>NC_081414.1:599679560-600018489 GCF_030272615.1 Cryptomeria japonica
CTAACTATTAACTATTCACTATAGTCTATTAATCTTTATAATTGAGAAATTTGAGCCTTATATAGAGGTCTCATTACATTTTGAAGGTTGAGATTGATTCTCCAATCAATGGCCAGATTTAACAACAAAACCCAAATTAGGGTTAGTTAAACTAACTTTTTCTTGACCAACGATTACAACATTTGGGACACATTTCCTCCTTTGAATTCTAACCAATGAATGATGAGGTTAGGTACATAAATAATATTTGATAAAGTGCCATGTCACTTGCTCCTTCCTCAGATGAGTCACATTCATTGTATTTGGACATGTTGACTTGGGACCTCTTGATTGGTTGAATGATGACTAGATACCACCTCAACATGAACAACATGTAGATCATTACAAAGTGTTTATGATTGAGGCATATCTCTTGATACTCAACATTATCTAGTTTGCTCAACATGACGAAGATACTGGGACATATTCCCCGATTGCATCATCTTTATGATCAAGCTGACTCTCTAACTTTGATTAACTCTTTTGAAACTATCTGATTCCATGATCACATTTGCTCTTCAACCCTCTAACTTGGAAATCTTCATCCTTGTGATGTATTTCATTTTGATGATGCCTTGATTGTTGACCTTTCATGGTGCTTAGGCTTGATGTAAACCTTTGATCAACCTTGTGTATGATGTAGGGGTACCCTTATGTTGCCTTTCCAAGCCACCTATCATGATGTAGAGATGTTCTTTGGGAAGATGTTTGATATAGACATTGTGGTGTCCTCGTTGTGACTTGAATTCCTTGCCTCGATGTGGTTCTTGACTTCATTGTTGTATTGGCAATGATTCTTGAATTTACGGAGGAAGTTTTGTTGATTTTATGGTAGTGCTCGTTAACCACAGGCAAACATCAGATCTGTTGCCTTCCCAACCATAGACGATAAGCTCTTATCATCACCCTCGAGCACACTACATGTCCTTCTTGTTATTGAATTCATATCTATTGATGCAATCATGACCTTGCATATATATGAATCAATACCTCCTAATAGACCTCAAGTCGGCCATATACTTTTGGTGCCAAGGATAGGGTCAGACCTATATATTACAAGTTACATATGAGTCTCCCTTAGTGGCAAGTTACATTTAACTTAATCACAAGTTACACACAAGTGGTTCGCCCAAATAGGGCCTGCCCAAATTAGACTCATACAACTGAGATATCCAAATGCCAAGGCCGACAGGCCACTCGGCATTTTGTGTACTAGGTCGGCCCTAGAAGGGATTTGACCTAGCTACACAACAACAAGTTTCAATAGACTTTTCATCACTAGATTACCCAAGTCAGAGGAAAGAGCATCATCATGGTAGTTGCGAGCACGCTTACTAATTGTGCTATCTTTTTGTCCGTCTCATCCTTTCAGAAATAGCAAAGTAGCAAAGACATTTTGTGTGATAGTTTAGAAGGTTCATGACATTCAAAAAATCCGAAGTTGTCAGTTTTGGTATGGGGTTGAGTACATGTACGAGATTCTGGTTCGCCGGTATGGGAAATTTCTTTTTTTCTTGGGTATGGTATGTTTGGGTACGGTTTCAATATATATATATATATATACAAATTTTTTAAAAAACATACAGAATTGTAAATATATTTGATAGTATGATACTTCATCATTGATCAATGATAGTGATAAAGATAAATGCCAATTGATAGTTTAAAATTTCAATATTATGTCATGATATATGTATAAGATGATTCAAATGAAAATCATTGCAATTACAAAATTGAAATAAATACAATAAAAAAATTGTATAAATGTCTTCAATCTTCATAAATCTTCGAAAGGATCTAGATCAAGGTTATTGTTTGGTTCAAGATCATTTGAACCACAAGTAAATACAGTGCCCCACTCCCACTAGGTTCATCATGTTGCAGATTTGTGGGGACGTGTTGATGTGTCTTTTGTACACGACCAAACACAGAATAAAATACCTAAAGGTACCTTATCCTCTCTTGAACAAAGTTTCCTGTCGCCGAAGGATCAGTCGGAGAAACTCCAAGGTTCTGTTATGTGGGTTCTCTACTCGTGGATAAGCACCAGTGGTCGTTGTGTTTGCTGTTTTACAAGGGGCCTTACGTACTTTCTGGGAAAGCTTGTTCTTGCAACTACTTTTCAGTGAGGAATACTGAATTCTCCTAATACTAACTGATGTTTCAAAAAAAGGGCAAAAGATAATGGTTTTAAGGAGATGAGGCTAAACTAATCCTAAGAATGACACAATGAGGGCTGGTCTTGATAAAACTCTACCAATTTCAGTATTGCCAAAAGATTACAACTCTACTGTAATTGGTGCGATCTTCTAAGGGGATTTAATGGTTTTCTAATCATCAATGGGATAGATACTATCACTAAGATACATATCAGTATCTCCAATAATGATTGAACTCTTAAACAATCTTAATATCTTCCAGTTGACCACACAAGGCGTGCTTACAATTAGTAAGGAGCTAGTGGTTTGGACTATGAGTTTTACCAAAGATCAAGCACAACATTCGCCCTTCAATCTTAAAACTTAAATACTATCTCTACTAAGAGTGATTCAAGAAGATAAACAACCATGAAAATAGCCACAAGGGTTGCAATAAAACACCATAACTTCAATATTTCATTGATCTCATAGCCAAATAAAACAACAATTGTTCAACTTTCTCTCTTCACTACTTATTTCTCTGCTGCTAACAATCTTAATCTTATTTCTCTCTTCTCTGACTCTAACTCTCTAAAATGAATTGAGTGAGGGCTTATATAGCACTCTCAAATACAATGAACGGCCTGGATCAAAAGATCAACGACTGAGATTTTGACACCTAAACCCTAAGTAGGGTTTGTTACAAATAGACCCCATCTAGATACACATTATCAATCCATAGCCAATAGAAAATGGCACAAATAACGAGGAAACATAGCCCAATAGGAATAAAGTTGCCACATCATGTTACAACAACTTTTCATCTAGAATTTTGTTCCCTTTTCTATGTTCTCTTCTGGCATATTCATTGAATCTGGACGTAATCCCCTCAATCTCAGCAATGGGAATCTCATGGAGGTTCTTCATTTGTTCTTCCAAGTGGAGGACTTGATCAAAAGTTGCGAGAAGGGTTGTCTCCCATCCAGGCTCTAGCTCTTTTGTTTTCTCAATCAGGAACATAGTAGCATACATCTGATCTCGTTGCTTTTCTGTGACCATGTTCTCCTCCTTGCAAAAAATAATCTTGATCTTGTCTTCCAATTCTTGGACATCTACATCTGTTTCGATCTCTATCCTTCTGTCAAGGATTGTACACAATACATCAAACACCTTGTCTTGAATAGGGTGGATGGTGCCTTCAACTCGGCTGCATCTGTTATGAATGTCTTCGAAAAGAACTTCCTTCATTTGGAGCAAAGTTGACCATTGCAGAAGGCTATGAGTTCCTCCATCCATTATCTTCTCTTGTGCTAAAATCTGCCTTGGCGTCCTTCTTATCACTTGCAAGACTGGGATGACAATGTCTCTGGTGTGAGTGAATGCATCCACAATTATTAATAGATTATGAATGATCTCAAGGACTTGGATAGCCCTGTGGACTGTCTTCATCATTCTTGTTACAAATTCAATGGCTACCTTGTAAGATTCATCAATCCAAGAACTCATGAGTTGGGCTAAGTTCTTCATCCTTTCTGCCTCATTTATTGATTCAGGAGGAAGTGCATGCAAAGGTGATATTGTTGGATCCTGTGCCTTAAAGGTTGATTAAGGTGACTAAAATAATTCCTCCAGGTACTAACCTCCCTTTCTAGCTTCTTATTTTTTTCCATTTCTTCTTTGAGTTTGTCATTAAGTGCTCTCACTGAATCAGTTGCTTCTTCCATGGCCTGCTCGAAGGTAAGTGGACCAAGATCAAATGTCTCTAGATCATATTCCTCTGCTAGAATCTCATCCTCATTCTTGTCCACTACTGGTGTGGCTACCTGTATCTTCCTGGATCCTGCATCATCTCTAACTACCTTCGATATCTTTGTAGCCCTCTTCTTTTCGATCTCTTCATGGGAATTTCCTATGAGACTTTCCAAGTCGAATACTTGTTCCTTCCTCTTCAACCACAACTACCCTTGTTAGTCTTTCTTTTAGCCAATCTGGAATGGAAGACTTTCTTTCCCTTACTTGTATTTCCTTAGGTAGAGGTCTATCTTCTCTGAAAGGAGATATTGCTTCATCATCATTCTTTTCTTCTTGTTGTTCATTAGCACCAACCTGGAGAGATTGACTCGATGAGTGCTGAGGTGTTCGTCCTTTACCTTGTTTATCATTCTGCACCATGGATTCCATAGACTCATCAATTTCATACACTATCTGTCTTTGATCTTCTCCTTGACTTATTTCTTTTTCATGCCTAGAAGACGTACTCAGTGGATGATCATGATTCACTTTTTGTTTCTTCTTGGAAGGTTCTCTCTTCTCAGGTCCTTCCTTTCTCTTCGATCCCTTGGAATGAGAAGTATTCTCACTCACACTTGCTTCTCCTTCTTCTGTTCTTGTTTCTAGGGTGAATGTCATGGCTATATTCTGCTCCTTCAACTTTTGATGTTGTACATCCACCCATCTGCGAGTGCAATTTAAAACAGGGTCCATCAATGCTCTTAGATTTGCAACCTCTGGCTCATTCCAATCTATCTTCACTTCTTTGTCTTCTTTCTCATAGGACGATTGGAGATATCTACCACTGTCCTGGGCTTGATCGGCTACTCTGTAAACTTTACATTTCTTGATGAGATCCAAGGGTAATCTAGAATGCATCTTTCTTTTCATCTCCATATTATCCTGAACATTCATCCATAAGTCCTCTACTTGAAACTCATGTTTGTATTTCTTCCCAACTGTCTCTTCCATATGACCATGAGGGTCGAAATTCTCCCTTAAGGCAAAGGATGTGAATGAATACAAAGATAATTCCTTCTCTGCATCCTCTGCGGCTTGAGAATTAGGACACACTTCAAACGAATTTCCCAGTAGAATGGGTGCGGGGATACCATTTCCGTGCTTATGTCTTGATGCTTTAGCATAAGCTGCCAACTGTTTAGTAACTTCCAGTAATATTATTCTGTCTGTAGGATACCTTGGCAACATATAGGGAGGTGAAGGACATCCATGGACCCTGATGTAAGTGAATTTTGGAAACTGAATCAACCATGCACCATGCTTCTTTACGAGCTCTTGTGCCTCCGGAGACAGTTGATGGTGAATCCCTCCTTGCAATGTCCTAGTGATATACATTGTGAAGGTGTCATTGACATTCCTTGGCGGATGATGCAGTTGAATATAAGAATCGCATGCTCTTATTTCTCCGGGTCCTCTCCCAACAACCCCTCTGTGTGGTAGCTCTGCATACTCAAAACTTCTTACTAAGGAATATATGACATATGAACTCATGTGGAATGACTTAGTAGGGACTAGCCTCCTCAACTGCACGTCTAGGTTGTTGCTAATGATTCTAGCCCAATTGAGCATTCCTTTTCCTTGGACGATCACTTGAATAAAGAAGAAGATCCACTTGTCGAAGAAGAAGGCCCGAGAGGCACCTATAACCCGATTGAGCATGGTTATCAAGTCCTTGAATTCTTCTTGGAAATCAATTCTATGTGGCGTATTGGGTATCTTGTTCAAGCGAGGCCTACTCTTGAGTAACCAATTCTTGTTGATGAAGTTCAGACAGGTATCAAGATCATCTTCGTAGATAGACCTAGCTCCTTCCAAGCTTTTGTAGATCATATCTCATGGCTCCGGGAGATGAAAAGCTTCACTTATAGCTTCTTCTGAAAGATAGGCTAGAACAGTTCCATCCATGGCTACGATCGTCCTTGAATGCGAATCATAGTGCCGGGCACATTCAATCATCAGCTCGTGACATTTAACTGCGGGAGGGAAGCTTGCGGCCTTGATGATGCCACTCTCAATTATCTTCTTGGCTACGGGTGATGGCTTGCCGATGTAGGGTGCTTCTCGAAACTTCTTCACATTGAAGTTTTCTAGATTGGTGCCTCCGATATTGCTCCATTTGGACACGATCCCGGTCTCCAAATCATCGTTCTTTTGATCTTCTTTGATGAGAGCCAGCCGGGTAGTGGATCCACTGGCCTTGGGGGTCGTCATTTGATACCTTCTCCTTGATTTCTAGCTATCAACTTGGAAAGATGGATAGAACAATGAAGATTTGTGCTCGATGGAAGGTCTTTAGTCTGAATTTCAGGTTCTCCCTTGATGATTTAGCCTTCAATCAGCCTTTAACCAGTCTTCCTCAATCAAGAAATTCGCCTATACCTGCTGCAATTCGCCCTTCTAATTCTGCTCCTGAAATTCACTTAGGAAAAATGAATGAAAGAATGAATGAAGATTTCAAAATACATCTTCCTTTATAGGGCGCTCTCACCATTTTACCAAAGGCCGACTTCATAAATGTATAAAAAAAATAAAATAAAATCAACTCAAAGCATGGCCGACTTAGCAACAAAGCTAAAAAAGAATATTTGGGCGCCAAAGGATAAATTTCTTGATCTTAAGGCTTAAAATAAAATCAATTAACCCATTTTGATAAGTGCCTAAATCATGCAGATTTGCATTACTCACACAAATGAGGTTTGATTAGCAATTTAATGAGAGGATATAGGTAAGCCTAGAAGATGCTAGAGTTTCTTTGAAATTTGACGAAGGCACATTTTCTCCATAGTCACTAGAATGTTCATGGTATGAGAAAGGCTTAAATCACCCCAAGGAGGCTTGCTTGAACATCTCACCTAGGTACATTTACTCCATCTATCAACACCTTCACAACCTTGATTTTTTACTACTTCATTCTCTTGTCATCATGTCCTTGCAACTTGCCTAGCTCAAAACAAGGTCTTTCCAATGTCCTAGGCCAAAAAAAGGGGTTAGATGAGGATTTCGCTCTGGAACCTTTAGAAGGGTCAGGAGCGAATTTCCTCCTCCAAGCTAATTTCCATCATTTTGTCGCTTCAAACCTTCTTCCTAAGGCAAATATGCATCCGAGCCCTCCACACCATGCGGTAGAAGTTTCAAACTTGGTCAAGACAAGGAGCAGAGCAGAGGAAATATGAATTTCGCCCTGGACCCTTTGTACAGGAGCGAAATTCATCCTTAAGCTCGTTTTATACTTCAAACCTCCTTTCCTTGCCTTGGATATAACTTTTCAAGACTTCTCTTTTCATCTCCAGGTTGACTTACCTCTTACTTAGCCTCAAAATCTTCATTTTCAACGCCTAAGGCCAAAATTGAGGGTCAAATGGAGGAATTCGCTCTGGACCTAGGCCAAGAACAGGACCTATAGGGAATTTTGCTCTAGACCCTTTGGAAGGGTCAGGAGCGAAATTCTCCTTTTGGGTTGATTTCCTTTTGGAATTAACTTGACTTTGCCCTGGACTCAATCCTTGGTGCATATCCTTCCACATCTTTGCCAATTTGCTCAACAATTCCTGAAATCACCTCCTGAATCTTCCCTTGGCCACTGACTCTACCTAATCAACTCTGACTTGGAGGGAGACAAGACTTTGACATGAAAACCAACACTCCTGACATACCCTGACTTGAGACTTTTATCCCTTTTGCACAATTTACCATCTTCGATCTCCTGAAAGGTAAAACTCCTTTAAGACAACCCTAGGTTTCAAGGCAGACAATTATATGACTTCCCAAATCCAGGCTACACTCAGCTTTGAAAGAAACCCTAGGATGAGCTCTTTGAGAGAAACCCTAATCTACCCAGCCCAGGCGACCACTAACTCACTCCAAACACCCAGCAAGCAGAGAAAAAACCCAGCTAAGGGAAAGCAAAACCTAGGAAAAAAAGGGGGTCCCCATCCTGATGGGGCGATGTGTGAAATGGTCACAACAGGACGCAAGGTCAAGTTTGGCTTATATGAAAGCTGGTGCAGACATGAAGAAGGGTAAGGTAGATTTGAGGAAGGACGTGGGAAAGTATGAAGCTTCAGCATACGCAAATATTGGGCGGCCTCTAACTTCTGCAATCTGAATATTGTATCTGCTGCTAATAGAGGTCAATTTTTTTTGTAAACTTCCATTATCTGTGATTACCAATCTGCAGCAGATAGTATTATTTATTTCTTCAATTGCAGACAGGGAATAGATTAGAATCTTGTTTTTTTATGTTTCAAATATATATATGAATGCTAAAGAAATGCTATGATGAAAACATGACTCCAAATGTATGATGAAATGGTCTCCAATAATTACAAATCAGTAAATTTCTTGGAATGATTCTCATGCAAACTGTTTGATATAATGCTGGAGTATCACAACTGTGAAAAGTGCAAAAATTTGGTTTAGAAATTGGCCTGGGAATGCTTGGGAGCATGTAGGGAGCTCCTCGGACATCCTTAGTTCCCTGTGGGTACTGTGAAAAGTGCAAAAATTTGGTCTAGAAAATTGGCTTGGGAATGCCCGAGAGCATCTAGGGAGCACCCCAGATGCCCCAGGTTCCCTGTTGGTATGCAGTTGTGTAACCATGGGAACCGATGGTGTTTGGGTGCTCCCTGGATGCTCCTACGGGCACTCCCGTACCCAAACGTCCCCAGATCTGGCACGTGCAATGGATCCAAATAAATCTGTAACATGGAAAAAATCATAGTAAGTGATTGTGATCCTATATCAACAAGCATACCCACAGGGAACCCTAGATGCTCCTAGGTGCTCCCATAATCAAACGCTCCTGGAACAGATCCAAAGAACCTGGTAACATAGAAAAAATCATAGTAAATGATTGTGATCCTATATTTACAAGTCATTTCTAGACCGAGTCAATTCTTTTGTCTGGGAACATAACTTGCTCTAAGCTATATGAGTATATACCACCTACAATTGGATGGGCAAACAAAGGCTCTTAATACATGTTCGATTGGCTGTCTTTGTTTTGCATCAGATAGATAGTTACAATGGGCTTTATGGTTGCCAATAGCAAATTTGTTGTATAACACTTCTTTTCATGTGGTGATCAAGATGTCGCTATTTAGGCACTCTATAGGTACGAACCACCACTAGTACCATCTTTGGTCCGTCTACAACTCCAAGTTTCAGTAGTAGGAAGTTATTTTCAACTTTCAAAGAAAATTTGGTCATCGGAAAAAAAGACAAATGAAAAAACATGCAGATCAACATGGAAATGGAAGGCAGTTTGACATAGTGGACATACGTGATCAAGTGTTTCTGAAGTTGCCACCTTATAAGCAATTGTCTTTCAAGTGGCAGGACAAGAAGTTTCACACAAATATTATGGACTTTACAAAATGCTATAGCAAATTGGGAGTATAGCATAAAAACTAAAGCTCCCAACATCTACAGTTATGCATCCGGTGCTTCATGTATGTTTGAAGAAGGTTATTGGAGGTGAAATTCCATTTTAGATAGTCTCTAGAGTTAGAACCAGAGGCCATCATTAAGACAAGGAACAACTGTCTAAAGAGTAGGAGCATCGCTTAATATCTCATTGAATGCAAGATCTTATTGTTGGAAGATGTTACTTAAGAAGATGATGGATTCATTAATAAGCACCCAAGCCTAAGCATCAATGACAGTTCTTTCTTGAAGGGGGTGCATGGGGGAGGCATGTTGTGCCATTATCAATCCATAAACTAGGATGGATATTCCATACACATACACTAGTTACCAACTTCTGGAATTATGAGAGTTAAATTATGAGAACATATGACTGAATTTCTCTAATTAGAACTGAATTTATAGTGAGAAATCAGAAAACATAAAGTAACCATTAGCAAAAGGAGACAAGCATATAACACAGAGAAACCTTTGTGGATAAAAAATCCATAAAAAAACATGAGATACCTCACTTATGTACTCCCGAATGATAAATTACAATTGGTCTCAGCCCTTAGATTGTTTCAAGAGCCTGGAAACACTCTCAGCTGGCCAATTCTGACAATTTTCTACAATACTTCAGCCCTCTGCTACAGAACAATCGTAAATATGATCATTAATCACTCACAAAGCTCCCAATACATGAGCTATAAAAATCAAACAACTTGCAGTTGATTCATAACACCAATCTAATATAGTATATAGATCTCCAAGGCATTTAGAAGCTGAAAGGACAATCACAGAGAAGAGGAAGACGAAATCTGAAATGCCATGAGTTACTTTGATGGGCATTTTAGTTATTTATGCAACTGCTGTTTTGTCTTAGCTGCATATAAAATGTTTTTTTTGCTACATAGGATAAATATACACCCTTAATAAGCTTCCAATAACTCATCAATTATTTAGTGGGTTAAAAACATGCCAAAAGCATTTTGGCAACACCCTGTGTGACTTTGGCAGCAACCTGTGCATCTAAGCCATAACTTTTGCTTACAGACTTTGAAATGCAATGCCATTCTTTTTGAAATTGCACAGCTTTTCAAGAGGAACAAACATATGCCAGAATATTCAACTTTTCCATTTGACCACTGTTTATGGCCCTGCAACAGAGCTGCCTCTAAAGAAGCCAACCACTTTCCAGAATTAATGTCAGAGAGTACAAAACAGGAACCGTTGACAGATCACTTAATCCTTTTTTTATATTAGGATTTGTGATGATGGACGTGGGGCATACTTAACCTTTGACTTAATTAATTGTCAGTTCCTAAATTTAATAGTTGGTGTGTAAGTTAGCTTCATGGAGATGAGAGGGATCATTATAGCCCAATGATGCTTTATATAGGAGGTAGTCAGTGGTTGTTAGATCATCATATTTGCAATTTTGTTCTTGTTGTAAGACTTTTGAAGGTCGGCCCCTTAAACTAGTTCAGTCTAATAATCAGCATTCTACTCTGCTCATTGTGTGGATCTGTTATATTCTGCTTTTTATGGTGGATTTATTCTGCTGTTTTTCTACTGACATCTTGTGAATAAGCTATGAATATTGTTTCTATTCTGCTCCAGTGATGATTGATTTCATTACACTTGGCAATCAATCAATCAATCAATTAATCATATACCTCCTATTCTATTATAAAAAAAATCTTCTCTTCTACTACAAGGAATCTATTATGACTGCTTCTGGTAGTTGGCCTTCACTTTTTTTATCTTCTCCAGTTAATTTTTAGACATGTCCTTTAATTTTGAAAAGACTGTGCTTGATTGTAAATTCCATGGGTATTCTATAGGTGGTTTCACTGTCTTCAATCCTTAATACATTACTTTGTTGGTCACTAGTTCTATCCTAAATTATAACAACAATCAAAGGCTGAAATTAATAAAAATAAAACCCATTGTACCTTGGTTGTCAGAAACTTGTAGCATCTTTTTATAAACAAGTAATTTGAAAAATGACAAACACAAGAGCAAGATAACTTAAGATTAACTCTAATGATACCAAATGTGAGAAAAAACTCCAGTAAGAAGAGTTCATTGTGAAAATCGGTTTGTACTATCTTGTTCCCTTAAATGGCCTTCTAAGAACACCTCAATTATAGTGTTCTCAGTTGCACCTAATTAGTGAACTCCAATGATAACATGCAATCACACAATCCTCAAGAAACATTGCAATGAACTTCTGCCTTTAATTGCCAAGAAACCTGAAACTAATCTGACTGAAATGCAACTGTCCAAGAGAATTCCTTATGTAACAATCATTCCTTTACTCACCACAAGGAGGAATACCTCCAAAAGGAACAACCTCCTAGTACAAACCCCAATGGATGTATTTATATTAGAGATGAATACATGAGTTTATTAAAAGGAAAGTAATGCCTTCTTGACATCAAGGAGGAAGGAGAGTTATTAAATACCCTGAATGAACTTACAGTTCTACCATCTTGTCCTCAATGCTACACTGAGTTTCTGATATGGGGATGACAGGGGATGGGGGAACACATTTCTGTGAGGGTCATTTTGGGAGGCCATTTTTAGGGGACGGCAGAGGATACTATTAAAAAAAGGGAAATAAAAAAAATATATGAAATTTTAAGTATTCATGTGGTAACATTAATAAGGCATTGATGATTATATTATATAACATTATTACATAATATCAGGGCTGAATTGAGATTTCATGAGAGTGGAGTCATAAATTAATAAATGTCAAAATTTCATTTGTTTCATTGTCAATGTACATGTATAATATATAGCAATTACAACTAAATGCTCAAATGGTGTGCTCAATTATGTGTATAAAGAAATGTTGTTTTCCTTTCCAACAAGGCCCAACATGATTTTTAATATTTTTCTTTGTAAAACTAGAGTGGGGTTTTTGGGGTGGTGGTCACTAGCAGGGTCAAGGGGCAACCTTTGAAACCACACAGATCTTCTAGGTGCATGCCATTTTTCATAATTTTTATGCTTTTAGCAAAGCTCTAAGAGCTGTCTAAACCCTTAAAATTTTCTTTGGAAAAAGCTTTGGACTCTCGATAAAGGCTTCCCATGAAATAATTGTTAGGATGAATAAAAAGATATCTTCAATAATGAGAAAGCATATGTTAAAAATTAATTGCGAAGCCCTTATCGAGAGTCCAAAGCTTTTATTTATTTATTTCTTCTGTGTGTTTTTAAGTGGGGATGGCTGGTCTTTGGGATGTTTGGGGAATGCCATTGACATTCTGGGCCGTACCAAAAAAATTGCTGAATTTTGAAATGTTTCAGTGAGTGGTCTGCATGAAAATGAGGGACAGGGGATGGTGGGGGTATGTTTCTCCACACGACCCTGGAACGCCCCCAGTATGGTACATCTCCAAAAGGGCGGGGACACACCCGTGTATAATAACTTGTCTTATATGAAACATCTTCAATTGTGGTTGAACTCGTCAGCTGTGAATGGTTCCATCATAATGAGTTTGATGACAGTTGAACCTGTCAAGTGTAGGCATTCTTCCATTGTTTCCTCTGCTTCTGCCTGACTCTCTACAATTTTTTGGCTAACAGCATCTGGGATCTCTTGTCCACCTGTATGAGTAAATGTCTGAAATTTTTCTGATCGGTAATTGACTTTATTCTCAAAACTCTCAAAGCATTGCTTTTGAAACTTTCAGTTTTGTATCTTGTTGAAAGGTTTGCATACTCACAATTATCAAAGTTAATATTCAAACGAGCCTTATTGCAAGTTAGTTTGTATCTAATTCTAACCCAATCAAGTGTTAAGCAATGTTAATGCTTTTTTATGTTTTCCATCTTTTAAAATTTTTGTGTAATGTAGAGGACATTTGAAGTCTAATCCTACAATTTTTAGTAGTTTAGATTTTGGTTTTTGAATTTTTTCACTATCTGTAGTTTAATTAGCAGAATATTTAGATGCTTTTTCGTGCACATATTGAAAGTCAATTCTCTGCAGGCTTGAAAATCTAGACTTAATGATGCAATATGGAACCGATGCATGGAAAGTCCATAATCAACATTTGGAAGCATTCTTGGCCAGGTTGGTTGAACTACCATTTTTTCTCTTATACAAAGAAAATGGTATCCATATGATGAACTGCTATAGTGGAAACACATCCTTTAAGAATGTTATATGGATTTAAATACAACATGTCCATTGGAGCAATCCTAGACGTGGAAGGTTTGTCTGATATTGTATTTGTGGCATATAAAATGTTAAAGTAATAAATATGCAAAATTTGTATGATTAGATTTTTGTAGCATCTTTGTGAAATTATATTACTGTTGTACACAACATTACGTTGGTATAACTTTGTTGGGAAATGGTATCTGTGTATAAAACAAGCAAAAACAAATGAAAGGGCAATAGGCATATATCTCATTTTGAATTGATGAGTGTGCGGCTTTAATTTTCCATACCTAGTTCAAGGAAGGTGATGAAGCAAGTCTCTAGCTTCAAGAGGACAGAATGGTAAGGGATTTCAATATGTTACTTTCTATCAAGAGACATCCATAAGATTGTTTTGTGTGATGCATATCAGCATGCAAATAGATTACTCTATGATTTCGAGTCTATTTGTATTAGTTGTTGCTAGCATGTGTGGAGATTAATGTGTTTCTTCTTCTGGACAAGTCCATATTTTTTCATTTTTCTTGCAAATTGATTGCTTCTAATGCCATTCTAATCAGTTTAAAGGTCTGATATATGGATTTTGCATTATTGTATTTGAGCTGGTAAATGATGTACACTCATTTACCATGGGGATGATAGGGTGTCCCCATGTCCTGCAAAAGAACAATCAGTAACTTGAGCGAAAGACCAAAAAAACAAACAAATAAACCTAAAACCTTTGGTCTAAACTTAAAAGGGGCCTCCTCCAAGGCACTCCACCATAGAAAACCTATAAAAATATGAGCCTATGCTCTTTTGCAGTCACCGAAGAGGAAGAGGAAGCTCCCTGCAGACTCTAGTGTCATTTAACAATTTTTTTTTTTTAAAAAACAAGGTGCATTATCATGAAGGTCAGTGTAGCCCCTCAATCCAGTTGGGGGCTGCTGTCCTAGAGCCCTGCACTGGCTTTAAAAAAGAAAAAATATTTTTTGTTAATGTGGTAGATTGTACTTTTGGTTTGCCAAGTCAACCTTGATCCTGAGTAATGCTATTATGCTTACTGCTTACAGTGAAATGATTTAGAAAGTAAATATAACGATATTAATAAAGATGCTATTGGAAACTAATAAGCGACACTTGGACTGACAATGGGCTTGCCAAAGAGGGGCCATTAGCTCAGTGGTAGAGCACTCTAGCGACAAATGGAAGGTCCTAGGTTCAAGTCTAGCTGCTTCATATGAGCTGTAGCTCAACATGTGGTATTAGAGCCAGGCTAGGAACTCTGAGCACCTGAAGTGTGGCTTAAGGGGGCTGTTGGAGATAAGCTACACCTAGACTGACAATGGGCTGGTCAAAGAGGGTTCAGTAGCTCAGTGGAGTACTCCAGCAACAAATGGAAGGTCCTAGGTTTGCAGCCTAGCTGTGGTCCATGGGAGCTGTAGTTCAACAAACGCTTGGATGTACATTGGCACTGTGACTTGTGGACCTCATTGTCAAGTTCTGTTCTCTTGTAAATCTCTTACTTGGGAGCATGCTGAATCTGGTGACTGAGATTAGAAACCAACCCATTCAAAATTTGGCTGGCATGGGTGTATCTACTTTTATTCATTTGATGAATAATGCTGGTGCTTAGTGCTCTTTTTTTAGATCATGAATGGCAACAGGTGTTATCAAAATTGTAAATAATACATTTGTTCATATTGTTTACAACGTTGCCCACAATGAGACATCAGACAGCGCAAAAGATGATCCTACAAGGTCTAATATGGAGTATTGATCAATATGACAATTTCCACTCAAGATAGTGGTGAAGACATTAAGATGTTGAGTGACACAAAATGTTTTTTTAGGTGAATTTGGGTTAAGGACCTGCTTGCATTTAAATAAACTTTAACAACAACAAAATAATCGTGCTTCAGATCCAAAAACAAGGGGCTAATTAGAAGAAATTCTTCAATCCCAGAACAAGGAAAAAAAGATCTGATCCTGCAAACAGGAAGACCATCCAAAATCCTGAAACACCAAGGGAGGAAATATTATCTTTTAATTATCTTGCCAATAGATCTGAGCATTTTGCAGTTGCATATGTAGATATTCTCGATTTCTTGTTGGAAACCAGAGTTCAGTCAATGCCTTCTGTGAGATCTGGAGGGGGCTGAACTAAAACTGAAGGTTTCTGTATCTCACTTCAGGTGCAATCCTTTTCCATTTTCAAAGGATGACAAGGCACAATAAGGGTGGCAGGGGGCAGGCAGCTAGACAACCTGAGGCAAAAATCTGTCTTCCGCTGTAAGAGCCTCAGCAATGTTCCTTTGTGTAGATTGAGTGGGAGTATTAGAAGACTTATTTACACAACTTGCTGTGGTGGGTTTCTTCACCGGTAGATTTTCATTTGTCTTTCCCAAAGACAAAAGAAGAGGATAAGCCCTAAAAAGGATATGATAATGACTCTAGTAATAACGCAGTATCTATCTTGGAGTTCCTTTTAGTGCTAACGGCTATCTCGAATAACAGTCTAAGGAAGAATGGACTTTTATTTGTACTAATAAGAATCGGTGATTTCTAGCACAGGCTTTGGAAGGTTCTAGTAGTGATCTTAGAAAGTTGCCACATGCCGTGGTCATAGCATCTTTGGTGCCAAAAAGGAAGCCCCTCATAATTCATGAGATGCATCTACTTGTGATCAACTACTTTCAACACAATGCCTATTGGAAGGTTTTTGAAAATATTAAGTTCCACAAGAATGCGGGCATAGGTAGTATGTCTGAAGGCAGAGGTCACCGAGCCCGTTGACAAGAATCTCCCCAAAAAATCTTAAATAGCTTGGTAACATGGATCGATCCAAAACTGGAGAGGAAGGTTAGGAAGACTAACTCAGATTGACATCACATCATGATTAAATGATTCGGTTAGGGGGTTGAAATCAGGATACCAAGGTTTAAGAAAAAGTGTGTAATTTCCCTAGATCCATAATTTATTATCTAGGATAAAATCACAATCTTTGGTGGCTCAAAATCTGCAATAAAAAACCTTGTGCAGGGGTAGATTTTGACATCCCTTTCATAAATGAGGCTGCTAATACATGATTTGCAATGCTCGGCTGTAAATGGTTGAAGCAACCAATCAAACCAACTTTGGAGAAGTATTCCTCTCCCAAAACTATATCTCCAAAGACCAGAATAAGGGATGTCCTGGAGCAATTGAATGGTTTTATCCTTTCCCTGTATAACACCAGTGAGCTTTTGTTGAGACTATGTCTTCATTCCTAGAAGCTGCCATATCACAATCTTTGGTGGACTCAAAGTGTGCAATTAAAAACGTTGTGCATAGGGTTAGATTTTGACAACCCTTTCCATATGAGGCCACCAATTAAATGGTAGACACTTGTGTAGATTTGCAATGATTGGCCATAAATAGTTGAAGCAACCAATCAAATCAATTTTGGTTAAGTAATCCTCTCCTAAAAATTCATTCCCAAAGACCAGAATATGGGATGGCTTGGAGCAATTCAATGGTTTTAACCTTTCTTTGGATAACACCTGCGAGTTTTTGTTGAAACTGAGGCCTTCATTCCTGGAAGCCGCCACATCTCATCACACTGTTTGCGAAAGATTTGAAAGGGCAGGAAAGTTCTGCTGTTCTCTTTGCATCTCCAGAATGGTCTTTAGCCCCCCCTTCTTTTACCTCTGTTGCGCTAGAACTAATGCTATCTGAATGAGCAATCTCTTGTTCAGAGGGTGGAGCCCTGTCTTAACACAGTTCATGGAGGTAGCCACCACTAAAGATCTGTCTGTTGAAAATCCTAAATCTCTTTGCATAGAAAAGGGGCTGCAATGGGTTCCTTATTCGTTAGACATTGGTAATTGGTTCCATCTTACTGATGCAAAATGTTGTACAAAAATACAACTTTGGATAAGTTCCATCTTCTTTTTCACAGTGCTTTCATAAAATGAATTGCAACTTCTTTAACTATTTGTAATTAATTTTTATATATCATTTTAAGAGCCCTTTCCAAACCATTCCAAATTTTGGGAAAATATTTTGTCCCTGAAACTCAACCTCATCACTATGTACACCTGTTCCTGAAATTACCTGGAACACACAATATTGCCTATGGGAGGTGAAGAAAAGAAATAAATGGAACTTAAGGATTATAAACAGGTTAAGATGTCTGTCACAAACCTTAGTGTAACTTTTTTTCCAATAATGGGTTTATAATACCAAAATTTATGAGTGACAAGTGGTTGACTCCTTGTCCTGGGTGGGTTTAAAATCATCTTAGATGGCACTTCTAAGGGCAATATTGATTTGATGGGGGTTAGCAAAGTGTTTGTGACCCTTTTGCAAGCGTTTGGGTTTTGGTTAAGCTGGAGTTTGGTAGTGATGATCAACAATCTCAGGGAAGCTTTAGATACTGACATGGTCTTGCAAGGGCCAGAGAATATGGCTTCCCTCAAATTGCAGTTGAAAATTGAAACAGACTTGATTTCAGTTGGAAAATTCAATGCACCAAAATATTTAAAAGATTGGTTACTTTGAAGGATGACTGAGTACGTCTGTGGTCTAAGGGCCTCTTTCAGATGTATCAAAATTGCTTATATTCTATGGTAAAAGAAGAGAGCAACTGACCTTATGGCAAAACATGCTTCTGACTTGGGGTCCATGTAGATCAAAGTATAGATGAGCAGGTGTCCAAGTTGGCTTTGATAAAGAATGAAGCCACTTACTTTAGCCATAGGGGTGGTCATATGAACTTAGGCTATGCTTATGTTTATTTTGAACTAGAAATTTTCTCCTTTTAATTTTAGATGGTGAGAGTGATGATTATCTTTTCAAGATTTTTCCACCTTTGTTGATGAAGTCCCCTTACGATCATGCTTCTCAGGAAATCATTAGAAGGGATGTGGGACTCAATGTGGGTATTGAGTGTATTTGCTTGTTCCCCTTCCTTTATTTTCATTTTCTTTTTCTCCGGCATTTTTAATAGGTTCAGTCAATTTGGCAGCTTGGCTGTAATGCTCCTATAATTTGAATGTCTGTTTTCCTGGGTGGTGGATGTTTGTTTTTGATGTTATTGGTGGCCTTTTGGTGGTTATTTGTCTGGTGCATGAAGTAGGATTTGACCCTAGTTCCTCTTGTTATTGGATCTGGCCTTTTTCCTTTTCTCTTGGCTTGTCTCTATTTCCTGCTGTGGGTTGTGTGGTTTCGGTTATTGCTGGCTGATATGCTTCTTGAATTTTGTTAGTGGCTTCTCTTATTCAAGCTCTTACAACTGTTATTCTCTTCCCTTTGTAACTTCTTGATGCACTTTAGTCTTCTTTTGGAAGATTCACACAATATTCTCTAATTTTCTTCTTGTTCCCTTTACTAGACATTCTCTGCCCTTTGTTCTCCTCCCTATTAAAATAATATTATATTATTTCTATAATGGTCATCTTAGTTATCTTAAGTTCTGTTTAGTGTCTCTATTTTTAGAGTCAGTTGTATCTGTGGTTAAGGGTTAGTTTCTATTGAAAACACCATCTTGTAATCTCTATTTAAGGACCCTTCGTCTCCTTTATTTAATATCGAATTATTTGAACATGGTATCAAAGCGGGAGACCCACTTTTGGAATCTCCCTTATTCAAGCCCTACAATAACAATTTGAGCTTAGGTCTTAAGGGGGTAATTTATTTTTAACTTAAATTATCACATATAATACATTTTTCAAAGTATTCCTGATTTAGGCCCTAATAATATTAATAATCATTAACTTATAAATATTAACATTAAACCCCAATTTTCATGATTCCATATAACAATGTAATGCCCTAAATGGAGTAGAATGAAATTAGAGATACCTGGTATTCTGAATGAAGCCCTGTAGGCAAGCTAGAAGATATAAAATTATAAAATGCATGATTATAACAGATCCTAAGAACTTATTTGAGTAAAACATGAATTCATTTTAAAAGAACCTAGTCATAGAATAGGAATAGGATAGGATGACCAAGTGTGGTGCCCAAGAAATCCTCTATCCTAGGCTCAAGGGCGGCTTAACCCCCTTGACCTCATGTGGCCCCTACCATCAATGAAGTGGCCTACCTAGTGAGGCATCCTATCACCGTTTTCCTCCACTTGTCCTAAAATTCATGGTTTACATATTCATTCAGCATGATATAAGGTATGAGGGCTGTTACAGTAAGGTGCCCAGGAAGTCTATTCTTTATAGGGCCAAGGGCAGCATCTTTGCACCCCCTTGACCTCATGGGACTCCCTGGTCTTAAACCATGAGGTGGCGTGCCTACAAGATAACCCCACCACCATTTTCCTAACTGTAACTTATCTCCTTTTATCATGTTCAGTAATACTTAGAATAAACCCTCAGAAATATATCACATTTCAGATTTATCATAACAGATATGAACATATTGTATTATCTATCGTGGATCTCAGAATCTCAACAGTATACAGTATAGATATGCAGAACATAGGTATAATGGATATGCAGAAATATATACGTATTTACATGCAGAAATAGTTATAACATTGTTGCAGAGTCTAAACGTACGTGCACAGGAACTCATACCAGAATATCGTCCTAACTTAGCAGTAGCTGCAGATTTGATCTCTTTATTCTGTTCTCTCCTTCCAAGATTGTTCCATCTTCTATCCTTCGATGCCTTGTTGTTGTACCTGAAATGGCTTTATGTATCTTTCATAGGCGGTGAGGAGACATGCCTCTCCATTCGGTCACAACTGTTTTGGGAGACACGATTCTTCTTGTTTAATTGCTGTCAACCATAACTAATGACTTGATTCTTTAATTGTGCTAACTGATCCTTCTTGCTAATAATATTAATAATGCATTAATTAATTAATTGTTTCCACTAAACATCAGATTGCTGTCCCTAGAGGGAGAGGGACAAACTTGTAAGATAATTTTCTTGCTAGAAGGAATTCCAATCAGGGGTATGACACTGTCATACATAAGTGTGGTCTCTATTAATATTACTATTAGATTCTGCATAAGAACATTACCAGGCTTCATATAGTAAGCATACATATTAAGCACATCCCCATGCATACCACCAAGAGCAAGGATGTTACTGCCTGTAACTTAATAACAGTTCTGATCTGATCTGATCGATGGTGATCTCACTGGATGTTTTTGATTCCTTTCCTTTATATCTCTCAATGCGAGGAAGAAGTCACTCCTCTTCATCATGTATGCCCTTTGCAAGAGACACACCCTTTCACCATTAGCACCCTTTGAAAGAGTGCAACTCTTCATTATTTCTGCCCTTTGAGAGGGGCACAACCTTCCACCAACAGATCTGTACTTATTTAAATCAGATCTACACTTCTGATTCCCCATTTATCCCCCTCAAATGAGGTTCTCTTCTCCTTTTTATATCTCATGTTCGAGGGAGTCGCAACTTTTCATTTCATGTGTTTTGACCATTCGTTAACTTAATTAAAATTTAATTACATTTGATTATATTCTTTTATATTATATATTTTATTTTATCATTATTATTTACTCTTAAATTCTATTTCAAAGTGGGGACATTACATAGGGTTATGAAATCAAAGGTGTTCTCTTTCTGAAAAATGTGGTTTTAAAGGGCTACTGCAATATTTTTTTTAAGCATCTGTAAATTGTGATTTTTTTTTGCATGAGATTGTTTGAAGATTCGTGGGTTTTACAGTACGCATTTGTACAAAGTTTTTTTTAAGGGCTTTGAAATCACAGAAGGGATTTTTCATGGGCTTTTCCAGGCAATTTTGAGTGTTTGTTTTTTGCGACCTTGAATTGCTTCTGAATTCTCAAGGGTTTTGTAGCTTCGAATTGTGCTGGGTTGGTTCCTCATACACATCTCTTCTTTGCGTTTTGTCTCTGAGCATTAGAGCTTGTTTCGTGGCGTAGTTTCTCTGTGTTTCGTGGCTTGTGGGATTTGTTTGAAAACAAAGGTGGATTGAAGGAGTTTTTTTGTACCACACGATGTGTTGTCTTTACTGTGACAATTTTTTGTTTGCATTTTTTTAGAGATGTATTTTTTTGCTAGCGACATCGGCTCTTCCAGCTGGTGCGATTTGGATTTTCTGCATGCAACCTTCTGTTTGTGTCATGTTTCCTCCGCCCACGTGAAAGTCTGCGATTTCTTGTGTTTTCTGAGCGTCATGTGATCAGAGTTTTGCTTTTTTTTTTTTTTCGACAGGTTTGTTGATTTGTTTGAGCGACAAGAGCTTATATTTGCCCTGACCTAGTGTTTCATGTTTTTTGTTGCAGAGCAGCAATCTAGGTTTCTGATGGTGCTATACTGCTCGTGATTGGTTTTCCTAATTTTTCCCTTAAAAATCAATGTCTGGGTTTTATAATTTTTTTTCCCTTAAAAAATTATTTCAGTTTTTTATAATTTTTTTGCCCTTAAAAAATTATTTCGGGTTTTTATAATATTTTTCCTCAAAAAAGTTATGTCTGGGTTTTCTAATTTTTGTCCATAAAAAATTAGTGTCGGTTTTTCAAATTCTTTCTCCATAAAAAATTAGTGGTGGGTTTTTTATATTTTTTTCCTAAAAATTATTTGATGAGTTTTATAATTTTTGTCCTAAAAAAAAATTGTTTTGTAACGGTTTATAATTTTTTCCTGAAAAATTATGATTGGTGTTCTTGTTTTAGGGTTTTTACCATTTTTCCGAAAAATGATGATTTGTAAAATCCATTTTTTAAGGGTTTGACGTTTTTTCCACAAAAATCGTGGTTTGTTGCGTGCTGGGGCTAACATCTGCAATAGTGGTTTCTTGCAGTTTGTTTTGGAGTTGCTAGGGCAAACTGTGCTCAGTGCTCATCTGTAAAAGTTTTTGCGATTTTTGCTAAAATCATGTCTATTGCTCCTTGGAGGGTTTGCCTATTTTTCCTTAAAATTGTGTTTTCAGTTTGAGAAGTTGTTCTCGATATCTTTGGCTACAGGAAGGGACAGTTTTGTTTCCCAACATCAGGTTGGAAGGATTTTGGTACTCTTGGTCATTAATATTTTGTAGATCCAGGGAGGGTCTCAGCAGCAACAAAGTGTTCTGAAGAGAAGGGGTAGCCTTCTTTGCATTTGTGATCAAAAGACCTGGAGTGTCTTCTGTAGGCTAATTAGTACGATGACCATTAAGGGAGGGTATTAAAATAATATTATATTATTTCTATAATGGTCTTCTTATTTGTCATCTTAAGTTCTATTTATTGTCTCTATTTTTAGAGTCAGTTGTATCTGTTGTTAACGGTTAGTTTCTATTAGAAACACCGTCATGTAATCTCTATTTAAGGAGCCTTTGTCTCCTTTGTTTAATATCAAATTATTTGAACACTCCCTTGTTTATTCCTCCATGAATAGTGTTTCATCCCCATATTGTCAGAAATAACTATTCCATGCCATTAGGAAAAGGTACATCTCCCTTGTCCACTGCTAACATCTTGCCCAACAATTGTAGTCTTTGTACCAACATCCATGTCTAACTGCAATGAATTAAACATAAACAACGTCGAATGTTTTGATGACTTGAACTGCAAATTTAGCTATGCAGCTGTTTAGTGGTGTGATCACCCAATAGTCTACAGCCTTGGTCAACAATTGATCATAACAAATTTTGGAGTACAAGCAGTCTACAGGATAACTGATAACCTATACACAGTAAAAAATTACTATCCAAGATGGCATTTAGCTTGATATGGAGGAATCAGCTCCAATTAGAGCTGGATGGGTGCTCATATTTTGGACTCTTGGCACTTCTAAAGCTAACCTCGAAATTGATAAACATCCTTCTAGAGGGTATGAGAAACTGTTGAAGTCCTGCAGGCTCAGCTTGTTAATCCTTATGAGGATGGGCTCTACAAAGAAAATCAGGAAATCATGGATCTAAAATCCTTGACTGCCCATCATTAGCTGCAGTTTGAAAAATTTATTAATGCTCTTAATCACAATTTGAATGAATATGGAGAATGAAGAAAAATTCAACGCCCTAGCATGTGCATGATGCTAAGGTGATGGATGTGAAGGACAATCTAGCTCTTTCTGTGGTTCAAATTTACAGATTATTATTGAAATTTGGTATTTCAAGATTTTTGCCTCTCTATGACTTGGTGAATGAAGATGGTCTTGGGTTGAATCTGGAAGGAGATTCAGATGGCTGATGGTGGAGGGACAGAGGATATCTTGGGTCAATTCTCTTTGTTGAATATGATTGGTTTTAGGAGTGTCCTTGGAAGGAGAGAGTATGCCTCTGATGATTGTTGTTGCTTTGGTAATCTTCTAAACTTAAGTTATGAACTTTGATTCAAATTGTGGTAGTCTTTTAAGGACTAAGTGCTTGGTGGTTTATTTCCATAATTCTTTCATTTCTGCTGTCAAGGGTCATATTTGTGCCTATCTTGAGCTATGAATTAGATTTTTTGTAAAATAAGTAATGTCTTTCTAACATATGATGCCTTTGCTGCACCCCTTGATTGGTTAAAGGTTGGGGATATAAGGCTCCAAGCTTTCGCGCAAGACATTAGCATATAGAAATGGACAAACAAGTTTTTTTTGCATTTTGACTCCGACATCAACAAGTCACACTACATGCCTATGCACTTGAGATGCCATGATTGAACACAATGACATTTGAATTATTTTTCAATACACCAAGCATGGCAACACAAGTAGAAAAATTTAATCATGTTGTGTGACAAAGTCACCACGATGCACATACAAGAGGGTAGAATTTCCTCTAAGATGGAGATTGGATACTAGTCCATGATCTTATTCTCTTGTAGACATAAGGAATAGAGTGAGAGTGACCCGCTTCATTACACATCGCAATACACAATCAACATCCAAGAAGAAGCCAGAATGACATCCACTCACTAGGATTACCCTCTCATGAGGTAAATCAATTTGGAGATACAAAGCCTAAACCATTGGTATCAAAGACTGAATGCTTTCACATAAAGGCACACATCCCAACAATGAATAACTTGCAAGGAACCTCAAAGGGTAGAAATGAGGTCTCACAAACTAAGAAAAGGGCATAGCTAGGTTTAGCAGGTCTATAGCAAGACACATTCCAACATTGAATAATTTGCAAGCAAGCTCAAAGGGTAGAAATGAGGTCTCACAAACCAAGAAAAGGGCATAGCTAGGTTGAGCAGGTCTATAGCAAGCTAGACAAAAGATAAGGCATAGCAACCACAAGCCAAGTGCACTTTAAAAATGGTTTGAACCCAATATTTACTTGCATAGGTTCAACAACATGCACAAAATTCAGATAAATCAAAGATTTATTTTAATCCAAAATGCTATTACTCACTAGCATAACCATTTACCTCATGCATGATACAAGCATACATGATGGTTCTTAACTTTACAAGACTCGAATGCACTACATAAACTGATGATTCTATTCTACAATCATAGCACTGTTCAAAGCATAACATACAATTCATAAACATTGACATCATGCATCAAATATGAAAAACATAAAAGAGCAATTTAACTCCTAGCATAATGTCAATTACACAACATCATATCATTGTTTCTATCTACTCGTAGTATTCAAATGATAAAGAAAACATAGCTGTAAATTCACAACAACTTCATGCAAATTAAGCCTATGCATCTCATAATCAGGATCGCCTAAATCTTCTAAATCTCTTCTAAGACGAAAGCAAATGCTACACAATAATGACATACATTTATTACCATGAACTATATCTTATTTCAAACATGGATGGTTCTAAGTTTAAATAATAGGATCCAATAACATTGAATCCAAACATCAAGATTTGTCATTAGGATAATCAACTACAATTACTTCTCTTTATATGGCTGACAAGCCTACTCTAATATGCTATTAAGACATGAGTTAGAGCCTAATTTTTCATGCAACATAACTAGGCAAGGACATGATAGAATAGAGAATCTCATTTCTTTTTGGTAATGTAACTCAATGTTTTATTTAGCTAAATAATTTATTTCCAAATATGAGAATCGACATATCAATCCTGCTACAACAATATATCAAATTGAGCATAAATTTATGGA
Organism: Cryptomeria japonica; assembly: GCF_030272615.1. Taxonomy (NCBI): domain Eukaryota; kingdom Viridiplantae; phylum Streptophyta; class Pinopsida; order Cupressales; family Cupressaceae; genus Cryptomeria; species Cryptomeria japonica. The sequence continues at coordinate 599,705,145 of NC_081414.1, forward strand.
AATGAGGATTGGATGAATACCAACCACGCCATTGAGTTTCAATTGACAACTATAACACATCCTTAAAATAAAATATCACTTTTCCAAGAGCGCAAATAGTAATAACAACTACAATGCTTAAATGGAACTACTCATACACATGCATTTTCTATTAAAATACATAACACAATAATTATTACAATTACAAGCCCACATTTGATGAATACAAGAATGGTTACATTATGTGATCAATCACATACGCAAGTCCATAAATCACATACTTACAACCCTTAAACTCAAGGCTCAATAAAAGATAGTAGATATGCCAAACCAAGAACTTTTCAAGCTCTCAATTGATGTGGGGACCAATGGGGAATGTTACCATCCTCCCAACCATATTACTATTTTTGAATACAGTAGATGCCTATGCAATGCTAGGCCCCACCAGTGAGGTACAAAGAGAGAAGGTCATGGATACACTTATAGCACGGCCAAAATCACACACAATTAGGGTTTAACAAAATACACCAATAATCCACACCATTGTTACTTGTGGGTATCACACACCATCCAATGTATCACACCATGGTGACAGCGATCCAATGAAATTCAATGCATAATGAATACACACAAATCAAGGGGCCAATGCATGGCTTAAGGATAAACAATACATTAGTAATTCAATGTGCAACTATACTCCAATACACACAAATGAAGCGTCCAATGCATCAATCAGCACTTGGGTGCTCATGACCCAAGCAAAACTAGAAGGGAATACGCTAATACAAGGAATATTAATATTTTTAATACAACAAATATTGCCCTTTACTAACCATACTACTCATTTCACTTCAACATACTTGAGGAAAGAAGGAAACCACTCGAAAACCATCTTACAATTCATTCATTAATATATGCTACAACATCATTTACACTAGATGGTCATAGCAGAAATAACAAGGCATGCCATCATCATCCAATAAACATACACATTGTAATCATATTTAAACAACGATGCACAAGGGTTATGGTAATCAACAACAAATAATACACGAGGAAATGGTGACAATCACCAACATGAAGCAACAAGTGTGATGATTCAACAACACTCAGGCAAAGATAATCACATACATAATTAGGTACAATGATCCAATGATCAATAGGACAAGACTACTAGATAAGTACGTAGAGTGACATTACAATGGTGTTAGTAGCCTAAGTGGTTCAGGTGGTAGCATAGGGAACATCAATATACAATGTACAATACCAAAGCATGGCAATTCATTAGCATGGAACCAATAACACACAACACAGTATACTAGGATAGATTCGTGTAACACAGGTGTATATCATATTCCTCTCCAAATCCCACGTCCTCACAATGTGCTACAAGTTTACAATATAAAGAGTTCGCGGTTGGTTAGGCCACCAACCGTCCGGCAACTAACTACCCGCAAATATAACTTAATACTATTATTTTCTATTAAAGCATTAAAAAGCCTTATTTACTAATTAACTGGCTTACATCATCCCCCCCCCAAACTTGTTCGTCTTCCAGACGAACACTACAGCAATTTAACAAGAAATATCTACTTAGAGGGACAAGAGGACGTCCCTGTTCCCGTAGTGGTTCGTTCTCGGAGTATCTTCAGGTCCCTCTCAGCAAGAAGTTGCTTCTCTCGAGTGGCTTTCAGAAGCCTAAGTGCATCCATTCGGTCCTTCTCAGAGGCAGCCAACTTCCGTTCTGTTTCACGTCGCGTGGTTCTCTCTTGAACCATTTCTTGCTCCATAGCCTGGATCGTTTCTTTCAGCTCACTCTCTCGCTGAAGGGCTAAGGTATGGACTCCTTCCATTCTGTTCGCTTTCCAGGTCATCCTTTGGAGCTGTAAGAATGTAGCGCGGAAGGTCTGTTCTATGGAAGTGAGAGCTCTCATTACTTTCTGATTACCTCTTGTATGCCCACTAAGGATCTGTGGTACTCCCCATTCTGCTACTATCTCTGGAATTTCCGTGTCGGGCCAACCTTGGTTCCTAGTTTTCTCTAAGAACTCCCTCTCGCAGCCTTCTGTCATAAACGCCAGTAGTGCTTCCGTTGCTCTTACTATAGCAGGCATATCAGATCCTCGAGACTGGTCTATCATCCTCTTCGTGGCTGCCCTCATTACTTCCAACTCGGAAAGAAAATTCTGCGCAACTGGTTCCCACTCTTGGATCCCCTCTGCTGGTGCTGGTGAGTGTTATTTTTAGTACTTTCAGATTGAATAAAAACTCGGAAAATTAGAATAAGGTTAATTAACTTAATATTTTCCAGACTTAAGCATAATAAAGGAAATGAAATGCAAAAGACAAAACATAGTTACCCTGGGAAAACCTCCTAGGAGGAAAAACCCAGCCAAAGGATCCTCAGATCTGATTATGATTTTGAATTCAACTGAACATTACATATGATCTCCAGCCTCTTATGAAGTTCGCTGTATGGTCTCCAGCTTCTTATGAAGTTTGCTGCCCTTAATTTGGGATCTGCAGGTGTCTAATAGAGTTCGCTGTCTTCTATTGATGATCTGAAGTTCACTGCCTTTAACTAGGGATCTGCAGATGTCTGATGGAGTTCGCTGTCTCCTATTGAGGATCTGCTGCTAACTAATGGAGTTCGCTGTTTGCCAGATGCCTTTAATATAAAGTTCGCTTGCTGCTAACTAATGGAGTTCGCTGTTTGCCAGATGCCTTTAATATAAAGTTTGCTTTTCATCTGCCTTAGTTGGAATGATGATAATGAGAAGCAAGAGTCACATTTATAGGAGACTTCTTTCCTTTTAACATGTCGGCCTTCATGTATTAACATTATTAATTATATTAATTATTAATTCCTTTTAGTTGAATTGAAGAGGGTTGGCCCTATCAAGGAGGCGTGATATGTTTAAGTGTAGCGTGGGAGTCTTTTTAGGTGGGAGCCGAGGAGTATTGGGCCTGGCCCTATATGATGGAGGCGGATTCCAATGTTGGAATCTGCCAGCCCTAATTACAAACAACAGTGAAGACGTATTGTGCCCTTTTCCGATTCCTTCAATCCTCTGGCTCTCCTCCTGCTGATCAGTCCCCAATGATGGTGAAGGAGGTGGAACCTCTATGTCCATTTGGAATCTTGCTAGCAGGCTGTCTGCTTCTGTCTCCATGTCTATTTCCTCAGTCCCCTTTCCTTTGTCTCCCTCTGGCTCTTCACCGTGTATTCCTCCTTCGGTATTTCCTACCTCCATGGTTGCAAGTGGATCAGTTATGGGTGCTACTACCAATGCAACAACTCTAGCCGCTTCTACGCCCCTGGTTGTGCTTATATGGAGGGTGTGGGCCCCAGCGTGTCCCCTCAAGTCTACTAACTGAGATGGGGTCCCTGTGACTCCAGTTACCAATTGTGCCGTGATGGGAATCTGTGCTGGTTCGAAGAGTACCTTTTTCCTTACTCCCCATCCTGGTACTGCTGGTATGCCCTCCATACGGCTTTCTGTCCCTACCTGCCGCGACCCTCCTACGTGTCCTCCTTCCTGTTCCATGCCCATTGGCTCCATCCTGAATTCTCCTTCATCTTCTTCTGAAGATGATATGTATGTTTCTTCTTCCCCTATCTCTACCTCTTCCTCAGAATTGTTGTCTTCTTCTCCTCCATCTTCTAAGCTCCTTGCCAGTTCTTGCTTTGCTTTTTTCCTCGGTGTTGTCTCTGTGGTTACTGTAAAAGTGTCCAGGTGTAGCCAATAATGCATGGCTGGTTTGTAGGGCTCCACCCGGCTTGAGGCCACAAATCCTCCTCTATTTTCCAACGCCACTTGAGTTCTCAATGCTTCCAAGAAGAGGGCAATGAGGAGATGGGGCACGTATAGGGTCTTGTGTTTGAGGAGCATGGCTTCCTTCACACGGCTGGAAAGGACGCGTCCGCAGTTATAAATTTTGCCATTACTCAATCCGTGCATGAGGCGTAGCATCCATATTGCAACATCGGATGCTCGGCTTGCTGCTGTTAGCTTACTCTTTATGATATCCAAGACACATCTCCATTCTGGTGAGGTGAGATAAGATTTCTTCAGGCCCCTTCTATTGCTATTTTGCCATAAACTGTTCCATTGCTCTTCTGTGAGCGCGTCGCCGCAGATATGTTCCAGGAGCCCCTTCTTTTCTTCTGTAGCCATTCTTGCTAACGATTTCATAGCTGAATCGCCGCTACTGGGAATGCCGAAAACCTTGCTGAATTCTTTGGGTGCATAAGAAATGACCACTGTCTGTCCCAAATAGTCAATTACTGATCTATGTCCGTCCTGCTCATACCCATGGACCATGGCACGCAATATAGGCTCGAATTCTTTTAGGTTGAAGATGGGCATGAAAATGATTTTGTCAACTTCTGCTTTCTTCAATGAACTCTTTAGGGGGTGGTCCTCCTCATTGTTTTCCCGCCACTTCCTGCACTCGCTTCCAAGCACTCCTTCAAACGTGACATTCTCTACATTCACCTGTTCCGATGCCCTCTCTTGGCTTTTCTTGCTGGTTCCTGGCATGGCCATTGCTTGCTTGTTAGAAGTGCTAGCTTTGTAATTTATGTCATAACTTCCCCTTCTAGGGTTGCCATGACTCCCTTTCACCATCTTGTGCGTGTATGGTGCTGTACCCGAAGGCTGTGGGCCTATATGTTGTGACTGAGGCTGAGGTGTTGTGTATTTTAAGTGCCGTGTGATCGGTAGCCTATTTCCCGGGGGCTGCGTACGTCGTGGCCGAATTTCGCCACCCCTCCGTCTGTTGATTGTGTACGCTGGTGGTTGCGTGCTTTTTCTCCTACGTGCCGCCCCCTTTGCACTACTGCTCCGTGTTGTGCCGCTGGTGCTGTCCCCGTCCCACGCCCCAACTTCCTTCTGCGCTGCGTACGCCTACCTTCGCCCTGCGTACGCCCTCCTCCACACTGCGTACGCTGGCCTCCACTCCGCGTACGCCCTCCTCCCTGCTGCGTACCCTGGCCTCCTCCCCGCGTACGCCTTCCTCCCTGCTGGCCTCCACTCCGCGTACCTCCCTGTTGCGTACGCTCTTCCTCCTGCCGCGTCCGCTCCCCTTCACTCCGCTGCGCGCTTTCTTCTCCTTGCTGCGTGCTCTCTCTTCCACCCTGCGTACGCCCAACTCGCGTACGCCCTCCCCGTGTGCAATGTGTCTCTTGTGCATGGCCTCCGTCGCTCCGTTTTCTGCCCACGTCTTTGTTGTGCGTACCTTTCTTTCCCTCTTATGTTTTTCTTTTGTTATTATTTTTAATGTTTTGGTTTTGTTTTTTGATATTTTGCCTTGGTCTTTTATTTTTAAATATTTTTGCCTTGATTTTTTTCTTATTCTTTTTCTCTCTCCGTCCTCCTCTCTCTTCATTTTTTCTTTGTGCCACTTTATTTCTGTTTGAAAATTGGCTATTTTATTTTTTTCAATCACCACCATTTTAATGGCCACCATATTAATGGCTATGGACTCCCTTTCTTTGTAGATTTTTAGTTTTGATCCATTTACTGGATCTTTGATGGGGCTGTCATCCAGGTTGGACAATTTAATAGCTCCATTTTTTCCCACCTCCCTTACCTTGTATGGCCCTAGCCATCGAAGTCTAAATTTACTTGGTTAGAGTTCATTCCGGCCATTGTACTTGAGTACCAGTTGTCCTGGCAAGAACTTCATCCGCCTTAGATGTTTATCATGCCAAGCTTTCCTTCTGTTCTGAGCCACTTCTATGGCCCATTGTGCCATTAGGCGGCGCTCATCTAATTTTTGTAAGGTCATAAGTCGTTCCTTTAGGCTTTCCTCATCCCCCCATCTGTTCTGCACTGCTATCCGCAAGGTTGGTACAGTGTATTCTACTGGCATTACTGCCTCCTGTCCATACATAAGCTGAAAGGGGGTGTGTAGTTGTCGCTTTGTACGTTGTCCGGTAGGCCCACAATACTGCTGGTAATCGCTCTTCCCAATCTCCTTGCTCTACTCCACACGTCTTGTAGAGAATAGATACTAGTACTTTGTTGGTGGACTCTGCTTGGCCATTCGCCCTGGGATACTATGGACTAGACAATGTGTGGAAAATCTTGAATTCTGTTGTCATATTGCGTATCACTTGATTGACAAAGTGTACCCCCCTATCACTCGTGAGTTGCAGGGGTATCCCGAACCGGGTCACAATGTGTTCATAGAGGAACTTGGCGGTGCTCAAGGCTGTGTTGTCGGGTAAAGCTCTGGCTTCGGCCCACTTAGTGAGGTATTCTGTAGCCACCACAATGTAGTGTCATCTATGCACTTTGCTCGTCCTCATAGGTCCTACGAAATCCAGTCCCCATCTTTCAAACAATTCCTGTGGTTGGGACGGGAGTAGGGGCATGAAGTCTCGTTTGAGTGGCTTACCTGCCCTTTGGCACGTGTTGCAGCTGGTCACCCATTCCCTCGCATCCGCATAAAGTGTAGGCCACCAGAGCCCTGCTAGCAAAATTTTCCGTGCCGTGGTATTCGGCCCCATATGTCCTCCGGCTAGTCCTTCGTGAGATTCTCTTAGGACTCCAGGAATTTCTTCCTCTAGGACACATCTTCGCAGGATACCGTTCGGCCCTAGTTTATATAGGAGCCCTTGGATCAATTGGAACGTGGTACTTTTTAGTGCGAGCTTCCTTCTCTTGCTTGGGCTCATGTCACCTGGAAATGTTGTTGTAGAAAGATACTGCCCGAGTTTCTCGTACCAGGAAGGTAACACGGCTATCTTGAATAATTGGCCATCGGGGAAATCTTCGCTCACTCCTTCCCCTGGCTTCTCGGATTTTATTCTAGACAGGTGGTCAGCCATTACGTGACTTTTCCCTAGTCGCACCACGACATTGAAAGTAAATTCCTGAAGCAAGAACAACCATCGGCTTACTCGTCCTTGAATAACCGGTTTGTTCACCAGGTACATGAGTGCTTGGTGATCCACGAAAAATGTGAATGGTGTGGCTATAAGATAATGGCGGAACTTTTGTACTGCATATACCATTCCCAAGGCTTCCCTTTTGGTGGTGCTATAATTTCTTTCTGCTTTTGACAGTAACCTACTAGCAAAATATATTGGGTGGTCTAAGCCTGAGGATCCGGGTTGTGTTAAGATGGCTCCAATTGCAAAGTTAGAAGCATCCACATGTACATGAAATTTATTCTCCCAATTTGGGTATGCCAAAATAGGTGCACTTACCAATTTGGTTTTGAGTTCTTGGAAGGCTTTGTTCTGCTCCTTGTCCCACACAAATGGTTCCCCTTTCCTTGTTAGGCGTTCAAGTGGAAGGGACACTTCTGCAAATCCTTTAATGAACCGTCGGTAGTACCCAACATGGCCAAGGAAGGATTTGATCCCCGTAACATCTGTTGGGCTATCCATGTCGAGAATAACTCTGATCTTATCTGGGTCTGTTTTTAACCCTGCCTTACAGACTATGTGGCCGAGTAATCTCCCCCGTGGCACTAGGAACCTACATTTCTTGGGATTGAGTGCCAGTCTTGCTCGTCGACACCGGTCCATGCATTCCCCCAGTATCCTCAAATGGTTTTCCTTATCACTATATACTGACCAGTCGTCCAGGAAGGCCTTGAAGTTCCCAGTAGCCATTTTGTCAAAGATGTGGAGTATGATCCTCTGGAAAGTGGCTGGGGCGTTGCATAGCCCAAATGGCATACGGTTGTACGCAAAAACTCCATCTTCCACAATAAATGTGGTTTTGAGTTTGTCCTCCTCTGCAATGCTAATCTGGTTATAGCCGGAAAAGCCGTCCATGAAGGAGTAAATCTCATGCCCTGCTACCTCTTCGAGGATACTATCAGTAAACGGTATCGGAAACGGGTCCTTAATGGTTACAGCATTTAAGCTTCTGAAGTCCACGCAAATGCGGATCTTGTTTCCTTCCTTTTTCAGGGAAATGACAATGGGGGAAACCCATTCACTAGTTTGCACTCGGAAAATTATCCCAACGTCTAGCATTTTTTCTATTTCTTCTTGTACCTTGGCCGCATAGTTCTTATTCATGCGATAGGGGCGTTTCCGCACAGGCCTTGCCCCTTCCATCAAAGGTATTCGATGTACGCATAGTTCCGGGGGTACTCCCTTCAGATCTTTATAAGTCCAGGCGAACACATCTTTATACTCCAAGAATATCTTAAACGCCGCCTCCTTTAGTACAGGGTTCCAATCATCTCCAACCATTATTACTCTTGGGTCCTTTTCATCTCCCAAGTTGGTGCTCTGAACCTTTGGTTCCTCGTATTGTACCACTTCTTCTCAAATTGGTGTGCCGGTGTGCTGTCTACTTCTGCCCCTCCTTCCTCGTATTCCGCAAATTGTGGCGGGTAGGTGCCATCGTTTCCTAACTCGAGGATTTCCAATACATTGCACTCTGGTTGGAAGATCTCATAATCTTCCATCTGCCAGTGGAATAGTCCACTTAGAGAACTCGTTTCATCTTCTGAGCAATTACCGAGGCGGAGCACCCCTTCTCCATTGGGCTCTATCTCGCCTTTTTCCCTCACGGTATCCTCCTCCGAGTCAGAATCTGAGGCCATTTCTTGACTCACCTGCTGGTTTCGCAGGTCAATGACATATTTGTTTCCCTCACTTTCAATGGAAAGGGTATTTTTCTTCCAGTTGTAGTTTGCTTTGGCCGTGACAAGCCATCCTCTTCCCAAAAGTGCATCATATCCCTTCCGCTCCAACGATATGACCATGAAATCTAAAAAGAAGTGTTGTGTCCCAATAGTTACCTTTTGGCCCATAAGCGTGCCCAATGGTTTGATGCCATGCTGATCGGCTCCTACGAGGTGGAAGGTTGGCGGCCATAGTGTCGGCCTCCCCAAGGTTTTCCATGTCTCCTCAGGTAGCACGTTTACCGCAGACCCACCGTCTACGATGGTGTTAGTAATTCTGAACCCGAGAATCTCCATTTCTACTACGGCTGGTGTCCTGCCTACCCCTACTGTCATCAACATAGGATCATTAGTCTCCTTTGAGTGGTTCCTTTCTTCCATTTCCTCCCTGTGGTTCGGCGTCTTCCCCTCCTTCCTGGTCTCCTCCTTTTGGTTTATAGCTATCTGTAGTTGTGGTAGTGTTTGCAACAGATCCACTACGCGGACCGGCATCGTGGTTTGCAGTAGCTGTTTCATTATGGTTGTTTCGGAGTCGGTTCGTATGGTGTTGGTGGTTTTGTGGGGTGCTGGCTTTCTCCATTCCTCACTCATTTCCCTTTCTACTTCTCTCTGTGCCTCTTTTAGTCTTCCCTTCTCTGTGCCTGGGTCAGGGTATATTCGTTTCCTTGTATGAGATCGGGTAATGGCTAGTACTTTTGGGCACTGTGCGTCTAGTTCTGGCTGTACTACCTCCAACATGTTCACGCCTTTCTATCTTGGACATTCCGTATCTTCGTGATTGCCCGGCCCACACCATTTGTAGAGTAGCCCTCCTTGCCCAACACCACTCTAACAGTTGCGTGCAAAATGGCCCCATTCGTTACATCGTCGACATTGTATCATTGGTCTTCCTTTTGCATCGTATTGGATGCGACCCCGTGGTGTATTATTATTGCTGTTGTTGTTACTCCCCCTCCGGCTGTTCCTATAGCCACCTGGTGACGCATCTGAGTTTGTGTTCTTGGTGGGTGTAGTGGGTGGTGTTGCCTGTTCTTGAGTATATAGTACCTGGGCACTTTTAGCCTTCAAGTTGTAGGGGCATTCCTTAATAGCATGCCCCAACACTTGGCAGATGTCACAAAAAGCTTTCTTTGGACAATTGGTTTTTGTGTGTCCCTCCAGTTTGCACTCTGTGCACTTGAGGTCTCTGCCCTCCCTACTTTCTTCCTTTTGCGTCCGCATTTCCCGCATCATCCGTCTCGTATCCTTTCGGAGTGCTTGTATCGTACGTGACTCCTCCTCGCTCTCCTGATCACTACTATCTTCATTGCTTGTATGCTTCTTGCCCTTTGATGTCTTGTTCTCGCTTTCAATATCCATGGCTCTATTGTATGCCTCCATGAAAGTAGATGGGGGTACTACTTTCATCTTTTTCCGCAGTGATGGTTGCAGACCCTCAATAAGTCATCGCTTCTTTAACTCGTCGGCTGGGGTATTATCCATCTTGCCAATTAATTCTTTTAGTTTGTGGTAGTAGGACCGTACCGTCTCACTCTTGCCCTGTTTGGTGTTGTATATTTCTGTGACAATCTCGTCATCGTCCCGCAGTAGCCGAAACTCCTCCTCAAATGCCTTAGCAAGTCTTTTCCAGGTATCCTTTGAAGTGATGGGTAGGTCCGTGTACCAATCAATGGCAATACCACGGAGGGTGGCTGGAAATGCTTTCAGCCAGTTATCCTCATCATCCTCGCCATTGGCCTGCCATATGGTGACACAAGTTTTACAGTGGCGGGCGGGATCCTCCGATCCTAGTCCATTGAATCTGGGGAGTTTCTGTTTCTCGGAGTTATGTGCCATCTTCCTCGTACTCCCCGAGTTGTCCTGGGAATTGTTGAATGACTCGGTTGGCGTGGTTGTTTGTTCCCAATTATCACTGCTACCTAATGCCTCTGGGCTGTTGCGACTCCTGTCCCACGCTTGTGTATGTTGTCGAGAACCTTCCGCCAGGCTCCCTCTTTCTTCCACTATCTTGTAGAGTTTCAGGCGCCCTCGAGTTGCTCTTGGATCCGTAGGGATCTTCTTACTATGTCTTCTTGGTTCCCTTGTTGTTCCTTCGAGGTTTCTCGGTTTCGATCTTTGTTGAGTGTATTTGGCATTAATTATTAGAATTGCGGCGGTTTCGTCGTTGTGTATAGTCCCTCTGTTCTTCTTCCTTTTGATTCCTTTCTTTATACTGTTGGAGCACTTGCTGCCTGCGTTGCTCCCTTCGTGTGTTCTCTCGTTCCTCTTCACGTTCCACGAGGACACGTGCCAACAACCTTGGAAGGCTACCCAGGAGATCATGTATTGCCTGGTTCACATTGAGTTCCGCCCGTACCGTATCAACCAAGACAGCGCTCAGTTCCGCTTCTTGCTGTACGTACCGGTCCACGGAAACGTCCCATGCGTGAATCAGGTCCTGTGTCAACTGATCCTCCTTGGTTACTTCCGTGTTATCTTCTATGTCACTGTCTGTCACCAAGATATTTTGGTCGAATGGACGACCCATTATACTTCCATCCTGCCAGCTTTCCCTCCTCAGACCTTCAGGTTCGACTTAGGTAGCGGCGCCAAAATGTTAGTAGCCTAAGTGGTTCAGGTGGTAGCATAGGGAACATCAATATACAATGTACAATACCAAAGCATGGCAATTCATTAGCATGGAACCAATAACACACAACACAGTATACCAGGATAGATTCGTGTAACACAGGTGTATATCATATTCCTCTCCAAATCCCACGTCCTCACAATGTGCTACAAGTTTACAATATAAAGAGTTCGCGATTGGTTAGGCCACCAACCGTCCGGCAACTAACTACCCGCAGATATAACTTAATACTATTATTTTCTATTAAAGCATTAAAAAGCCTTATTTACTAATTAACTAGCATACAAATGGGTTCCCCTCTACTTCTAACTTTAGTGTTCAAGCCTAGCTCAAAATGCCAAAAATGACCCAAAAGATCATGGCATGAAAAATAAGGACAAAAAATATGACATCTATATCCAAAATGTTGGGAATCGTAATTCCAACATGGGACATTTTGTTCTGCAAAATTTTAAGCTTTTACCTGCCTTAAAATCCAAAATTCTCTTATTTCAATTTCAAGAGACTGTCATGCCCCCCCGATCTGACATTAAAAAGGAAACCAATCATTTGAAATTGTCTTACAAACTGTAAGACTTCACAATTTCAATAATCATGCGACAATCCAACAGGCTGTGAGGAATGGAGGATAATCATTCCTTAATTGTCCTGCCCCATTGTTGAAAGATCTCATCACTAGGAAAATCGTCTTACAAGACTCACAATTTTCTACCATCCTACATCGGTGCATAATGTTGATTGTAATTAGGGATGGTGGATTCCAATTGCCCTGGGCAACCTTGGAATCCGTCCAAGGGGGGCCAGCCCCTTCTCCAACGTGTAGGGCTGGGCCCTATACCTCACGGCATCTCATAAAGACCCCACACCACAACTCTATGCTACATACAAGCTAACACGCCAACATGAATAGAGGCCAACCCTATCCTAATGCATTTCGGTTAAATAAATTAAAGGTGTTTAATTTATAAGGCAAGCCGACATGATTAAGGTTATTGCTCCACATATAAATAAACATAAACTTCACATCATCACTCACTCATTCATTTGTTCATGCGAAATCCACATATTGCCTTATACGAATTAAAGGAGCAATATTACAGCGAAATATGTCTGCTATACCAGCGAATTACATCTGCCATTAAAGTGCGAAATTCATCCATAAGGAGAGTGAGCTGAAGTGCTAAGGCTGCAGACCAGCAAAGTGCAGGTTTTATATGCAATATAATGCAGACCTAGGGTTTGGACTTGACTGCTATTGGAAGTGTTAAAGGGAGCAGATTTGACAACTTGTTGCTTGTGAAAGTGCAGTCTTGTGGAAGACATTATCAGCCCTAAGTGCAATCACCTTCAAGTACTTGAGATAAGTGTTGTAATCTTCATATAAATATAATCCATAATCAGATCTGAGGATCTTTTCTGGCTGGGTTTTTCCTCTTAGGAGGTTTTCCTAGGGTAACCGTGTCTTGTTCTTATTTTGTTCATTTCTTGGTTATGCTTAAATCTGGAAAACTATCTAATTAATTTAGTTAGCAATTAAATTCTGATTTTCTGAGTTTACATTAATCTGAAAGTGTTAAAATCAACACATAACCTATAGAGAGGCATGATATTAATGACAGAAATTAAGAAGGCAGCCTAATTGATAACAAATAAAGGATTAATAACAACAATCTAATCATCATGACTTCAGAAAGACAAGATACTAAACAGTTACATGTGAAATGGTTCAATTTGCATTAAGGAAGGGAGGTGATGGTATCTTGACATGAGACATGTTGCATGGAACACGACTCCTCAATTCATTTGCAAGATATAAGGAGGCAGTTGGTTTCACTTAACCAACATTAATGAGATAAGATAGAAGAGCAGTTAATAAGAACTAGCTCTCAAGCATCGATCAAGTTTAAATTGCAATCTGCCATCAGACCACAGCCTGGTATGCTGAATCTATTTTATAATTAGAACGATTAATCATTACAATTTCATAAAGTTAATAATTAAAGATGAAAGGCCAATATCTGATACATAATATGAGCAGAATTATGTTTATCTTTATATTCATATGTTATAAGCATTAATAATGAGAATAATATAGCAAACTGCATTAATTAATGAATTCATTCTAAATAGAAGCATATATATATATATATGTATATGCAAATGAACTAAGATAGTAAATTCATATGAATAAATGATTAGAATATGTTATTAACATTACATTCTTAATACATTAAGAATTGTTATATGGTAGGTTAATCTTTAATCTTTCCGATTGCCCCTAAGAAGGATTGAATGTGGGAATGTTGGGGAGAGGCAGTATTAATACCTCACAAGATAGGTAAGTCCTGCGGTGGAATGGACCGTGCTACATCATGCAAATGGACTAAGATAGTAAATTCATATAAATAAATGATTAGAATATGTTCATAACATTCCCATTCTTAATACATTAAGAATTGTTATATGGTAGCTTAATTTTTAATCGTTCCTATTGCCACTAAGAAGGATTGAATGTGGGAATGTGGGGAGAGGCGGTATTAATACCTCACAAGATAGGTAAGTTTTGCGGTGGAATGGACCATGCTACATCATACAAGGGCAATAGATAAGACCTACGGTGGAATGGGCATGTGTTACATCATATAAAGGCACTATTTGTGAAGGATAGTTTCCAGCACCCTAACATGGTTATTCCCATCCTTCATAGGGTTGAGGATTAGGTTAGAGGTAGGGACTGGGGCCTAAATATGATAGTTATCAAATGTATTATGAAAGCTAAATGTTCGTTGGTTGCCATAATTGAATCTAAGTGTAATGTCCCCTTTTGGGAGGACACTAAATCTTGCCCGTTATACTTGTAGAATTATTGCAGGTTATGTAGTTTCTGTCTGCTGTGGTAATTTGGACAGATTCAATTCGATGTTGTTTCCCTCTTTGAAAGATGAACGCTGTTCTCTTGGATGAGTGCTATTGCTGAATGGTTCGATCTGTATTTGATTGCTGAAGATTCTTTGCTTTCTTAGGAGGATTGATGTTAATTGTATTGATTTCCTCCATTGATCGATAAGCCCCCTTCTATGCTTGGAATGAATTCTCCTTTATACTTTATTGGTGGAAGGGTCACCACCTTTCATAAGAATTGAGTCACCACTTTTCGTTGTTTCCTTTTAGAATAATATATTATTCCCCAAATTGATCTCTCTTTTTTTATCTCCTCAAATGAAAACTTTTTCCTTTTATATCCTCCAATGTGATGGAGAGTCGCACCTCTTCATAATGGTCACACCCTTTCACAATTACCACCTTTCGAAAGGGTCACAACCCTTCATCATTGCTGCCCCTTTGAAAGAGTCACTTCCTTTTCTTCTTTCCATATTTGATCCCTTCTTTCTTCCTTTATTGCCTTTTTTTCCAAACGAAGTTCTCCTCTCCTTTTTTATATCTCATGTTTGAGGGAGTCGCAACTTTTCATTTCATTCGTTTTGACCATTCACTAAACTTAACTAAATTTCAATCATATTAAATTTAATTATTATTCTTTTATATTTTAATTTATTATTATTATTTATTAAAAATCCTATTTCAACAAGGGGACATTACACTAAGCATAATAGTTATGTTGAAATGTGTTGATCTTCCTAGTAAGAAGTATCATAAACCTTGCTCAGTTAAGAGTAACCATAACACTAATTTGTTATAATTGTAATTCTAGGACAAAAATTGGAAGGGGACATTACAAAACCACGCAAAGTGCTCAATCACCATTAACGGAAGCTTCAAGCTTCACTATTCACTAAATTTTTACCATAAATAAAAAAATTATAATTTCAAAATCAAACCATACCCTCTTGCTAAATAGGCTAGGGGTCAGACATTCTTGATCAAATAAATTTTTGTAGAGCTTTTGGGCTTTTTTGCGTTTTTTAAGAAAACCAGGAAAACAACCAATCAATTTTCTAATGATAAAATTCTTTTGTTTCTAAATCCACCAAACTCAACAAATATGCGATCACATAATGTTTGGAGAAATTAAAGTTAACCTAATGTTTTTTTATAGAATTTCTCAAGAATAAAAGAACATCAACATAAAGTAAATGTATACTTCTATTCTATGAATCTAAACTCAATTTCATCCTAAGGAATGACATGCCGTATGCAATCACCTAGTGTTGGCATGACCAAAAGCAAGAAACAGCAAGTGACTTTATGGAATAAAAGGAGGAATACCGTTGTCTTCTCAACACAAGTCCTTCACAAATTGGAGGAGATCTTCCTTGCTTCCACACAATTCAAGCTTCAAGATCCACCCTCTCTACTAATTTAGCAATCCATGAGCAACCGCTATCCAATCCTCCAAAATAAGTAAACACGGTCACAAGGAGAGGGAGTAAAATAGAGCAAAGAGAATGAATAAGATCTTTTTTGTTTTCATTCCCCAAAATTACTAAGAACCCTCTTTTTCCATTTCACATTCAACAAGCTATTTTCAAAGAGATTATTTCAAGTTAGATATTTTTTGATAGATATTTTGCTCTAAATATTTCACTAATCATTCAAATCAAATGCATTTGCAAAAATACCTTTTAAATGACTAACATAGCAATTCACTAAAATTGTCTAATGCATATAGGAATTTCCTTTGAATGACTAACATAGTAATTTCCTAAATTAACTTATGTATTTAATTATACAATTTCTTATTGTTTATTTTATTTTTTTAATATTTCCACAATATTAAGTGCATAAGACCTTTTCACAAAGGCAATTAAATAACCAACTTTTTGGCCAAGCATTTATTCAGGAACACTCTAAACAAGCATTTTGAAAATAGGATAAAATGTAAGTGAAAATGAATTTAAGTTAAATAAAACACACACAAAGTAAACAAGCACTTTGCAAGTTCATGCACAAGGATTCAAAGTCACCAACAATTCATATTAGTGGCAATTTAGGTAAACTTAGGGAACATTCTTTTATTCGTAAAGCAACCAAACATACCACAAGAGTCACAGGGTCGCTAACTTGACTACATGGATTAGGTATAGTGAGAAGGTTAAGTGAATCCATACTATGTTATCAGAAATGAGAAACGGAAATTGCAATGACAGTGGCAATGTGACGAGAAACGAGATATTTAGAGGTTGCGTATAAGAAACACACACACACATATATGTATGTATGTACATATACATGTATATATATGTACATGTATGTATGTATACATGCATATATATGTACATGTACATACATACATATACATACCTATATATACATATATACATATACATACATATACATCTATGGAGTGGGTGGGAGGAGATAGAAAGGGGTCCCCCCAACCCGGTAATGCAAACTACTACGGTCCTATCTGTTGAAGTGTTTTTTTGGACTACGCCGAACACAGAATAAATTTTCCAATGGTCACTTCACTCTCTCTTGTTTAAAATTAGACCGTATGCTAAGATTGCAAAGAAAGATCAAACGGCTAATCTCAAGGTTTCTTTTGCACGTGGATGTGACTCAATCAGTTGATGGGTTTGTTGTTAACCCAAGGGGCCTTACACATTCACTTGAAGAGGATGCAAGTTCAAGGATTTCTATGTGAATGATTGGCAATGAAACCTCTATTTTTTTTTTTTTTTGATTTTTGGATTTAAGATGTGGAAAAGTAAATGAGGGAAGGTTTAGAGAACTAGGCTAAGTCTAATCTAATCCTATGAACACAGAGACGGGATTACTTATGCAAAATCCAACCACACTTCGCTTTGCCAACAATGCACAACTACATGAAGGTAGTGCAATCTTCAAAGGGTGCATTAAAGATTTTCAAATCGCCAATAGAAACCATCAAATCGAACAATCTCTACTGATAATCAAAGTTAAACATACACAAATAACGGAGGCTCAGGCTAATTTTGCATAGTATGCAACAATCAACTGCACACCAAAAGTATGAGAACAAACTTCACAAGAAGTAATCCTCTCGAATCCAGTTCATCTATTAACATGAAAGCGAATCTAATCTATGAAGAGAGTGAGACCATGCGAGCTCCAGAACAACACAAGAACACACCAACAATAGAACAATGTATTAAGTGTTTGCTTCAAAAACTCTTAGCAACAATCTCAGACAATAATCTCTCCTCCCTTTACAAATGAGGGGGGTCACCCCTTTATATAGGCCTCTAGCCTTGACCACATGCAAACCCTAATTAGGGGTTTACCCCCAAAATATTCCCCACTAAAGATGGAACAAGGTGGGAATCAAATATTACTGCCCACTAAGCCCATAAACAATTAATTCAAAAAACCCCAAAATGGCGTCAATTTGTGCATTAAATGCACCCCATTACATCAAACTTGCCCAAAATACAACAAATATTCCCATGCAAGATATAAATGCCCATCATTCCCCATGCGACGGCTACATGCGTAGAGAATCTGCCATAAAACCATTAATAAGACGGTTGCATTCAAGAAGATTCCTCATGCATTCAACATGCATTGACCGGGCCGCCACTAAGTCAAAAATATTCCAGCAGTAAAAGCGTCGCCACTATTCAGCCAAAAGATTCTTGTCCAAGAATGGACGACCATTATCCTGTTCACTTATTACATATGCAATGAATTTACTGATGACGGCTTCCAGCTCTCCGATGGAGATACTTGGCACATTTTCAATATCAAACTCCATCAAGGTAATTTCTTCCTTGTTCTTGAAAAAGAAGCTTTCCCATTCCATCATGATTTCTTGTGTCCTCTTCATTGTATTGGAAAATGAAGAAACATTTGCAAAATGTTCCTTAGTGAATGAACTTACGAAGAAGAACTCATGCAACTGAGATTTCACGAAGTTTACTGTTACTCCATTTTCATTGAGCTTCTTTGTGAAGAGTGCTTCAATCGCATTGATGACTTCTTCCTGCACCCTTCTGATTGAGTCTTTCAAGGTTAAAGACTCCATGCTAAATTTGTCAAAGGTGTTCTTTCTTGAGCAAATAGCGCAGAACCACCAGGGAAAGTCATAAACCTCATTCTCCTGAATTACTTTCCCATCAATTGGTGTTTGCCTTGGAATCTTTGTTAGAGCCCTGAGCTGCAGAATGGTTAAGTCTTGATATATGTGAACATCCTCCCACAATCCTTTCACTACCTCCAATCTGTTCAGAAGGGCGACGAACCTTGAATGAAGCTGAGCCAAATCCTCGATGAATTTTCCTGCTTAAGTGTAGACATCCTCTATCCACTCCCTGGAATTTTGTGCCATTGCTCTAATTACCTCCGCATCATCAACAACTTCCTTAGGAAGGGAAGGAGGAATGAATGAAGGACTTGCTTCCTTGAGTGGCTGTTTAAAACTTCTAATGTACTCGCATAAAGCTCTATTTTCAGCCTTTTACATTTCGCCTTTGTCTTCAATATCTTTTCCTTCATGGCTAAGGAAGATCCCTCGAAGTCTCCAATTACTTGTTCCGTGGAAGTAGGACCAAGATCAACCTGTTTGATAACATAATCTTTCTGCCTAATTTCATTCCTGTCCTTATCCATTGTAGGCTCAGCTATGTGCAAGGTCTGGGATCCGGATTCATTCTTCGTGACCTTGGAAAATTTCCGAGGAGCCTTCTTTTCTGCTGGCTGATCCATCCTCTTCAACAACTCTTCTAATTCCCGAGCTGGATCAATTTCTTTTTCCAGTTCCCTCCTCAGGCTCTATCAGCCAATCGAGGAGCAAGAATGGAGTGACTATGGATTTCCTTGTGCTCTTGCTCCTGTGATTCTTCCTCTATTTCGCCAAGGATGGCTTCTACGAAACTATCCCGACGAGTCTCTTCCTGGTGTGGAGGACTTTCTTGTCTTTGACCTCTTGGCTGATTGGGTATGTGTGAAGCACTAATACTGAGTATATCTAGCGCTGGAGTATTACTTGGAGGTGGATCTGCTGGATTTTCTTGTGCGAACATCTCTACCTCATGTACACTAGAAGAACTTGCCGGTGACTGCACCCTCTCTACCCTTGCTCTCTTTTGTAGAGGTTCTTCTTGTTGCATTTCTTGTTGAACTTCCTGAGGAACTTCTTGATGGATTTCATGCTGGGCTTCATGATGAACTTCCTGCTGGATATCTTTCTTCCTTGCCGTCCTTGGCCTCTTCGGAGCACTTTTCCCTTTATCAATCTGGACTTCTCCTTCTGCCTAGGCTTGTGAAGATCCTTCAATTGTTTCACTATGGGAATCTAGACTTCCCATCAATTGATATATCAAATGAACATTTCCTTCCGTCAACTTCCTTATTTGCTGATCAACTCAGTGCTTAGTGAATTTTAGCACCAGTCTAGCCAGGATATTCAAATCATCAGTTTTGGGCTCCGACTAGTCTGGCAACTGAATTGGCTGATCTTTCACTTTCTCAAATTCAGTTTGCGTTAGGTCCAAATCCTTTTTCACTTGATCCGGCACTTGGTAAATTTCACTTATCTTGATGGTGTCAAGGGGCAGTTTGGAATACATTTTCCTCCAGACTTCAAGGTCATCCTCGACACTTGCCCAATAATCTTCTAAGTGAAATTTGCGTATGAATTTCATACCAGCAACCTTTCTTATTTGGCGGTAAGGATCATACTGAGCTGTGGATGTATAAAATGGCAAGCAATAGAATGCTAACTCCTCCACTGCACTCTCAACTGCTTCCAAACCTGGGCACATTTCCATGAAATCACCTAGGACAACTGGGAATTCAATAGACTACTTCTTCTTCTGTAATTGATCATAGGTTGTTAATTGCCTCATGAGTTCCAACAGTATGAATTTGTCGGATGGATACCTTGGCAACTTATATGATTGGAATGAAAACCCTTGTGTCCTGATGTAGGTGAATTTTGGAAACTGTAAGAACGTGGTTCCATACTTCTGAACTAGGGCCCTTGCTTGTGGTGACACCCTTACGTGTAACTGTTTCTACATAAGCCGCGTCAAGTACATAGTGAAGGTGTCGTTCGACAGCTTGTAAGAACTAACATTGTGAAGATGCAGCTGAGGATAACACTCGTACTTTCAGTTGTGCTGGTCCGCAACCCATGATTCCACTTGTTGGCAGACCATCAAATCCTCCCCTTCGTGCAAGCATATAGATTACGTAAAAGCTCATGAAGAAGGATTGAGACTCTTTCTTTCAAGTTCGTGCAAGTAATAACAAATCAATCTGGCCCAATCAACTAGCCCGTTTGCATTCATGATCTCTTCATGATCTCGCCAATGTGGAAAAACATCCATGTATCAAAATTCACAGTATGTGAACATCCCATTAGCTTGCTCAACATCTTTATCAGGTCCACATATTCCTGTTTGAACTCAAAGATAGTGAGTCTCTGGCATTTTGAAAATATGTGGCCTAGGCTTCAGCAACCATTGTTTGTTGATCATGTCAGCACACCTGGCAGGACCCGCATCATATATTGCTTGAGTTCCGCTAATAGCGTCCAATATGTCATGGAATGGTGTGAAGGAATTCCGAAAGCTTCACCAATTGCCTCCGGAGTCAATGTCGCCAACAACCTGCCATCTGACGTTGAAATTGTCTTCCGCTCCGGGTTATAATGCTTTGCACATTCCAGAATCAAATTTGGACATTGAATAGCAGGAGGAAAACCACTTGCCGCAACAATTCCGCTCTTGACAAACTTGACAGCCGTTGGTGACGGATTATATCCTGCTGTTCCAAACATTCTGATCTTGAAGACAGCCAGGTTGAATGTGCCCAAATTTGTTTCACGATTTCCTTCCACCTGAAATTCATCTGGGAAATAGGAAGGAAGCCTTTCATCTCTGCATTGATTAGTGCTTGCTTGGTGATGGTAGTTGTCTTGCTTGATTCCGCCATCCTGAAAAGCACCTTTAAAATGATGAAAAATCAACTAAGTATGACCTTTCTTCACTTCTCCAATTCTTCTTTCTTAAATCCTGCACGTGAGAAATGAAATGCTTCTCCACGCTTATATAGAATTCTTCAAATCGTACTGCTAAGTTGGGAGGCATTAATTTAGCAACTGAATTTAATATGCGTCATACTTTCCCAATCACTTATATTTAGGAACTTCCCTTGTAATTGAGTTCGAATTTGGAAGTTTAGGAACTTCCCTAGTAATTGAGTTCGAATTTGGAAGTTTCACTTAATGCACTAAGTCATGCGTCATACTTATATTCCTTTGCCAACTCATTAACTTTCCATTCTTTCAAATTTTCGAGGGAAATTGGAATATTCTTCAAGATTCACCTGATTTACCATCTTGGCTTGACTTTTCTTGCTCCGGGAGGAATTTTCCATCCTTCTCCAACATCTCCTATTTTTTAGGGATCCTCCTAAAATTTAGGAGCCGAGACAAATAGAGAGAGAAATCTCTCACGATTCTGAATCTATAAAAATTTCTTGATTCTGATAAGATTCGGTGTCTAAAAATAGAAATTTCAAAAAATTTCCCTAGAGGATTTTTGCTTTTCATTCCTCCTTGACCCTTGGATTTTCATGCCTTGGACAATTTTTCGAGTTTTTAAGCTTAAGCACGGAATTCACTATGTCTTGGAATTTCATCATCATCTCCTTGATTCTCCTTGACTTAGCCATTTCAACATTCTTCCCTTGGGCGCAATTTTACTTTGGTCAAGGAATTCAATGACCTCCAAATCTTTCTTGCTACTTGACTTTGGGCGCCCAACATAGAGCTAGGGCAAAATTTGACCATAGCCAACGAATTCATGATTTTCAAAGTTTTCCATGTGTCATCCATTTTAGCGCCCTCCCTCATGTCTAGGCACTATTTCTCCTCGTGAAAGGAATTCTATTCCTTGTCCATCTTCCCTGAGCATCCCAATTTGGCGTCCTCCACAGTGCTAGGGCGCAAATCCATCTAAGCCAAGGAATTCATAACTTTTCTATCCTTCCTTGACCACTTTATTTTGGTGCCCTTCCAGGTCTTAGGGCAGAAATTTCACCTGAGCAAGGAATTCATCCTTTTGTCTTGATTTCCATGGACACTTCATTCTAGCGCCCTCCTCTAGTCTAGGGCGGATTTTTGCATGGGTGGAGGAATTCACACTTTTTCCATTCCTCCCTGATTTCTCCTATTTGGTGCCCTTCGTCATCCTAGGGCGGCATTTTGCACGTGTCATGGAATGTTGTGGTTTTTTGAATCCTCCATGACACCTCCAGTTTAGCGCCCTTACTAGGCCTTGGGTGGATTTTTGTAGTGAAGGAGGAATTCGTCATTTCCTAGGATTCCTTGGATACTTGATTTCAGCACCCTAGCCTACCTTAGGGCGGTTTTTTAACCTTTGCTTGGAATTTTGAATTTTCAACACTCTCCATGGAACATTTACTTTAGTGCTCTTCCTAGGAATAAGGCGCAAATCTCCACTGTGGAAGGAATTCATTATTTCTTCCTTCCCTGATGCCAGACTCCTTCATTTTTCTCTTTGCTCTCCTGACTAAGATGATTTTTTGTGCTTTCCTTTTCAGGAATGGGCTTCCAATACTTAGCCATTTTTGACTCACTCTGTCTGCTTTCTGACTTTCCGGAATTAAAAGTTGTCGTGAATGCTTGATCTGCACCACCTTGCCTGAATGGTCCTGTCAGAACAATCTTTCCAAAAATAGAAACTTCTCAAAATGTTAGCATTAGAGCCCTCAAACAGGACACAAAATGACTTACTATAAATAGAACTTACTAAAAATAGAAATTACTAAAAATAGTAAGTTTGATTTTTGGCAAAATGATGACATTCCGTGACTTAGTAAAATCTCTAAAAAATAGGAACTTTCTAAAAATAGAAAGTTGCTCCGTTTTGGCTTAAATTTTTATTGGGAGGTTCCTTGAAGGGTTCTGATTCTAGTTATATGTTCAGTTTTTCCAAAACCCTAATAGAATCCCCTAAAATCTAGGACTAAAGGCAAAAACCCTAAGATTGACAAAACAAGTCCTAGACTTTATCAAATTCACTCAAACGAAAAGCAGACTTCCACCAATTTGACCCCCAAACACTCGCAAAGCTGAGAGACTGACGAGACTGCCACCAAAAGACCCCAAAAAACAAAACCAAATGACTGAGAGTGCCTAAAAAGTAGGGGGTCCCCATCTGGGATGGGGTGATGTGTGATTAGGTCACAACATTTGGCGACTCCATAGGTGAAGTGTTGAAAAACACTTAGTGTTGAGAAACGCTTCAGGATTTGAACCTAGAGTAAAACATTTCATCTCTAATTGCTCAGGTGTATGCATATCAATTCCATCTCAGGAGATCATCCAATACTCTTAAAATCAGTTATGGTAGGTTAGTAGTATCTATACTTCAAAAGCATCGGGGACGTTGCCTCGCTGCTAGCCAAGCGTCCATAGCTCCGACGAGGTTGTCTCTGGAATCCCACGAATATTGCTCCACTGCTGGCCGGGTGTCCATAGCCCCAGTGGAGTTATCCGTATATTCCCAAAGCCAATATTTTGATAATTCTTTCTTTTTTTCACCTTTTCTTTTCTTTTGATATTTCATTTCATTTCCGTCAATTCCTCTAGCTCGTAAGTAGTGAAGCCTACTATGGGTTTGGAGATTCCAGTGGCGCTGAAGCAAGATGTAAAGTTTTCACCAACCATAACCTCTTCTAAAAAGTCAGAATGACTTAGAGCAAAGGTCTAGATGTCGTGGAAAACATAGGCAGAACAACATCACCACCCTACCCACAAACAAAGTGTTGAAACTAAGTAGCTTCGGTAAGATAAATGCTTGAATGAGAGACTTCATTTATCTCTCATTCGATCATCTACCTTATCGATGTAACTACAAGCTAATGGTAGACTTCATGATTGAGTGAATAAACTTGTTATAATCATCTTTATATGCATTTCATATTCCAAGCATCGGATTGCACATTTCGACACTTGGACATCATTACAAATCTGTCATCGACCGTGCTATGACCATATTTCTTATGCTGTGGTGTGATTATAATTAAGCAGATCGGATTTATGTTATCTATCATAATTATCATATGATAACACCAATTGATGTTATCATATGATAACTATGATAGTTATCGTATTAAACTTGCTCTTGCTTTAATACCGATCTGTTATCGATCTACATTATAATCATATTGCACTTGCATCATACCGATTTGTTATCGGTTATCATAATAATAAAATAGCATTCAAAACATACCGATTTGTTATCGGTTAATATAACAATTAAATAGCATTTGATTTGAACCGATAGTTATCGGTAAACACCTTAATGAATCGGCGCTTGTGAACTGATCAAGACGTGTCTTGATCGGGCATGTCAAGAGACATGCCCGGTCAAGGCATGCCTTGATTGTTGGGCATCACACACACACACACACACACACACACACACACACACACACACACACACACACACACACACATATATATATATGCCGTGAGGAATGCTGCAGACATCATCAAAATCAATAAATGTTATCTACAGCAATCTGCAATATAAGAAGGAACAGTCAATACAAACAGTAAAAGATTAAATATATTCCTTGAGCATTGAAGTAATTCAATAAGAAAGTAAAAGAATATCTAAATTCTTACAACTTCAGATTTTGAACATAAATTTGAATTACATTTACACAAAGACCCCGAACAAGATAGGCCACTCAAAACCTTAAACCTAAGCAAAACCACACAAGTAGACAAGCTCGAGGGAAACTGGCACCAAAGGCCGCAAACCAAAACCGAAACAAAACCCAAAGCAAACAAAGCAAAACAAACCAAAAAGGAAAACCAAAACCCATAGGGGAAACCAACCAACAAACCAACAAACCAAAACCCCAAAAGGAGACGAAACCTAACCTAATATAGTACAAAGCGGGCCTCCAAGGGGTCTATAATGCTTAAGGATTTGCCCATTGACGGGCAACGGAACATCCTCCCCTATTAGAGTCTTCAATTTAATGGCCCAGTTGTGTCCTGTTGAAATGGGAAATGGCATGGTGCCATCACGTTTCTGGTAACTGAGAATCCATGTCGTTCTCTTCCATATACATTCATTGGTCAAAGACTATATACATCTTACACACTCGAGGTGAAGCATCAAATCTGACAATAGAGATGACAGCCGAAACAGCATAAAATGACCAATGAGGGATTTCAATCTAGAAGGCACATATCCATCCTACAATTACATCATATCATAATCAACTTAATGTAACCTTTGATCCTATCTTAGAAACATCAGAACGAGGCAAGAGTTAACACATTTGGTGGGCACTACATGGTATATTTCCCCAACGTTGTCATGTTCTTGGTGACCACATATTGTGACAATGTTTTGGAATGTAGTTGTTGATCATTACTAAATCAAAGGTTCTCACTATACAACCAACCACCATCTTTCTTATAATAAAATGTTGGTGGACAACAGCCAATACAACTAGACAGAAACCAAAATATCTTGGAGGCTTTTTGCCCTGGCCATAAATCAAAGACCAAAAACTGAATGGCTAGCAGAAAGATGTCGTTGGAGCTTTGTTGTAGTGCCACATGAACCTGCTGCTGATGTGACAGATTCGCCTTGGTTCTTTCCACCTGTCACCGGATTATCAAGCTGCCTCTTTGTCACATCTGTGACCAATTCTTTTATTGAAAATTTTTAGGGTCTTTTCACTGCAGCATCAGATAGTAACTAAAGGTTTAGTGCAGTATCAAACATTTTAGGGCTCAAGGAAATCTTGCACAGATCTCTGTCTAGGTTATTCCTTGCTGCAAAATGTTCTCAATTTGTTCATCCTCCCTTTGGAACTCTTCCCCTTCATTCTGCATCTCTTCCATGCCTTTATCCCTTTGAATTTCATCATCATTGTCTAGAATCTACTTCAGTACTGGCAGGGCATTTGGGTTCTGGCTACCATCCACAACTATTGTTTGATTTCTTATGTATTTATGAAGAGCAAAAAGGAACTATCTAATAGCTAGTAATTTCTTACCTGGGGATGTAATCTCCTCTTGCATTTGTTGTTCAGCTTTACCCAGCTCCACACCTTCCACTCAAACAGCTTCCATTGCCTGCTTCACTTCCTTTGATTTGTATGTTTTAGACACAATCTACTCAAACACAATTCTCTCTGCAATCTTTGCCTGCCAACTTCCACTTAAAAGAGCCTTGAATAGATGCACAGTTGCATTTGCCCCAGGCATTGGCCAGTCTAGATACTTGTTGTGACGTTTTCACACATCGCCCCATTGCAAATGGGGACCCATGTTTTTTGCTTTTTTTAGGGTTTGCTTTTTAGGTCTTTAGGGTTTTGTTAGCTAGCCTTTGCATTTTGAGTATCGCCCGGGGATCGCATGGATAGCAAGTCGGGCTTAAGTGATGCCCTAGTCCTGAAATGTGGCTAAGTCTGGAATGTCCTGAAATTTGGCTAAGTCTGAAGTCCTGACCCTGAAATTTGGCTAAGTCTGGAATGCCCTGATCCTGAATTTGACTAAGTCTGGAAACTGAAAAACCTCAAAAAACTAGATTTTGCAATATAACTCCTGGAGGTCTGAAACCACTCTCAAACATCCTGAAAGTATATATGGAATATAACTTAAAGTATAAGTGTTTCTTCTTTCTTATACTTAAATGTTATATTCCATAAAAATTATCCTGATAGAGAGTGCGAAAAGTCAAATTTCGCTCGTGTCCTTCTCCAAGGGTCCAGAGCGAAAAGCGCTCCTGTCCCTCTCCAAGGGACCAAGGCGAATCGCTCGTGTCCCTCTCCAAGGGACCAGAGCGAAAATGCTTAGTTGAGCCATTCCTGACCTTGTTTGGACGAATTGAGACATCAAAGGCATGGTGAAGGACGAAATGAGCATGATAGAGCATCCAGACTTGATCTAAAACAATGAAATGATGAAGTTTTTGCCTAGAGGGTCAAATTCGCTCCTGTCCCTCACTGAAGGACCAGAGCGAAATTCTTCATAAGGTACGATCTGGGCAAAGACCAAGCAAGTTTTATGTTTGAAGGCAAGAAAGGAGGCGAGATGAACGCGTTTAAGACAAATTGAAGATTATGAAACGCCAACAAGGGACCAAAATGTCCTAGTTCGCTCTTGTCCCTCAGGAAGGGACCAGAGCGATTTTTGTTTTAGATGATTTTCTTGCCAAGTTACAATGAATTCCAAGGCATGGATGAATGAAAGGGGACATTACGAGACCGTTGAAGATAATTTGCGAAGATGATAAAGTGAGATGAAGCCCACAAGAGCAAAATCGCTCCTGTCCCTCTCCAAGGGACCAGGGCAATATGATGATTATATTGCCTCTTCTTCAAATTCAAATCACTCCAAGGCGAAGAACAAGGTGCCAAGGACGTTTCGAAGCATCTCCATCAAGCACAAAGTTACAAGGATCACCACATTGAGGGATTTGCTCTAAAATATCCTAATTCGCTCCTGTCCCTTAGGAAGGGACCAGAGCGAAAATTGCATAAAGGCATAGATTTCGAAAGTTAAACAAGCATCAAGCCACCAAGAGGAATCAAGGGACGTCATTTCACGCATTGAAGGTAATGGCAAGTTGAAGAACGCAAGAACAAACTCAAAACCTTGAGGATCGCTCCTGTCCCTCTCCAAGGGACCAGAGCGATGTTTATTATATTGGCCAATTCATGCAAAAATCACGTGAGGTCAAGGTTTTCCAAGGTCGCAAGAGGTCCAAGGCGTGATTAGAAGGTGATATACAAAGACTTCAAACGTTAAATGATCATCAAATTAACACAGAGGCTATATCGCTCCTGTCCTTTGGACAAGGACCAAAGCGATTTCATCAACAACACTCATACTCCTTCAAAGTCAAGGCAAGGCGAGGATGGACGAGGTAAAGGACGCTATTTCGAAGGCAATAAACGATGAACCAAGGTTAAACGTTACCAACTCGAGCTCAAAATGGAGAAAAGACATGGATCGCTCCTGTCCCTCTCCAAGGGACAAGGGCGATGATCCTTATAACATCCAAACACCTCATGAAAGCAAGTGGGACGTGCGTGGAATGGACAAGCAATGATGTTATTCGCCTTGCAATGGAAGTTCGAAGATCAAAGATGCAAGATGAACGTGAAAACATGGAGATCGCTCCTGTCCCTCTCCAAGGGACAAGGGCGATGTTAGCCAAACACATGATATCCTTTGAAAATCACGTTAAGACAAAGACGCACAAGGTTTTAAATGGCATTTGGAGGATGATACAAGGAAAGGTTCGTATCAAAATGGAGAATTTCAAGCGAAAACCTTAGGATCGCTCCTGTCCCTCTCCAAGGGACCAGGGCGATATCACATCTTAAAGACATTCCTTCGCACAAACAAGTCAATCAAACTTGAAGGACCCAGCTAAAATGCCGATTTGAACGTAAGGATCAAGATTTTGGACGTCAAAAATGCAAGGATCAAGACCAAATTGATGGATCGCTCCTGTCCCTCTCCAAGGGACCAGGGCGATGAGGTACATATCTTTCTATCCTCAAAATATTTTGGCGTTCAAACAAGTTTTTGAATTTATTTAAATGCTAAAAATCGATAACTTTGAAAATTCAATTAAAATGGCATTTAAAATTTGCGCAAAACATTAATTAATTATATTTGCCTTGTAAAAAATCGAATTTATTAATTAATAAACAAGGAAATTTAATTAATTAATTATTGTTTGCAATAAAATGGAGCGCTTGAGTTTATTTTATGAAGGTCGGCCCTTGTTGTTTATTTAAAAATCATTTTAATTGCCTCATTTTGCAAAAAGTCGGCCTAAAGGGGGTGAGTGGTATAAACGCTTATAAAAGGAGGTGAAGATTTTCATTTTTACATTATCATTTTACCATCTTCATTCAAGTGCGATTTGAGGAAGACAAAGGAGAAGTGCGAGTTGTGTTTTGAGGTGCGAACTTCATCAAAGGGAGGCATTAACATCAATCTAAGGAGGTGCGAACCTTAATTTCCATTTGAGCAAACTTGTCAAAGGCTTGAAGATCACGCCAAAAACTTGAAAGGTGGCGAAATTGCTATTTTGAAGGGAGATCACGTTGAAGACCATCTTATTTCAAATTTTGCCTAGGCAAATTTTGTCTTTTTGCATTTTAGAGTTAGGCTCTCAAGAGAGGTATGGCGATATGAATTTATTGTTTTGATTTTGAACGTTGATCGTCATAGCTTAAATTTTGAATTTTGAAATTTTGAATTTCAATAAGCTCAGTCGTTTTTAGGAAATGATTAATAAAGGACTTATCATTAAGTTTCCTAAAATTTGCTCTCTAATTTATGTTATGTATTGCAAAATCATGGTACTGATTTTGAAATGTTGTGTAGGCATCAAATGGAGGTCTCTTCAAGGAAAATCAAGCCGGATCCAGGACGGTCTTCGCCAGGACAAGGGCGACCTTTTTCAATCCAACGTTCCAAGGCGAGGTACATCATCTTCCTGCACATCAAGGACACAGGGAGTTAGAACAAGGGCTCGTTGAAGAAGTAAATAGTTCCAGATGAATTAATAAAAGCCAGCTTCTCAACAACATCAAGTTGAATGTCTACCAAGTTACAAGGTGGCATCCTAGTCATCATTTCTCCAATCAGTGAGGTCCACCTCAGCATGTCCAGATTCAATGTACTTAACTCATGGAAGGTGGCACAAACTCCGATGTACCTACCCCGGCTATCCATTGGTCGATTTTTCTAGAGGGGACATGTGTCCAAGCAATACAATTTTGTCATTGGTCAAGCATTAAATGTTATGTAATGGTTGTAACAAACCCTAATTAGGGTTTTCATTGTAAAATCTTGGCCATTGATCTTGAATTGATCTAAGCCATCAAATTGTATTGTGGGCACTATATAAGCCCAGGCATTTCATTTGTAAAGGCTAATTAGCAATAGCTAGAGAGTTAGGAGATAGTTGGAATAGTTAGAAGATAGAAATAGAATAGCAATTAGAGTAGAATAGGAGGACAAGGCAAGAAATTGTTGCCATTGATTGTAAACAAACTCCATTTTCATTGAAGTAATGGTGAAGTGTGTCGTTTCTTGCAATTTGCATGGTTTCTTGTTGAGTCTTCAATCCTAGATGGTAGATGATTAGATGAATGGAGGAAATGCGATTGATTAATGGTGGAATTCGTACATCCATACTACTAGCAGTTTGTTGATTGCAGACTTGCCTTGCGTAGTCAACTGGAATCATTCAGCCTAAGCTCAATTTCAATTTGTCACTTCTTCATTGATATGCATCAACTTGATGGTGTCTATGCTTGTGGTGATGATTTGAACATCATAAAGCTTCCCTAGAAGATCGCACTAGCCTTGTGTAGATGTTCCATTGATGTCAAAACAAGATCTAGTTAGAGTTTCATCAAAAATTAAATCATTACTCCTACATTCTTAGTATTAGGATTAGATCTTCTCTTCGCCCTTATCCTTTTTTCCATTTTTCAATTCTAAGTTAGTCAGAGCCTATGTCCCAGCAAAGCAGATCGGAAGTTCAAACACCAAATGTAAGTCCCCTTGTGATTCCAGCAAATCACATCACACCACGGCGAGCTTATCCACATGTAGAGACCCTACTAAAAGGAACCTTGGAGTCATCCTAACTGATCCTTTATGCGAATCTTCAGCAGTTAGAGACTTTTTCTCAAGAGAGGATAAGATACCCTTAGGTATTTTATTCTGTGTTAGGCTGTGTACAAAATACACGTCAACAATACTCTAATAACATTTTGATATATTCAGAGAAGTCATTTACACCTGAAACACATTGTGCAGTTTCCTGTTAGATATTGTTCTTGCAATGGGGGATTACAGCAGAGGTTTTAATAGGGTGTCCATTATAGCTTGCAGAAAATTTGACTAAAGTTGCAGGGCTGAATGGGGTGGAAAACACAGACTGTGATAGCAAAAGTCATTTGCCCACAAGAAAGGCTATGGATATGTGTAGGGAAATGGGGCATTGACATGAGGCAGACTAACAGGCATGCAAGCCTGTACCTCTTGCCACCACCCATCACCCTTCACTGAGGAATGATCGCATTCTAAATTCAATAGTGCCAATCTCTTTTTGGGTGATAACTGCCCAAGGATTATACATAAATTTTCTCACCACTTGAGAACTGGCTGCCATTTCAAATAATACATGTTTATTATGTTGTTTTATTTACTTTTTCTATTTCAATTTCTTTGCCTTTTCTCCACTTCATCTGATTTCAATATTCCATAAAGGGACTTGTTATTTCCATTTACAACATGCTATATTTGAATTTATAGTTTTCATCCTTAAATATCTTCATGTTTTCTTTATTTTAGCTAAATCTGTGGTATTGGATTGCTAAGTGATGCTTGATTCTGTCTCACTGCATTCAGAGGCTATTCCTGTTTGTGTTGTTGACTTATAGCTATTTTTCTGTGATCCCGGCCTGTAGTTTTTGTAGTGGTTAGAAGACCTCCAAACCTGCTAAATTCCACTTAGCGCTGTCTTATTTTGTTTGTGGATTGGTTACATCAAACTGCATTGCAGCAGTGCCACACTCCAGCCCCGTTTACTGCTCTTGATCACCTGTGGATGTTTGTCAAAAGTTCTTTGTTTTCAACCATGGGACATGTTTGTCGTGATTGTTATAATTTCTAAAGTTTTCACATGTCAAGGAGCATGAAATTCATCTGAGTGACAATAACAAGGAAAATTGATCTGTTCCTCTCACAGAATGGATATGGATATGGCAAATCATCAAGTCCCCCTCATACAAATGTGCCCAGATATGGTGATAATAAAAAATACACATTTTCTATTTTATATATATATATATATATTGTCTATATAATAATATATAAACCATTTATTTTTAATGTTTTGAATGCTTTTTAATAACTCTAAATTGGATATGGCAACAGATGCTGTTTACTGTATCTAGACATCAGATATAGCCCAAATTTAGGGCTCGTATATGGATATGGCTGGATATGCTCTGTTGTGTCCCAGGAGTATCATATTCATATCCAGCATCTGATACTTGGTTACGTGTATCTATGCTGGGAAGAAGAAGTATCCTTCAACCCGGTCTCCTTTTTGGTCTAATGATGAATTTTAATCATCAAGTTACTGTTCGTCCAGTAAACAAGGGTTTACACCTATTTGTTTCCATCTATGGATTGTACATTTAAATAGCACATCACCTTTGTTCTTTTAATCTATATTCAGTTCTGAATGTGTTGCTCATGACACTTTTTTTCAGAATAAGATGCACATTTGGCATATATTCGAACTTGTTATTCTGCATGCGTGACTCTTCCTTGGCAGATATACTTATATCTGATGTTTAGCTGCAGTCCAAAATTGAGTATATCAAACAGTTCTAAATCATTGATCCTTGTATCTATGGCAGCATGCCATATCTTAATTACTATTTATTTTGGTTATTCTGATAAATTCATATTGTTTCTCTTTAATTGTGATGATATTTTGAAATTAGAACAGCTTCATTTGTATTTATGTATGTATGTTAATTTCCAAGGCTGCAAAACTCAAAATTTTATGTCATGCAGAGTGCAAGCCATTGGACATGAATATGGTCAGCAGATAGAGGCATTGAATCGTGAAAGAAAGTTCAACCAGGTTAAGCAACTATCATCTTACTACTTTCTTGGTTTGTCAGACTTGGCTTTTCTGTAATGATCTATGGATTATAATGATGTTAACATCACATCATTAGTATTAAGGCAAATAAGCTAACGTGTTCTCTCTTTTAATATTGATTTTTTCAGCAAACTGCAGCAGCTGAGCTGAATTTTTTGGAAGCACAGTGGAAGGAACTTTGTGAAAAATGCATAGAAATCAGAACAGCATGTGCTAAACTTGACATTAACAATGAAGAATTAAGAAAGGAGGCCAACGAAAAGTGAGTAGCAGGTTTTGCTGTAAAACATTTCATCTTGTTTGGGGTGTGATTTCAGTGTTTTTCTTTTTCTAAATTGTTAAATTATCTGCTTAACAGGGGATTGAGCTTGGAGCCAAAATATGAGAGTCGAGACAGATAATGATAGAATCTCATGATACTCTTTTTTTTTATTTTTTCCAGTTTGTATGAACACAAATTAAACTTCTATCTTAATAAGAAAGATGGAAAGACACACAAAATACAATGATACCGAAAATTACTGTTTAGAACTAGCTTTAAATCCCAAGGTCTTATAGAAGGTTTTTTTTTCCTGAATTTATCTTATATATGCAATATCGTTATTGCTTTATCCACTTTTATAAAAAAGTCACATTCACATTGCTCTTGACCCTAACATTTATTGTAAGGATTTGCCACTCTCTCATGTTCAGGGTAATGTTGGAGAGAAGACTAATCATCTTTCCCAAAATTATTTTCATGCTAAGAACAGTTTGGTGGGAATGAAAGTAATACCCAGTGAACTCAGAATGAATGGAATATGGACCTGGTTCTATATTGGGATAGGTAGTTTGTTGCGGTCGCAAAGTTTTTGCTAGTTACTAACGTTTTTCTTTTGTAGGATGTACATATAGCAGAGCATGCAAGTTGGTATATTTGTTATAGATACACAGTTTGGAAGAGGTTTATTCTTCTAAATTTTTTCGGAGTTTTTTTTCATCATTTCAAACATGAAAATTTCAATTTTGCTTTGACTAGTGTGTTTATTCTCCCGTCTATTGATTTTTGCTTGATTTTGCAAGACACTAGTTTGTTCGCTAAAATACCTTCCTTTTCATTTGATCAGATTGACTACAGTTTTATCTGATTATAATTTGTCTTAGGCTATTGCATTCTGAGAATGAGACTCAAGGGTTACTGATTTCTAATTTTAAGTAGACAACTTTTCAAACACTATGTTCCATTTCGTTCCAAGACAGGGATGGCAATCCAGAAGGCCCTATATATATAACTTAATGTTTCAAAATTCAATATTTAATTTGCAGTGTTAGTTTATTTGAGCATAACAGATTATATATATATATCTATATATATATATATATATTAAATAACTACAGTATAGCTATGCCTCACTTGGGCTATAAATGTCAAGATTGGCCTTTGACATTGAGTCACTCTCTATATCAAGTTGTGACCCTTCCACTGATATCTCAATCATTTTTGACTTCATTGCATCAATGACTAGCATCTTTAGGGTCAACATCCTAATGTGCTGTTGGAGTTTGTTGATACTAATTAATCTATTGATTATAAAGTTGCATATGAATGGATGGAATGGATCCTTTTATAGACCACGATATTGAGTGATTTGTTTTTGGGTCTATAGAATATGGGAACACCTCATAGTCCATGCAGGCGACACCTAATTGTGCTACAAACAAGGCACACATACCCTACCCCCTACAAGAGATGAACCTGTGATCTCTCTCTTAAGATTACAAGTTCACCACCATTAGGCTAACTCAGGAGTGCATTTCTTTTTGCATCAAAGGAACTATCTACCCCTAAGGGTAGGCAAATGCCCCGCCCTCCGGTCTCGCTTCGCTCTACCTACGGTTGGTCCTACGCATAGGCCGAAGCAATCCTAAAGTCTTTGAGAAAAGTACTTGTATCTTTCCTAGCCTTTGGTTTGGTTAGAGCTGGACCTTGAAGATTGACAAATGCAATAATTCATTACTTCCAAAGTTTGGATGGATCCTCAATATTGCACATCTTTGTAAGGGCCTACATAACTCAATTATTTTATTATCATCACAAGGAGCACCAACAACCTTAAATACATTTTGTTTCCGGTTGATAACATAGACAAAAAGTGTTGGCATTACTGATTCTATTCCAGCGGGGTCTTTACTGCTTGATCTGTTTCTTGATGGTCCCAATGACAGTATCAGCTGGACAATAGTTTGTCGCAGGTGGAAGGGGAAGTCCTCCCCCTCCCCCAAACCCCTCCTTGTCAAGGATCAGGTGTCCCTACCCCTCCTTGAGGTGGGTTTGGGTTGTTGATGGTTAGACAAGTTCCGTTTTTCAGTTGTCTGACTTGTTTTTTTGGGGCTTGCTCCCATGTTTTGTTGTTCTGTTACTGCTTGGGGGCTGTTGTACTAAGGGTCAGCACCCTTGTTTTTGTTGCTTTCTTAATAAAAAACATGGACAACAATATGATGTGGAATGTTGTGTTCCATTTGTGTCACAAGAGTCTGACATGTTTTTCAT
The DNA here is from genome assembly GCF_030272615.1 of Cryptomeria japonica. Classification (NCBI taxonomy): domain Eukaryota; kingdom Viridiplantae; phylum Streptophyta; class Pinopsida; order Cupressales; family Cupressaceae; genus Cryptomeria; species Cryptomeria japonica. The sequence goes on from NC_081414.1 coordinate 599,740,597, forward strand.
AAAATTATTATATAGGTTCATGTTACAAACTACTTTGCTTCATTTGTTTAAGTATGTTATCAAATATCTCATATATCCTTAGAAGTGTAGAAGAGTTTGCGTCAGTACATTTAATTGTACACAAGTGATATAATGAAAATGCTTATTTTTTTCAAAATTATAAATTAAAGGTAAAACATTCTATTTTAAAAAAATGGTAGTTCTTTCTTTTTTGTTTTATTAACCTTAGGATAGACCACTAAGACCACTACACATTATCAAGCACCTTTTGTTACACCTTTATTTTGTCTTCACCTCAATTCATTATTTTCACTCCAAAAACTACCATGGAATGTAGGATCTCTTACACTTATAACCTTCTTCCAAGCAAAACGAAATGGCTAGCGCCAACATACCTAGTTTGCATTGGTTTGAGATTTTCTTCTTCTTCTTTGAAACACTTTTGTGTAGTGCCAGTGGTTGTGTACAACATTTTTACATGTAGCTTCGGTTGCTATTGGTGTCATTTAATCTACTTTTTGGTTGCATTCAAACATTTGAATCTATTTAACTTTGTTTGTTATTGGTTTCACTTGATCTCTGTTCTTGGTTGTATACAAACATTTGTATGTCTTTAGCTTTGGTTGTCATTGGCTTTATTTGATTTATCTTCATAGTGTCTTTTAAAGCGTTGTTTGACACATGAACACATGGTATAAAATTTGTAAGCATTCCTCATCTTCAAACCAAATTAAAAAAAACAAGAGTTGACATGGTCAAAATTTGCATGAAAGAAAGGTTCAATCTCCTTTGTGGCCTCTCTCAAAGTGAAATTGGTAGTTTGCATCCTTGGGCTTTTTTTGGAGCAATCACTAGCTCTAAGAAAATATAAGCCAACCAGATGTAACCAACTAGATTTGCAATTAATATAATATTAATGGGTAGTTGATGTCAAATGTGGATCTAATCATATATGGCAACATGCTAATATGTACTTATCATTGTTTGTTTTGTGTCTTCTATCAACAAGTTCATTTTTGAATATTGTTTGTGGAGGGGGAAGGTATGATGCACGTCTTTTTGGAGGGCATATAATGATCCAATTATTTATTTTGTTTCGTTTCACATTTCCTTCAAATATTAAGAACATGTTATATGAAATGGAATAACATGGCATAAAATAATATAGCTATAATATTGTCAACATTCTCACAATTTTGCATGTTCAATAACTCTGTAGTTGTATTTAGTTAGCATTAGGGGGGATTTAGTAGTTGACCACCTTAATTTCATGCCTCTGAAAATCCTATGTAACGATTTCCAATTAGTTCCAATTTTTTTCAACTTGCTTGACAAGTCCCTTGTTTAAACTAAAGTTTTAGGGCCACATCATCAAACATGATGTCATATCAAAATGCTTTTTGTCGATTCTAAAATGGTTCTCCAAAAAAGCTAGGTTGATAGTTGTGCACTAAGTCATGTTTTATTGGTGCCTAATGTGGCATCGCATGATTTATTGCTTTTTAGGTCAAAAGGATTACATTTCATTCAATTTTTAGTAATCTTGATCAACAATGACAATTTAAAGGTCACAAATATTGGTGCTATCATATCAAAAATATTGGACATTATATCAACAAATGCTATAACAACTATTGGAACATGCTCAACCATTGGGTACATTTCCCTAGTGTTCTTCTACCTATCTATTTGTACCCTCACTCCTTACTCTATGATAAATTATCAATATACTTGCCTTTACTACTCTTTGCTATTTTTATTTTTCAAAAACTTTGATTTTATATCCAATCATACCTAATAGATGGTGTTGGACCTTCACATGGAAGATCAATTTTGCATTCATGACAATCTATGACTAGTCTCTTAAAAATTTACTTTTTTTAATCCAAAATAGTGACAAACAATGACATGGGTTTGAAAGGGCTATTTGCATATTACAATGGTTGAAAGGAATTTAAAAGTGTTTTCTACAACACACTTGTAGGGGAGTTCCACTCCATATCATGGTGAAGAAATGGCTTGACATGCGGGCCACAATTCAAGACTTTGAGGTGGGTGACTTCATGCTCAAATGGTATAAGAACAAGGCAAAGCTAGGATACCAAGATAAGTTTGGCTCTCTTTGGAGGAGAATGTAGATCTCAAGCCATATCTCTAAATGATTTGTTGTTGTACATAATTCTTGTATCATAACTTTATTTAATGAATTTTTTTTCTTGCTATTGTAGTTTATTGCTATGGTGTTCTAATATATAGTTTACTCTCGTACTCGCAGATTTATCATTTGTGCTATCTAGTTTTAATTTAATAATTGAGAAATCCATTATTTTGTCTTCCCTCTTTAAATTTTTTTATGCCAAGTCCAAGAAAAAGAGAAAATACTTTGCTTGACATAGAATGCAATATTGAGCCTTACACTAAGAAAGAGTGTGGGACATTGATCTTTCCACACCTTTCATCTAATAATAGCCATCAATCCTAAAAAATGTTCTTAGAAGTTTTAAAGAGAACCCCTAGCAATCATCCAATCTTTAAGATGTTTTAATCATAGCCATCCATTAAAAAAGTAGTTGCCTTTTTCTATAATGAGGCTTATAACCTAGCACGTGCCTTTGATCTAGACACATCATCTCTATCTAATAACTCATTAATTCTTTTATTTATAACTACATGAAAAATGCAAAGGCCTTAGGAATCATCATATTAAGCTTTCATGACACATTTGGACCATCCATTCTAAAGAAAGCAACTTTTGGCCATAATAAAGGGGTCATGCCAGTCAAGCTTATATTGAAACCATAAAAACCTACATGTAATGACAACATATCATAACTACATGCCATGCCACCCTTTGTAGTCAATGATGGAGGAACAATTCAATTTTTTAGAATTGATGCAATCAAGTTACCTTCATGGTATAACTAATGATAGGTCTTGTTAGGATGTTTAGGAATTCAAATTCAAAGTCCATCAATAATAGGAGTGCCTTAGCAATTCTCTTCTTTGGAAAACATCACATTTAAAGAACATAAAGAGCCATTGCAAACCACCAAGCACCAAAGTGTTGGTCTTGTTGGCAAGAGACATTGCATTGTTGTTCAAATGTTGTCATTGATGGCAACTTGAGTCAAATATCCAATCCATAGTTCAGGATTCATTCATATCGGAAGATTGATTAAGGTCCCGTGAGGTTCAGTGAGAAGAACAGGACATCCAACAAAGTGTACAATGTTTTGGTTGGTGGTTCAAATGTGTTGACTTTTTGGTGTTGCGGATCTCGGAGATGCATTGTGGTAGTGTAATGTGCCTTATTCTAGGTTTATGGCCTCCGATGTTGAGTCTTGTGTAAATTGGAAGATCCGGTAGACAAGTTTTCTGGTAGAACAATGTTTATCAACAGTAGCGTGTGAAGATTCTTTGTGTGAATCGTGTGGAGTGATTTTGACAGTTGTTTGCATGTTCGAGGATGTTGAGCTGACATATGGGAAGCATGTGGACAATTTGTTTTGCTCCACTTGGTTGTTTATGAATCAGATTGAGCCAATTTGGGTAACATGTTTCATTTGCATGTTATGCATTTTTGGGTCGACATGAAATAGATTTAATTTGATGTTGCGGATATACATAAGCGATTGATTTGATCATTTTTGGTATCTGTGGTTATGTATGATGTATGAGCAATTGTGCACAGTTTCACGTGCGTAGTTGAAGGACTTGTGCTCCGGATTACAACAAAATGTTAGAACAGAGCAGAGTTGCAAACAAAGTATTTTGTGCTTAACCGAAACTGTTTCAGACATTTGTAGATGTTGTTTATTAGTTCAGGCAGTCCAATTATTATTTGTAATCTTTTGTAAGGCAATCAACCTTTCGGGGTTGTAGCCCTTACTAGTAATTGAGCAGTGAGCTCTAGGGAGTGTGCCTGAATGCATGTGCATTCCCCTCATGTAATATTATTATACTTCTAACAAGGTATATCAATATTGTGAGTTTCACTCCCACCGTGGTTTTTCCCTCAATTGAGTTTCCATGTAAAAATCTTGGTGTTATGGTGTTGCCGATCTTTGCTTTGTGTTTCTGCACTTTACTTTTCTTCATTTGCATTAAGTGGTTGAAAGAACAGGTTAATAAAGTTAAAAATTGCAAAACACTGATTCACCCCTCCTCTCAATGTTCCTTGATTCCAACAGATCTAACACACTAAGATCAACAAGTGTTTAGCGAGTCCATTCAAAACCAAGGTGGTATAAAGACAAAGAGTTGATGGTTACTACTATCATGGGAAGAAGAGAAGAAAAGCTAGGTGAAGATTATGATTTTGGCTCCACCTTTGAAAAGCAGGGAATTTATATGAGAGCTCAAACAAGCATATGAATCCTTCATTGCAATGTACTTCAAGGCATTGGTGACTAAGGTAGGTAATCCTGTCCCCTACTCACATAATGTAAGTTTTGAGCTCGTAGAGTTACTTTTGAGAAACACTCCTCTTTCCATTGGTCCCACTTCCTATAGGCATGACATGTTATTTTGCCATAAATTTTCTTTCAAGAAACACTCTACTAGTACCTCCAATAGCGATGTGAATTGGATATGGACCTCATACTTTTCCAAATTTCTTGTTTCTATTATCCATGGCTACCCAAAAATTGTCATTGCCTACTCCAAGTTATTTGATCACACATCTCACACCTTTAAAGGGAAACATAAGTCTCACCAATTCAAATGCCTTTTCCTCCATGGATACGAAAGTTAAGCATTCCTCTTGTGTCATTCAAGTATAATGCTATTAGTTGGTTAATATATGGGAAAACATTCTTGATAAGGTGGCCTTTACAAATAGTCTTTAATCCGAACCTTCTATCGAGGTCAACCAAGCTTTCGACACCCCCTTCAAATTTGCATTATCAACTAATAAGTTTAAGAGTGACACATAAGATGTGTATAATATGGTAGTTTACTTGTAAGGTATGAGGGATGATAAGACTATTCATGAAGCAATTAATTGTCCACAATTTAATAAATACAATTGATGCAACAAAAATTCTTTGGCTAGACTACTCACACACCTAGAAGAACATATTGCCACCTAGCAACAAAACTTAGAGGTCATTGGACATTCAAATACCCATCCCTTTTGTGCATATGTTTCTACTAATGCCTAACAATTGTGCCTAGATATTGATGTGAAGATTGTCAATGTTCCACCATGGTCATTTTTTGGACCACACTTCTCCATTAAAGTAATGACTATTACATCTTCACAAAGGAAATCCAAATCTCACTCTACTTCGTTTCCAATGAACAAATTCTAAGGATCACCAACTCTTGTGTCACCACCTTTTGGTGCATCCATAGAGGAGATTGGTTGCTCTATCCATCTATTTGCACATTGCCCAAGACGATTCCTCCTAGAGCTTTTTCTCTCAAATGATTGCTATAGATAGATACCATTAATATCCAGTTTATCAATGGTAGAGGAAGAGCTACTTTCTTCACCCTCCCATAGACATGTGATATAACAATCACCAAATAGAGATATTGTAGACATCTTTGTAATCAAGTTAAATGAGATGCAACTTGATAAGATCCATAACCACTAGGTTTTTTATTTCTATGGGTCATTTTTCACCTAGTTGAAGAAAATAAATAGTAAAAAGTTCTTTAATCTCACTTATAATCTCCAACCAAAGAAAGTGAAAGAAAACATCTACATATTCATTGATGATGGGCTTGGGGTAGCTGAATTTGTCAAAACAATTGAGTGGTATGATACATTCTACAAGAAGGTGAAAATAATACTACCTACCCCAAGCTAATTGATGGCCGAGTCTTAGTGCTCTAGAGAGAACTATGGAGTAAAGAGAAGATCACAACATGGTAGAAATTATTCTAGAAATAGGTTGCACAAGAGAATAAACAAATAAAATCATAGAGGATGATATTTGAGACAGTGCCAATGAAAAAGTGCAATGTTGTCTAAAACCATCCTACAACATGCAAGAAAGAAAACTTCACATAAAGATCACCTCTTTAGAATAAGACATTGTATCAAAATCATGTGGCACATGTAGATTGTGAAACAAGTAGTGCAATGATAAATATCATTTTCTAGTAGCACGAGACCATTTGAATCAGTCATGTGAACAAGGATCCTTATTATATGGTAAGCATCAAAGGACCCAACCCTAGCCACCTTTATGTAGACAATAAGAGGTCTTACCATTAGTTGAGTGGTTGTGGGACAAATAGCTTTTAATCTAACATTAAGATCACCAAGAATAAAAGGGAATATTAAAACTATGATTATATCATCCCAAAGGTCTAGCATGATGAATCAAAGCCTATTCCAAATAGCTAGTAGAGATAATGACAATCTAGACAAACACAAGAAGAGGAAACTTGAGAAATTAGATTTCATGCCCACAAAGAAGAATATGACCATGTGTAGGATGGATTACACTTCATCCATTCTCCTCTTTGGTAGACAGGCTAGAAGGTTATATGGATCCTACAAACTACAAAATGGAATCAACGAGTAGGCATTAAGAATGCTAGACCAAAGAACGAGGCTGGATACCTCTAGGAAGGTGCAAAAACAATAGGCTCATCCCTCATTTCCTTAAATAGGAAGTTTAGTAAGCAAGAATAGCTAAAATAGGCAAGACACAATAGAAGCAGGTCCAAGGTGATAATAAAAGCAACATAGGACCAAATCTCCGTGGTCTTTGAGAAAGGTGTTGAAGAAAATGACCTATAGATCTAGGATGCAAAGAAGTGCATTATGGAGGCTTGACAAGAATTGACTAAGGCTAGGGAGGATCTCGTATATATAGAAGGAGAGAGTGTTGAAAAGTAGGCCACCATAGAGTTCCAAGGAAAACAAACAAAAGACCTAAAGGCCCAAACAAAACAATAGAAAAATCTACTTTTGGTGTTTCAATAATAGAGTTGGGATCCCATAAAAATGAAGTATATAAGATAGCTAGCTCATCCTACTCCAAAATCAAAGAGACACCTAGAAGCAAATAATGAAAGGTCTCATGAAGAGTGATAAATTGGAGCAATATTGCATGTAGAAAAGGAATAAATTTAGTGGTTGAGAAACGGGGATATCAAGCTTTCCATGGGCTTATTAAATCTTATCCATGCCTTCTATTGAGCACATTGGAAATGGATTGAGTAGTTTACTACTAGTCTCATATCTGCACTAATATTCATTGATTATTCTTAGGTCCATGATCCAAAAAGAGATTGATGATATAAAACCTACCCCCACACCCCTAATTGATGTTGCTCATACCACAATCTCATGGATATATAATTTATATCCATTTAGGATCTAGATTAAGTTTACTGCCACTAGAAAAAAATAGTGATGTTTTGGCAAAAGACAAACTGCTATAGGAATACAAGGCACATCTAAAAATCATGGCACAATCTATGGAAGGAATTAAAGTACACATGCACACTCTCTTAAAGCATGTAATCCTCTCTCCTATGGAATCCAATGACAAGATGCTTTCCCTAAGCAAATTCCAAGAAAAGATCAAGAATAAGGGCTTGGATGAGACCAAACTTGATGGATTGTGCTTGATATCAACAACTATAGAGAGGTTGGTTGCAATGAAGAAAATCACCAACTTGGAGATACATGCAAGTTTCTAGCTTATAGGCTCAACAAATATCATATGCACATATGATAGAGTTGGAGCATAGACACATATTGGTGCAAAAATACTAACCTATCCATGGATGAGGATTGAGGAAAATTCATGGTTTCTCTAAGCCGAAATTAAGGGCAATGTATCTTCCTTTCAATTTATGAATTTTTTGAAGTTTTAGTTTTTGATTGATGAGTTTGAACTTGATGGATACACTTTTGGGTTTGTTTTCTTTTGAAGAAAAATAAACGTTGACAATTGCCAAGGTTGTAGTGAATCCTTCACTATAAGCAACGTAATCATCCCATGTCCAAGTTCAATAATTGAAATTGCCCACCACCAACCATCCTTACTTTCCTCCATTTTGTGTATTTTCATATTTTAGTGTAGTTCTATCAAACTTCCAAGTCTTGATGAATGTACACTAGCCAATGTTGTAGGATAGATCTAATTTTATAGCTATTGTAAAGGAGGATAAATGGTTTTTAGAAGAAGCCTTAACATAATGACACATGATAGCATGAAAAATATTATAAGGATAAAACTAATTTGTATATGTATCAATGGGTCCAACTTATATTATTGGTTTAAGTTAATTTATGAATCGACCAAGGCCATATGGAATGATCCCAAGGATTCCTAGAAAATTGAGGGAGAATCATATCATAAAGGAGAATGGATTGTTCAATCTATTAACAATAGATTCATTTGATGGTCCATGTGATGTGTGGCCACTGCAACATAGAAATACCCCTCCTTACATCTTGGCAACACAATTTTGATACTCATGACTTCCTTGTGTCACCCTAAGTAGGTCTAGATAACTACAATAGAAGAGGTGTACTAAATCATATCCAAAATTTAAATTTCTCAAAGTAGTAATGGTTAGCATTCTTGGCATTCAACCATATAGCATAGATATGAGATTTCTCCCCACAAATGCTACGATAGTGTAGTATTAGGTGGCATGATTTGTGAACTAGCTATCAATGATGCCATTATCATGTGTAAACACCAATAAGAGTAGTTAGGGCATTAAAATGCATGGAGAGATATTTTCCTCTTTGAATTTTAGATTTCAAATATATATTGAGTGGGAAAATTATTATGAGTTGGGTAGTATAGTCTAAGAATATTGACCTACATGCCCATTTAGAGGAATAATACAATCTCTTTAGTTGAGCTATAGAGACTAATGTGCGAGTTGATTCTTGCCTCTCTTTTCTACTACATAGGAGATCCTCTACACATATTTCAAAAAAAAATGCATTTAACTTGTAATGATCAATAACTTTAATAAAAGGTAGGTGTATGTCTAAGTGATTATCAAATTATCTTTTTTCATCATGTTTTATTGTATGTATGATCCTCTTAGTTGATTATTACATCATGTGTTGTTAATATTTGCTTTGGTAGTTAAGAAAATATCTCTTTGATGTGATAATTTCATTTTTCTTTATTTACATTATGCAATCTCTTTCCCTTTCATCTCCCATCAATACAAAAAAATAGGCTTAGCATTAGGATGAATAGGGAGTTGACCCTCCAATCTAAGATATTTTGACTTTAAGCAAGAACCACTCAAATTTTTTGCTATTAATACCCTAAAAAAATCAACCCTATTGATTACACATATTTTCTTATTTTATGGATTTAAATGGAGGGCTCATAGTAAGGTGAATAAGAGAAAAAAAACACTTTATATATGAATCAATATCCTTTTGATTACTTGAAGATGTACTTTTTCTATTGACTATTAATTTCTATATACTTTGAAATTCATACATGTTATATTTGCATCAAACTCAAAATAGGGAATAATGTAATGACAAAATTGGAATACTATGTTACCTCCCGTTTAGTTTTGGGCTCTATTTGATGGAAATGTCTCGGTGCAATCACATATCTATAAATGACACACTTTTGTGTAAGTTTTTATATCATTGTTCAATAACTATCTATATTTTTTAACTCCTATTCACACATATTATTACACATTCACCGTTTTATCTCATTATTGCATCTTTATTTACACATATTTTTGTACATCCACTCCCTTGGATAAGATTATCTCTATCTTATCGCAATTCATTTCTATATTACTTAGGATAAATCTTGTAGTGTGTGGGAATGAACCAAGCATTTACTTATTTTTAAAAATTCTCAAGTTCCACTCCTTGATTAGAGAAATCTTTAAATGGGTTTCCCTTGATAATTTTTTCTTAAATATGATTTTCATAATCTCCTATGTTAATATTAGATGCTAGAAGTTGCAAAAGTCAATCTCCCTTGGTCAAATTTGCCTAAATGCTGTTCCTCACTATCCCCTATGATTCTTCATCATCTCCTATATTCATATTAGATACTAGAAGTAAATTATAATTCTAGGAAGGTTTTGGTCCTTTTTATTAATTTTTGTGAATTTGTAAATTTTCAGTTGAATGTGAGACTTCTTCCAATTGTTCAACCTCTTGTCTAGACTACGAGTCCCACATAGAAATTCTACTAAGTTTCTCTTCTTCCTTTCATTTTAATTTTTTTCATATATTTATAATTTTTGACAAATATCCAAAATTCTTATTTGTCTTTACTTCCCAAACCCTCATATTTTTCCACATCCCCATATTATTCTATTCCTAACTTCCACTTGAATTTCATAAGATTCTAGGATTTGTGGAGTTCATCTAAATTTCTTTTCATTCCCTTTTACATCCCAACTTTTGATCCTTCTCCACTACTAATTCTTATAATCCTTGATCTCTTCCCTACTTCCTTTTGGTTAACTTACATATTTCCAGTAGAATTATTTCATTTCCCCTCTACCTCTAGACATCCAGACCATGAGTTATCGGATTATTTCTTACATTCTTTCTAGTTTGCCTTTCTAAAAAGTTCTATTGCACTTTTTGACCTATAGATTTACTCTACTTCTACCTCCACTTCCCTTCATTAGTTTCATATTTTTTTCCACATCCTTTACAATACATTGTGTGGAGTTTCAATGGGCATCTTTCATCTTCCCTTCTCTAAATTTCTTGATCTCTTGAGCTTTGATCCATTTTTTTCCGTTTGCCTTTTTCGCTTTGCTTCTTTTTTGTAGACTTGGAGTTCTTCAAGACTTCTTCCCTTTACTTTTTCCACATATAGACTCCCATCATTTTTCTTGTATTCCTTTCAATTTCTTTCTTTCAAATTTTCAATGAAATTCCAAAGTACTATGTCAAGTTCTTGTCTCGTGTTACACTTTTGATCTCCAATTTTGTATTGATTTCTTACTAAGTGTTCTTGCCAATAATTTCTTCTTGTGAAGTTCAAATTGCCTTTGATAATTCAAATCTTTTGTCCTTCATCTCATCCCAACCTCTAATTCTACAATCTTTCCTCTTATTTATTTCAAACCACTTCTTTTGCTCACCCATCCACTTATGTTTCAATGGAATTCTAGATTTTTATCTGGATGTCCAATCTCTACCTTTAGTTTCACAACGAAACCCTACATCTCACATTCTAACCTCCCATCCTCGATGAAATTTACATTTCTTCCATATTGGCTTTATCACTTGCCAAATTTTCCCAAAATTCCATTAATGATCATATTTGATTCCTCCAATGGCTCGAAGAGGGTTTTCCATTAAAAATATTATAGTTCATTCCAAGGACACATATCTACATGTAATTTCAATGGTGGATTATTAAGAAGCGTAGTTTCGCATAAATGAGGTAGTCGGGTTACAATTATCGATGAACTTTATGCTTGTTCTGGATTAACCATCTCATGGATTTCATGATATCTCACTCGTCTTACATGTCACATTTATGACCTTCTATTCCTCATCAATTTTTTGCAAGAAACTTCACAACCAAGTAGAATGCTATTTTTTGTACATTTAAAGGGTTTTCCATTTATGCTTCTCACATGACTACAAGTGCCAATAATTATCTAGAGTTTCAACGCCTGCGAGTCTATTTACCAACAAAGAAACACATTTTATTAATAAGGAGGTCATAAATTTATTATTGATGTATATAATTGAATATTTCCATTACTATTTGTAGATCGTTAGGGGAACTTTTATGTGATGATTTTTGATATTATTTTAGCTTAGAGTTTCCTTTTTCCATATTTGGTATTTGGTGGTATGATTGTAATAAGGATCTGATAATTATCATATTATGTTATGTCACTCGAATTTTCGTAATGGTCTCTTCTTTATTCCATATGGATTTCTATAATTTGGAGATGGGTTATTTAATATGTTTAGTTGTTTGATGTCATATAATTAGTGTATGTATGTGTATAGATTATATTGTGGTGTGATTTTAAAGTGTTGTTTATCTAGGTATATTATAACTCTTTAACCCTATATATTATACATTGATTGTGGAAGTTCATGGTTAGCTATACTTTCAAAATGATAAACATATTTCGTTAGTAGTTTAAGAGTAATTAATTTTTATGCATCTCACAATTCAATGATTTATCCAACGAAGCATATTTAGTGATCTTTAATAATTTTTTATCTTGACAAATTATATTTTGTATACATTCATATTGCATTGTGCAAGGATATTTTTATCAATTTAAAAGAGGTTTTATGTGTAGTGGGTTAGTTTTCAATCTAGTGACAACCTTTGGGGCCAAGCATGCATTAGATATGACTACAATTTTTTAATTTGTTTATCCTTAGTTGTGATGAATTCTATTAAAAACACCTCTAGAAATACCCTCTTAGGTCTAGTTGAGACCACAACAAACGAGAAAATATTCATCCTCAATAATTGGCTTTAATTACTCACGTTTTATTAATGAGTTAATCACTCCCCTCTAAGATTATATTTCTTTGGTCCTAAAGAAGATTAATTCCTCTAAAAGTGCGAGTAGTGATGTTGGAACCCAACTAAACAACATTTTTTCTAGGTATGTAATTTGATTGCTATGTTGAAGACCTTGGTTCTTATTTTCACTTTGTTTCGATAAATTAAATTGGTACTCCATGAACTTACACCAATAGAATGAAATAATTTTCAGGGAGAGTTTAACTTTGGAATCCTTTAGAAAAACCTATAACTTGAAGTTATCTAAAGCCATTAAACTTACTAGTAGGCACACTTAAATACTCTTTAACTTGTAATCTCAATAATACAAAATATAGAGTACTTTTATTGTAACGGTAAAATTGTAAGGTGAAAAATTTTAGGGTTTCCAACATTAGATGGAGAAAAACACTAAATTCTTCACTTAGGGACCATTACATTCAAAAGAGGAAGGGAATCCACTATGTTCAATCATAAATCAGATAAGGATTGAATACTAAATGGATTGAATTAATTTTTGATTTCCTCTTTTGTGAGTTGAAATGTTGAAAGAAGGTAAATTGTTGAAAGATGAAGGTAAAATTGAGAATAGTGAGCTACAGATGTGGGATTTTTGCATGCACTTAGATATGAGCAGTAATTGTAGATTTGGATCTGATCCTCGAAAAAGCTCCAAAAATGTCAAGACCATGGTGGTGGGCGCCCCGACCCTCCTACTTTTTCGCACGTCGAAAAGGGTTGATTTGTCTATGCAAATAAAGCTTATTTTGAAGATCGCAACTCTGTACCTGTTTCCTACACATAGAAAGAAGGGGAAACATGTTGGTAATAGGGGCTTGCCTTAAGTCAAACCTTGGTTTTGTAATTAACCATGAAATTGAAATAAATATAATCGAAATGATTATAATAAAAGATTCTCCTTTTGAGGGAGATGCTAAATTATGACTAAAAATTGAATGATGATACCTCGTTGTGAAGTTTTGCTTGCCTCCACATGGAATTAGGGTTTATGAAGTCTTCAAAAAAGTAGGATGAATAATGTCATATTCAACGCTTGAATCTTGAATTTATTGTTGCTCCAAGGCTTGAAGGAAGACTAATTAATGCTCAATTTATCTTGAATGCTTAATTGCTTGATGTCAAAATCTCCTTGTTGTGAATGCATATCAAAATGAGAGGGGAATCCTCTTTATATACTTTCCTATTAGAAAAATTGATTAATTTTTTGACATGAGCCAACACAGAGAGGGGAATCCTGCTCAAATTTGAATTGTAAAAATGGGTTTAAAGAGGGCCCAATTTGGGGAGGACCATGGTCTCAGTGGGGACTAGGGTGCCACACCCTATTTTGGGTTAGGATCAAAGTGCATAATGAGTGGAAAATCAAGGTTTGTGGCATTTATGAGGGTTGTGAGCATAATTAGGTCTTCAAAAAGGCCAAGGGGCGCAAACACTAAGGTGAAGACCCAAATGCAATCAAAACTACAAAGGGGTGCAATTTTACGATGCTACAAAAATAAACATACTTATTCTTAGCCATGGGCAGAAGGATATGGAGTTTGGAGCCGAATGTAGATGGATGGAGAATTGTGGGAAGAGGACTTCAGGGCCAATAGGTTAGGAGGGAAAACAACAACTCTTATCCTCCCTCCACAAGGGCTCTTAATCCTTAGAATTTTGATAATGGCAAAAAACATGGAAGTAAGAACTATCCGTTGGGCATAGAAAGAAGTTATCCTAATTCTCATTTTGAGAAATTGAAGCATAGTTCCTTTCCAAATAACATATCGATTTTTCCCTTATGGAATTTTGGAAAACCGATTAACCCTCTATTTCCAAAGAAGGCATGGAGTTTTGAGCATTGGAAAGTACTCAAGATCAGGAACAAGATTTTAAAATCTTCTTGTGACAAAAGGAAACTGGATTATTCGAAGCAAGAGACTGGTAATCCTTATACCATACCCTTCACTCCTTCTTATTCAAATAATATTCCTCCGCTCTAGAAGAAAACATTTCGTGGAACCATAGTGTTGGAAGAAGAAAAACCGTGGAGAGGAACTAGTTTGGAAATGGTCCCCAAAATGGAAATTAATACAAGATTAATGAAGGAAAGAAGAGATGGACTCATATAGATGCTAGGAATATGTTGACATTTTCCGTGTCAACCCTATCCCTGAAGAAATCCAGTCTAAGATCATTTTTATTGGCTAGAAACCCTGAGAAAACCCTTATTAGAGCCCTAAAATCATAATCCCTAAGGCTTTTATGCCTTTATATCTTTTTGGGTTCTAAATTTCTATTTTCAAGTTGACTGGTTCAACCGGTCGAAATCACTTAAACCTCATCGGCCAAAGGGCCCTTAAGCATCTCAGGGCCAGTTTCCCCCTTTTACCCTACCGGTTAGCACAAAACATATGGCTTTCACCATTTCACAGAGCGGGGGGCTTATCATTTTGTTTGCTCCACGAAATAGCGAAATCAGGTTTTCGGCTAGGGTTCTAAGGGCAAAGAAAAAGGCAAAATGTGTCCTACCAATGGGCTTGGTCTCGACGACACATCAATGACCACGCCATCAGATGTCAGCGAAAATAACTTTGTGGTTTCACGAAGACAAAATATAGCGACAGGGCCATCTCCACGAAACCGTGAAAAATAGAGCGATTAACATAGGTGTTTTCGCCATTTCACTACAATCTCACCCTAGGGTGGGACCTAGCCTATGAAATGGCGAAGGTACTTTTTGGCCAAGCTTCCCAAGGTGGTGAGAGGAGGAAAAGTTCCTGGCCGAGAGGCCAAGTATTGACGAATGCCAACTGAGCTAGGACCTACATGCCACATCACCGCTAGGCCCAGTTACATAAGGATTTCACTGCTTTGCAGCGTTGTGATACAAAAGAGATTTCAATGTTGTGAAATGGCAATTCCCTTCACCATTTCACAAAAAACATAAAGTGCTAAAGTTTCATTCGTTGCAAAGCAACGATAGGAAAAGTGGCTTCTGCCCAGTACGTGACACATTTTGTGCCATCAGATTTTCATTAAAACTCGATCAGACGACCATATTTTAAACATCAATGAAGCCCTTTGGAGAGATTTGTGGCACAATATCGCACATCCATCTACGTGTGCCATGGATGATCGAAGGGCCAAAATTCAATTTCATAGGCAGGTGAGAATTTAAATTCTCTATGTAGGATAGTTGCCCGCTGGACGGTTGAAATCAATTTTTGACCTAGTCGGTGCCCAAGTCCGATTAAATCTTAGTCCAACTACTGATAATTTCTACCGTTACTCCAGAAGTGACCTCGAGGATGATTTTGGATCCCACCCGTAGCTATTCAATGTGTTTTGATGACTTTTCCATCCTGCAAGTGCACTCAAACACATCATACGTGGAGGTTCCTTGACCTGCAACTATTTTGTTTCTTCCGAGAGATGAAGGAAATTCTCAGAGTTGTAATACATGCTATCAAATCATTTTTCTTGATTTGACCCCTCTCTGATATTTTGTAACCTAACCCTAGCTAGGTTTAGGTTTCTTAATTGCAATTCATCTCAGTTATGCGTGAACTAAAAAGGCAATTTTCTAGCCCTGTTATGGGGATTTTATCTTCTTTTCTATTGCAGAATACATGTTTCTTTGTAATTGTAAAATTGCTTAGCCTTTAAATTAATAGAATTAATTTATTTTGCCTTCATTTAGTTCTTATAATTTGTGTGATGCTTTTACTTTATTGTATGAATTCATTATTGTTTGTTTTCTTGAGTTGTATGTGACCATGTTAATCTCTCTTTGGATGCCACCTGTGAACTATTTTTAGTTCCTCTTGCATTTTTTTAAGAATTCCAACCTTCACTCTTCATTTAGGAAGATAATTAGGATATGGTCTTGTGCATGCTTTAGGTAGTCCTATTGGTGTTTTGTGCAGTTATAGGCAAGGAAGATCACATATTCAATCTAGGTGCAAATCTTTTTCCCTTTCAAGCATTCCTTCTTTCCCTTTTCTCCAACAAAATCCATAGATTAGATTTCATATATGTTGGGTTGGACCAAAATTTGCATTCATATTGGAAAGGAAGTCGACCTTCTCTGGAGACTCCGCCTTAAATATGCAAGGTCCCACACTTGGAGACTATTTCAACGTGTCACAAGGTTGATGATCAAGGTTGTTCATCAAGCGGACAAACTTTTTTGACAACAACTTTTGGCATGCCCAGTGGGACACACATTCCAACTTCTTGCTAAGAATTTAGTGCTTCTCTATGCAATCCAGCCTTTGGAGGCAATTACATAAAAAGCACTTAGCGACTCTTGGTAACAAATCAAATCTCTTGGTGATGACCAGTTGTTGCTTTCATGCCAAGAGCTCAAACTAGAGCATCTTCAAGAGGCAATTTTCAATATATTCAACTTCCATATTAAAATTATAGGAGAAGAGAGGGTAGGGCCCCCATACCCTTAAGATTCCATTTTGTCCCTCCTATTAGAAGATTAGCATAGCCTAAAGGCCCTCCCATTCATATCAATAGGCCACTATTTTCAATGGAAGTCCCTAGAGCACATACATTTGTCACCTTTAATGGTGGTAGCCCCTTAGTTCTATCCCAAAAAGATGTCATTCTAATAAAATCCCTAAAGGCCATACCAATTTTTACTGGAGAAACTTCTATTACCCCAACTGAACACATCCATGATGTTGCAAGTATATGCACAGTGTTTGATGTGACAGAGGATAATGTTGCAGTGAGGCTTCTTACCTCATCATTTAAAGGGAAAGCCCTACAGTGGTATAGGGGTTTACCCTTTGGCTCAATTCATAATTGAGATGAATTAGGAGAAAAGTTGTACAAGCACTTTGAAGATAAAAGTGACCATTTGTCACTAGTTGAGCAGCTAACTACAATTAAGAGAGCACCCTATAAGTTCATGGGAGATTCTATTTACAGACCTGGGATATAATTCCAACATTGGTTAAGCCATCTTCAAACCATGCTTTCTTGTATTTTCTTAAGGCTTTAAATAATGATATTGTTGCAATGATTCAGTCAATGGGAGGAGATAATCTTCCAAGAGCTTATGAAACTGCCATAAGGATAGAAAATTGCTTAATAAAGGTTGGGAAGTTGTCTCCTAGACCTCCAATTCTCTTGTTACTAGAGGCTCCTACACAATATCCTACTTTGGCACCAATAACAGTGACATCAACAAGTCAATTTCTCACACCTGCACCAATTCCACCACCTTCAGAGATTCAAGTGCTTAGGGTTTCTTTGGAGGCTTCAATGTAAAAAATGAGACATCAAATCCAAGAGTTTGGAAATGAATTGGTTTCAATTAAAAGATAGTTGCCGCAGGTTAACAAAGGTCCCTATCAATCATCAAATCAGAGCTATCAGTAGAAGAGGTCTAATTTTCAAGGGCAAAATCAATGGAGTAATGCTAGGCCCTTGAATAGCTTGAATCCTACAGTTGTGAGCACCTCAAAAGCATTGGAACCAATGTAAAACAATATTACTCAAGAACAAGACTGGTGCAATCAATGCAATCAGCCACATAATCAGATTGCTTGTCAAAATGGTGAGTTTTCTTAGGCCTTAGTGGCAAAAAATGAGCCAACTTCTTTAGGGCAACAACAGTTTGGTGATTGTCCAAACCATCGACGAGCATATTCTTCTTTCATGAATTGGCAAGAGGCTGATTTTTGTGGTATAAATTAGATTAAAAATGACCCTGTGGCCAACAATACTAGATCTAAGAAGAGGGCCATATATCCTAATACTACTTCTACCATACTAGCCCATGTTTCACAAGTTGCCATACCAACTACAATACCAATGACTCCTAAGAAGGTGGCTGCTCCAAACAAAGGGCAAGACTTGACTCAAAAGGGTAAACAAGGGGAGCAACCCAAAGCTCCTACAATAGCAAAGCTAGATATTGTTCCTACAAAGGCTTCCACTACGGCCTTTGTTCCATTCAACATAGTGGAGCAAATGAAGAAGGCTAGCCTTAATGTATCTATGTGGGATGCTCTTTCTATCCCATCTCAAAGAGACCTACTTCAAGAAGCCTTTGGAGGTAGAAGATTCAAATAAAATTAGTAAACCTCCTCCCTTCTATCTTTCCTTAATTATAGGAAATAATCTTGTTCATAATTGTATGATAGATAGTGGGGCTAGTAGTTCAGTTATTCCTAGAGGAGTAGCTAACTACCTAGGCATCAAATATGAGCCTATAACAAGAGGGGTTGTGCAACTTGATGGCACATCAATTTAGACTATTGGAATCATTAAGGATCTAAATTTTACCTTGCCTGATTGCCCAGGTTGTAGTGTGTTTCAATATATCTTAGTCATTGACCCCCCGACCTACTTTGCTATTTGTCTATCTAGGGAATTCACTGCTAAGATTGGTGGTTACCTATCTTCGAATTGGTCTCATATATTGTTTAGAACAAGGTATGGTACAAAAGTTACTATTAAGGTAGATCCTATTTCCAAAAATCACATTGAACCCTATTCCCCAAGACCTATGAACATGAATCACACCCTCTATGAGGAGAAAGAAGAAATTTCAGTCAGAGAGCCTGCAACTCAATTGGAAGCAATTCTCTATTTCCTACTTGATGAGTGGGCAAATTCATTTTAGTTTGACCCAATCGATGATGTCAATGGTACTGACCTTGATACATATGGTATTCATAAAAAAGACACCCCTATCCCTAATCTTTCAAAGGAATGCAATGACATGCATGGATTATGGGATATTATCTTTGATGGCTCAATGAACAAAAATGGTACAAGGGCTGGTGTATTACTTATTTCTCCTAAAGGGGAGAAATACTATTTTTCATTCAAACTTTATTTTAGCTATAGTAATAATGTAGCTTAGTATGAAGCCTTAATTTTGAGTCTCCAAATGACACAAAGAAGAGGGATCAAATACTTAAGCATACATGGAGACAGTGAGATGGTTGTGAATCAGGTTAGAGCTCACAGTATCAAACATAACAACCTTCTCAAGTCCTACAAACATAGAGCATGGGACCTAATTGAAGGGTTTGAAGCCTTCAATATTTCTAGTGTCCCTAGAAATCAGAATAAACATGCTGATAGATTAGCAACAGTTGGTGCTCAACATAACATTCCATCTCATGTTGCAGAAGAGAAAGAACATCAAATCAAAATTATGGTGAGACTTGCAATGCTTGATAACTAAGTTAATTGATAGTTATTTGACTCAGGTCAACAAATTTTAAACTTTCTACTAGATGAGGCAGAGTTCTCACATAAGAAGCAAGCCCTACAACAAGACTAGCATGGAGATCAAATTATGAAACTTAATTCTAACAAGCTACCCAAGGGATTGATCACCTTGGAGGGGGTCTTCAACTCTGATGATCAAATGAAAGGTAGAGATATGAACCTATCCACAAGGAAAGGAGACTACAAATCAATATCCATGGCAGAAGGAAAAGCTCTTAACTTGGGAAAGGTATGTTCCCAAATAGATCAAAATATTTTTGTAAGCCTTTGTCAAGAATATGGTGATGTTTTTGATTTTGCATATGAGGATTTAAAAGGGTTTGACCCTAGCTTAGCTCAACATACCATAGAGCTTGATCCTAATCAAAGTTTACTTAAGTGGCGAATATTCGCCAATGGCGAATTTTTCACGTCGGCCATGTCGGAAATGTCGAATATTTTGTACCATTTGGGGGTAGCCATGTCGCCAGAACATTATCAATTTCCGTCAAAGTCACAGCCCGATCGCCATATGTTTTATGCAAATAAATGTTTCTATGCGATGATTTCGCCAATACAATATATGGTGGACACACGGTAAATTTAATTGTTTCGCCTACACTCTCTGAGGTTGCCTTAATAGATGACCTTAATTCGCCTATAGGCATGTGAAGATTTGTTAGCCAGGGGAACCCAATTTGCCTGACATCTTGCCGACGCGTGTCTCCATTCACCCCAACTTTCGCCAACTATATTGTATTCGGCTATTATTTGGACGACCTATAATCGCCTCAAAAATTACATAAGTCGTATTTGGACGACCTATAATCGCCTCAAAAATTACATAAGTTGTGTTATAGTTACGCAGGATTCGCCAAATATTTGTATACCATATAAAATTCATGCGGAATTCGCCATATAATGATTGGTATAAATACATGCAAAGATCAGATCTATCTCAACACAATCTGGTGGGTTCTAGGCTCTGAATTTTGATCAATAGCGAAGTTTCAGACCAAGGAAAATCATTGTTGTTGAGTTGTTGACTGTATTGGCGACTGCTAGTGACCTAAAGCCTAAAGGTGAGCGATCATATTTTTGAAGTGGTATATTATACATTATAGCCTATTATTGCTTCTTCATCAAATTGATATTTTTTTGGCAGCCTTTATTTCATTGGAGATGTCGAATAGGAAGAGGGGTAGGAAACCTGAATGTGGGGAAGGCCAAGAGAGGCCAACAAAAAGCAGAACGTTGTCTTTGTACTTTGGCATTGGAACAGATTGTGGTACTGTTGAAAATCAGGAAGGTACATCATCACAATTACAAGTACAAAATTCGCCACCTGCACCGCATGTTGAAGATGGCGAGGAACCTGATATCTCAGATCGGGATGATCTTGAAGAAGATTATCTGGTAGATACCCAAGTTAGCCAGAATGATATAATCGACTTGGGTGATAATGCCATTGATGATAGTGCATGGAAGGGGAAAAGAAAATCCATATCAAAAAAGGATCGGTAGTGGGATATGTCAGTGAGGAATTTTCAAATTAATTGGGCATCAAAGTATCCATTCATTGAACCAGTGGAGAATCCAATTGAAGGTGAGCCTCCAATTGAATGCAGGTGTAATATTTGCACTTGGAAACATAACAAGGAAATTTGGTTGCAGCTAAAATTTGACACCATAGAAAAGCATATGGGTAAAGTTTATGAAAAAGAAATGATAGACGGGGTTGAAAAATCAATGATAAGATGGAAAACAAAGGATGAATGTAAGCATGTGAGGAATGCCGAAGAGTATTATTTTCATGAGAAATTACAGACGAAGCCTGCTGAAGTTAAAGGTTCTATTGAATCTGTTTTTGGAAAAGCAATGCAAATAGAACAACTAGGAAAAGCTGTTCAGTTAAGCATTGTTTTTCATATTTTGAGCAGAGGGCGTGCTATGACAGATTTCCCATCAATTAGTGGTTTATTACACTTTTTGAAAGTTCCTAACTATCCTAATAGACACTGGTTAGTAAACAGTGGATGGGAATGGGCAAGTTGTCTTGCTGAGGTTGAAAAAGAAGATGTACAGGAAAAAATAAGAGAGTCAAAATTCATTGCATTTTCTTTAGATGAAGTTACTGCAGTAAACAATACTTCATGGGTATGCATGCATGTTTATACTTTAGAGAATCATACCCGCCAACCTCATTTACTATCTGTTGCTAAAATGAAGGAGAGTGCGACAGCGGGAAATTTATTTCAACTAGTAAAGAGAAGTTTAATTGAATATGGAGGTATGGATGACATGACGGTAGCCAAAAAATTGGTTTGTGTTGGAGCAGATGGAGCTTCAGTAATGCAAGGTCACAGGAATAGACTTTGTACAAAGATTGAAACTTCATTTGCACCGTACATTACTGCAATTCACTGCATGGCTCACTGAATGAATCTAGCTTTTGGAATTGTGAGCAAGTTTGCTTTGGTTAAAAAAATTGAAATTTTAATCAGAGAGCTCTACTCACACTTCTGTCGAAGTCCCAAGCGATTTATGGAATTTCAAAACTTTGCTGATGGATTAACTAATGGGAACAAGCTTCTCAAGGATAATGCTACCAGATGGATCTCTTTGGATGGTCTAGCACATCGAGTGTTTTTAGAATATCCATCCTTGATTGGACTATTTTACACAACTCGCGATGAATCAGATCAACCAAAATTTCTTGAACTTCTTGGCAGGTTAAGTAATTTAGAGACACTCTTAACTTTGGCAGCTCTTCTGCCCATGCTAGAGGAAATGAGGAATATTATGAAGGCTACCCAAAACAGAGCTCTATATATTGCAGAATATGCTACGCTGCGTAAGATGACATGCTTGACCCTTGACAATCTCTATTGAAATCAACCAACACTATCTGATGAAAAAATTGTTAAGTGGCGAACACTCACAGATTTGAACAATCCTGATAACTTTTTACAAATCGGTGTAGACGGGGAGGTATGTGCCAATGTACGGGGAGTTGAGATACCAATGCACTGCTATACCACGGTCGACCTCGAGGAACCAGGAAAGCGCCCCAGGAAGAAACTAGCGAGAGTTACAAAGGAAGATTTCGACAAGATTGTTGAGACTGTAACTACTTTTGTGAAGAAAATTGCATATGATCTTTCCTCACAAATTAGAAGCAGATTCCCTCCTGACAACCTACTCGAAGCCATGTCTATTGTGTTTCCTCATTATTGGAGCCTCAACAGTGCATCTGATTTTTGAAGTAAGCTACTGACTTTGGTAAAACAATTATGCATATCCAGAGAATTTAATGGAGTAACTATAAATGGAATATTAGATGAAACTCATCTTCGAGAGCAATCAGCTCATTTTGCATACACTATGAAAGAACAATATGCCAAAATGGATAACCCCCGCGAAGAGGGATCAGTAACAAGGGTTTGGAAATATATAGCTGAGAACAAATCCTTGCATGATTCAATGCCAGAATATGTGAAGCTTGCTGATTTATGTCTTACCATGATATTGGGTTCGATGGAAGATGAGAGAGTTTTCAGTGCTTTGGGGTTCCTAAAATCAAAGCTAAGAAACAAACTAGACAAAAATTTGGAAAATTGCTTGAGGCTCTATACATCTAGGTATGATGTCCACACTTTTCCTTACGATAGGGCACTGCAAATATGGAGGTCCAAATGTGAAAGAAGAGGTTTGAGCAACACTTCAAACCAAAGTGCCAGTGGGACTACTAGAGCTACTAGTAGCATTGAGATGTAGTTCGATGAAGATATGCAGACTCAGACTCAGAGTGAAGAAACCACAAACGGGAATTAAGAAAGCACTGAATTTGATGAGGATGAATGGCAACTGTAAGAGATTGGTATTTATTAATCTTATTACTATATCTTATCATTCATATTACAAAAGCATATTACTTTTTGCAATTAGAATTTAATATTGATTTGTAATTATATTTTTCAACTTTCTATTTCCAGATTGAAAATAGCATAATAAAAAAAAAACCATAATGTGTTTATTGATACAAAGATGTTTATTGTTTATTTATACATGTTTGAGTCTCAAATCTATGTGATACATTTCAGAACCATATGATACAATTCATTCAATAGGAATACACATGTCAAGAACTTAGATTTTTATTAATTCTTTCAAAATATAGCCATATGATACAATTCATTCAATAGTAATACACCAAATTCCAATATGTGTGATTCTCCATACCAATTGCAAAAGTGAATACAAAGTTTCAGAACCCTTTGCAAATGACCCTGAATTCCCTTTTATAAAAACAAGAGAGCGACAACAACTCCTGTGTGATTCTCCAATGTCCATGCAAAAGTGAATACACAGTTTTAGAAGTAGAACCCTTTACAAAATTGCAAATGACCCTGAATTCCCTATTATAGAAACAAGGGAGCAACAACAGCTTCAGGTCGAATTGCAAGTTTGCAACATGTGAACACTGAACATCAAAATCACAAACTCAACACATATTTATATGGCCATCACAGGCCGTATTAGCAATTTAACATCTGCTACATGTTTTATGTCTCCTGTTCAAAAAACAGAGTTCAAAATTAAATATTAATTCATGCCATGACAAATCAAACATAGATAATAGCAGTGCCTAAAACCTACTAATCAAAAATAGAGCATAAATGTTAAAGCAAGGGAGAATTTGAGAATACAAATTTACTGGTTGAAGTTTTGTACTGTGCATCATAGATTCATAGGTTGGATTAGCAAAATAGCAATAGCGAGTGTTGTTTTTTTCCTATTCATAAAATAGATTCATAGGCTGGATTAGCAAAATGGCATTAGTGAGTGCATCATAGATTCATAGGCTGGATTAGCAAAATAGCAAATAGAAAAAACACAAAACCTTGAAATTAAGAATAAAAGAAGAAAATTGTGCAATACATACTATGATTCTTAAGAATTCTGTGCTAGTTTTTGTAGGGTGCTCCACTTTTCGTCTGATGGAAGGTCAATATTCTGTAAACTATGGAAAGTCAACTCCAACTTTGTCAACATTCCATATTTATAAGATTTACTTGACATCACTGTTTCATCCAATATCGTATTTAGAGTTGTAAATGGTTGGATGAATTCCATAAATCTTTTGGGAGTTGTGTCCTTTGGAAGCAAGTCTAAATCATACTTCATTTTTATCTCCATGATTTTTTTGTAAGCTTCTTCTCCAATGAATTTATTTGATGTGTCAATAGGCTTAGGCAAACCAAGTTTAATCAAATTATTTTTCATTTCTTGCAGCTTCACTATCTTTTTTCCACAACTGTCCATAACTTCTGATGTTTCCCTTAGCTTTTGGCATTTTTGAATGATAGATGATGTCTTAACTGTGACATCAATGCGGCTCTTAATTCCTTGGATGCCAAGTAGCTGTCACTGGAACTGTAGACTACTTTTAGAATCTTTTTTGTCATTTCCTCTTTTGAATAAACATGTGTGCTCTTCTCATAGTGCCCTTTGATTTTTATAAAAAAATGTCTCATACTTTCAGTCAATTGAAACCATTCACACAACTTCTCACTACTCTGCATTATTCGCCGCCAAATGTTTTCTTGTATATACTTCGTTGTATTTTTCATATTATCTTTCAATCTATCCTCCAAAGTTTTTATTTTATCATTTGCATTGTGCAGGTCTTCTTTCATTTGTGCACATTTTTTTCTTTCTTCCTCTACTTCCTCTTGCAAATGTTTTTCTTTTTCCTTCCCATGATCCAATAGGTCCTATAACTTTCTCATTTCTGCGGCAACAGACTCATAACTTTTGTATAATTTTTGAAAACTGGCTTTTTCCTCAATAATTTTTTTACTGCTTTTAGCCAGTTTTTCAGCCAGGTCCTTCAATTCTGCATCCTTCTTCTCCTGCTCTGCAATTTCTACTGCAGAGCCTGAATTTTTAATCCTTTTCTGTAAATCATTGCACTTGCTATCTACTGCTTTCCTCTTGATTTTTCGTTTTCTAGGTCTACCTATAACTTTTCTATTTGTTTCTCCAGTTTATTTTTTTCTCTCTCCACCTTTAGCAGTGAAGTGTAGACCACTTCATTAGTCCTTTTTGACACACTAATTTTGTCCATATTATGTACTTTGGAAAAATACATTTGGAGGGTGCTAACTTGAAATTGAGAGGGATCTATCTCACTGTGTGGTGAATTTTTATCTTTAGATGTGTCCGGGGGCATAACAACCATGAACTCCATCATATCTTTCTGTGGGTCATATGTTGGAAATACCTTGTTCCTTGCAGGCTATTCATTTACAACTTCAGACACAGAATTCCTATGAAATGCTTTCTTTTTTTCTTTATTTGCTTTTGTTGTGTGTTCATATTTTTCATAGTAATCACAAAATTGAAAATCTAGGCTTGCTGAAGCAATTGAATGTTTGAAAGGTGACATAGGTATACCATAGGCTCTAGTCCCACTTATTCTTGTGGTTTTAACTAATGCTTGACCAGGATTACCAACAACAGTTCCTGATGCTGTCCCACTCCCACTGACACTTTCATGTGTAGTTTTCATAGTCTTTTGAGGTGTGTGATCTGAAGCTGTAAATGATTGATTTGTAGTATTAGTGGCACTTGATATAGGATTCTCAATAGTATGAGATTGAGTATCTACCTCTAGTGGCCTCTTACGAGAGATATTTTGTTGTTGCCCTTGTCCAACACCAAGACAACTAGTATTAGTAGTAGACCCCATGCCAACCCCACCAATCACAGTGGCACTTGACTGAACAATAATAGGAATACTATCCCCAGATTCCCCACTAGTGGCAGTGGCACTTGATTCGCCACCAATGGGAATACCATGATGTGGTGGTGGTTGTGGATTTGAACCTGAAACAAATGAAGGTGGACCCTAAGGATAATGAGTAGTACCTATCCGTGATGAATATGAAGAATCAAGTCCAATGACTGGTTTATAAGGACCTTTCGATTTTGACCGTGATGGAAGTTTTACTTGAAGTGGATACCAAATGCCATCTCCTCTGGCACCTAGACCACCAACTTCAAAACCCATTTTTTCCACAAGGTTTGCCCCTTTGCTATATTTTTCTTTCATGGACTCACTGACTCCACTTGATATTTTCGGGACTGTAGTAGTTGTTGGAGGGGGCTCAACGGCAACCTCATGCTCATCATCATCACCTTCAGTCCCGCCATGCTCCATATTCCACAATTTGCTAAACTCTGCATCCTCGTCGATGCTCTCAAATTCTGCACTTGTCTTTGGTTCACCGAGATTCCTCCTTATAGTCCAAAAGTCATTTATTTTGGTTTGAGTGAAATAATTCTCTTTACATTCGTGCATAATTGATTTGGGAATAGATTTTTTAGATGGATTAGCAGATTTTAGGTAGAAATTGTAGGACCTCCTATTTTGGATGCCCTGGCCCTCCTCTGTTGTCCTCTCTATGTGCATTTGTAATGCCATAATTTGTGATGAAATTTCTTCCGTTGAAATGTTATTGTCAGCTGCAATTTTCTCCATCTCTTTTTTAACCCTATCCCAGGAGTCCTTGTTTCTAGGCTTTTCTAGCAATGGTTTATTTTCATGTTGACATAACGCTGAAGAGTTCCCATTTTTCTTAAGCCTTGCTTGAATGACACCGATTGGATCATACTTCCAGAGACCCTCATCACCAAAGTTAAAAAATGTCAAGAAATCATGTGCCACAATGAATGCTTTTCTCTCAAATGTGAACCCTCCACATGAGAAAGGCAAGGAAGGAAATATGCTCTTCTTTTGTTGACCATGGAAGTGCCTATCTGTGCTCTCCAATTGCCGTACATACTCTAATGCAAATACCCTCTGTGTCACATGTATTGGAAGTCTGTATGGTTTTACTGCCGATCCATAAAACCTTAACACAGTGAATTCTTCCATGAAGAACCAGTCAGCCAATTCTATTTGACTTTCGAGTTGAATGCAATCTCCACAAGACACAGGCAACCTAGGCATTGGAGTGCTTGTAATTTCATTATACATTGGTGCCAAAAAGAAGTCTACAAAATGGTTGTAGTTCTTTCTGTTATCATGCATCCTTATCTTTGGGGCCCAATCATATATTGGACACTCTGTTCTCTTCCCAGTCTTCTCATCAATCTTATAGCTCACAATTTGAAGCTTGTTGGTCTCAAATATTGCACGATACTTGGATAGAAGGAGATAGCACAGGTAGGATGAGAACCTAAATGTCTTACAGGAACCTTTTTTGATCATTAGTAATTGTTTTTGCATGGATTTTACAATGCGCTCAATAAAATTATATCTTACTAGCTGACCTGCACAATGGATATTATAAATCATTTCAAGAAGGCTTGCACCCACTTCCCTATCATTTTCCAATCCCAGGCAAAACGACATCAAGGAAATAGTATCCCCAACCCATGGAACAAAATTTTTAGAATCATAAGGAGGCTTATGATTCTGATCCAACACAATACCAGTACCAATCTTTATTAGAGCTTTGATAAATGAATCTCTGCGACTTGGATCGAGACTCTCATAATTCCCTGCCAGCTTTTCAAGGTCAATTTGGACGTTTGAATTTTGGGCTTCAAATCCTAGGTTCAACAAACGAGCAAATTCTCCCTCGTTTATGGATAAAATTTCCTCTTTTGTATTTTTATTGACAATTGCTTTTTTATCTTCATCATAATTTTCGGCGCAGACCATGACAAAATCAGGGCAAGGGAATACTTCAGGTAACACCATGCTTCCCAATCCAACATCCCACGATGCGATTTTATTTGTTTTTTGTTGTAACATTGGGTTGAAAACAGTAAATTTTTCCCTAGATGCATCTGCCGCCTTACTAGACAATGTATATCTAATATCTATGATACACTTTTCACCATGGATAGCAGGGTCATAAATATCATGGTATTCATCAGTAAACCCTGGTGTTTTAACTAGTTCGGTTAGGTACATTTTGTTTTTCACTTGGCTTCTTGTTGAACTACTGCTTCCCATTTTCCCCATCACTATTATTGTTAATAATTCAAAATAATGCTAGATAAAAACCTGAAAATGCTAACCCTCAAATTGGACCACAGGATTACCAAAAGCAAAAAAGGCCGGATGTAGGTGTTCTAGATTTTACCTGGAAATTGGAATTTCTATTTTACTAGATTGGCGCAGACAGTCTCTGTTGCAACTTGCATTCCTCAATCTAGTAGTTGTTTATGAATCTCCCTCGATTTACAGGTTTGTCCAAGAAATGAAAGATGAATATGATTTACGAGTCTCTTATTTTGAAAACTCTAAAAAGTAGAAAAGTAAAACCTAAATGGCAAAATATCAAGAATCATTTTGTAATTTTATTAATTACTATTAATAACTATTCGATGCCGAAGGACAAAACATTCATTACTTCAGTATAAATTCCGAGGACATTAAGAATCATGTTGTAATTTTATTAATTATTATTAATAACTATTCGATGCCGAAGGACAAAACATTCACTACTTCAGTATAAATTCTGAGGACATTAAATGTAATATGTTCAATTCTGGGTGAAGTTCTCCCAAATGTGTTCACTTCCCACATTCAGGCTGAAATCCACCCTAAGCTGTTGATCTTTTCTCATCCAACGGACGAGGGACCAAGGTACCTGTTGTGACTTTACGGGTTTGTTTTTTAAGTCTGTTTAATAATTTTAAACTTCCATCCGAAAAAGTGCTTTATAGACTTATATTTAATTAAATTTAAAATGTTTCAATTCCAGGCGAAGTTCTCCCAAATGTGTTCACTTCCCACATTCAGGCCAAATTCCACCCTAAGTCGTTGATCTTTGCTCATCCAACAGACGATGGTACCTATTGTCAGTTGTCGTGGGTCCCATGACTTCTGCCATTTTTCAGGCACACCACCATACTCGTGTCACTTTTCCGGGCAAAGTTCTCAGAAATCTGTTCTCTTCCTACATTTGCCCCAAAATCCACCCTAAGTCATTGATCTTTGTTCATCCAACGGTCGATGGTACCTATTTTAAGATGTAGTGGGTCCCACGACTTCTGCCATTTTTCTGGCATGTCACCATATCGTGTCACTTTTTGGGTTTGATTTTTAGTCTATTTAATAATTTTAAACCTTCGCCCAAAAAAAAGCTTTATAGACTTAATTATATTTAATTACATTTAAAATGTCCAATTCTGGGCGAAGTTCTCAGAAAGGTGTTCACTTCCCACATTCGAGCCGATATCCACCCTAGCCGTTGATCTTTGTTCATCCAACGGTCGATGGTACTTGTTTTAAGATGTAGTGGGTCCCACAACTTCTACCATTTTTTTGGCACGTCACCATACTCGTGTCTCTTTTTCGGTTTGATTTTTAGTCTATTTAATCATTTTAAAATTCTGCCCAAAAAAGAGATTTATAGACTTAATTATATTTAATTAAATTTAAAATGTCCAATTCCGGGCGAAGTTCTCAGAAAGGTGTTCACTTCCCACATTCGGGCTGAAATCCACCCTAGCCGTTGATCTTTGTTCATCCAACGGTCAATGGTACTTATTTTAAGATGAAGTGGGTCCCACGACTTCTGCCATTTTTCTGGCACGTCACCATACTCGTGTTACTTTTCGGGTCTATTTTTAAAGTCTACTTAATCATTTTAAAATTCCGCCCGGAAAAGAGATTTATAGTCTATAGATTATAGACTTTCACTTAATTCTCTTTAATTAAATTTAAAATGTTCAATTCCGGGCAATAGTTTGAGATAACTATTAAATATAATGTTAATATTATTTGTAATTAAAGATGTGCAATAGTTTGAGATAACTATTAAATATAATGTTAATATTATTTGTAAAAATTTTAAATTCAAAAATAGTATAAAACATGAAACTTAGTTTCTAGAATAAAACAAATAACTAAATAAAAATATAAATTTTGATATGCAATTTGAAAGGTAAAAGTTTAATATTAAAAAGAAAACATTCAATATTAAATCTAAAATATTAATTTAAAGTTTAACAAAATTCTTTGAAAATATGTTTACGATATGTAATTTTCAAAAATAGTTTAAAAATATATATATAAAATTTCAACATAAATTTAGTCTATTAATTTAAAAAAATGTGCAACTGCAGTCCTCAACCTGTTAAGGCGAGCAAATTTGGAAAGTACAAATGCCAAGGTGGCGATTAATTGTTGCACAAGGAGTTGTCTGCGGCATGCCACATGAAAGGAGGAAGAGGAGGATGATAGGAAATCTTTTTCCTGATCTCATAACATTAATGTCTTATTGTGCACATTCATTACCCGGCCTATAAGACGGAGGCAGATTTTTTTACCTTTTGATCTGTGTACCACTTTTTGCTTTGAAGCAGCTGCAGAACAAATCTGTAGTTCATAGAATCGTACCTTCTATAAGACATTTTTTGTAGGAAGTGATTTTGAAATTGCAGGTGACAATGGAGGCCAACTTCACACTTCGAACAGACAAGAAGTTGGTGCCCTTTTTGGGCAAAGTATCTGATAAATGAATGCAAGGACTGTTTAGGTTTAAGGAGGAGAAGTTGTGGGCGGCAGCTCGACTGATGCTTGCGGAGGAGGTGGCACATATCAGTCACCGGTATCAAACTAACATGGAGGTTTACTCTCTGATTATGGCATGGGCCCGTGAATTCGAACTGGAGGTGGAAAAGGTAAAACTCACATTGGTCAAATTGATTGATGGGGAGTTTTTGATTAACCTAGATTCAATCTTGGAGTGGGTGGTGCCGGGAGTTGGCATTCGAATTATGGAAGGGGACGACCAGGAGGAATTGTTTCCTTTTATTCGTGGCCCAGAGGATGAAATCAAATACCAGTGCCGTGAATGAGCTCGAGTGGGGTGGGAAGTGATGAAACTCTTTGTTAAATTAACGAGGGTGGATGAAGTCCTGAATGCTTTGCATGTGGTGGCAAGGATGGAGGTTGGTAGGGCATTGAGAGATATGGTTGAAGAAGGAAGGGCCATACAGCTACTGGCAAGCTTGGAGGGTGACTCCGACTTCGGGTTCCTAAACTGCATTCCGAAAATGAAAGCTGAAGCAGCAAAAGGGAAAGCCAAAGCATCGACCTTCGAGGAGGGAAGGGACTGGGAGGAGGTGACCCAGGGGGATAGTGAGACTGAGTGAGCGGCCTATCGACAATGAACTAGTTTTTTTGTCTGCTTGATATAAGCTATGGGCAAATTTTGTATCTTGAAACTTTTCAATTAATTGAATGAAAAAACCTTGACTGATAAACTTTTGAAATTTTGTATTTTGAATGACTACATAGTAATAGTACATATTTATAAAATTATAATCTACCATAATCAATGTACAAATAATTAATGGAACAAATTGATTTTTTTTAATAGCATTACATAAAAAAGATCATGGTATTAAATTTATTTCCATTGTTTAACAAATAATTGAAATAACGTAGCTCGTATACAAAAAGCATTTGAAAGAAATTAATTAATAAAAATGAAATAGAATTATAGAAAGCATTTTTATATCCATAAGACTATAAGAGGCAAAGTGAAACAAACTGGAATTTGAAAAATTATCATTAATATTTATGCTTTTGAAATTTACAATTTTTTCGTCTGAGACTTGAGTTCCACAAAAACTTAAAAGCCAAAATGAGTGAGCCACTGGCAGCCTGTTAGGGTTCAAGGACATAGGAAAAAAAAACTATAGGGGGGCGGGGCTAGGGCACAGGTAGTGGAATTGTTTACAATTTTGCCTTAAGAATCTGGCCCTCCTTCCATGTAGAATTGTTCGGATAGCATAAGCTGAGAGAATTCTTCAAGCCACATGTAGTTTGGAAAGTCATCCAGGAGGAACCATTTCCAGAGGAAGTCCGTGCCAATCCGCGCCCATTTTTTGTGACGCGTCAGCTGCTCTGCATTCAGGTTTAGGAGAAACGGTTGCCTAGCCACTGGCAGTGTTTGGTCAGGGAGGATAAGCTTGGATAAATCACTTGCCCAAGGGATCCCCACCCCTACTTCTGCAAGAACGACAAGAGTAATGTCATCTCCGAGGAAGTCTTCCTTAAAACCCTTCCTCAACAACATCAACATATCCACCTTGTCTCCTCCTAGGTCTAGAAGAGACGGTAAGAAGCGAGATGTAAGGTTCGTGTTAACACGGTACCTATTTTTATATCACAAAAATTCTCTACCCAACACCATCCACACAGCCTCATTGGTGAACAACCCAACCTCCTTGCAGACTGATTAGAGAGTTGGGTCTCTAACGGAGCCTAGAAAGGCCCTCTGGTCCTCTGCAGGAATGCTTCTCAAGCGGATGGGAGTGCCCATCTTGAGAAAATAGATTAACAAATTAAACAACATGAGCAGTGAGCCTATAAACCTAAAATACCATGAGCAAAGGCTAATTGAAGATGAAAGAAGCAGAGAATGTATATAAATTGTTAAAGCTCTTGATTGTAATAATTACTTCTTTAACAGTATTAATTGCTATAAATGTTCTTAAATCTTTCGTATCTCTGCAAATATTTCCCATAAATGCACTATTGTGCGAAAATGGAAATAGCTATGAACCAATACCAAATTGGCAAGTATCATAGTGGAAGTTATGGGGACAGAGTGGATTGCCGCAAGTGAATATATATATATATTAAATGAATGAAATTATCGATCGTGATTCGTGACATTTGATACATGTCTATTGAATCCAATTCCATTTCGGGCACTTTCTGGTGAGCTATGTTCTCTTCAAAAAATTGGGCCGAAATAAAACTTCAGCCATTGATCTACAATCATCGAACAGTTTAAAATCACTGATATATTTTAGGTATGTGTCACCCTTTACGTGTCAAAGAGGCTGCAGTTATTGATACATCGTGCAGAGTCCGGACTCAATGTATTATGTGATGTGATGTACTGATGTGATGTGATGTGCCTTGTCTATTAATGACAATTGGCAATGAATTCATGAAATCGCCAATGAATTATATATTATATTATAAATAACAAAATATTTGCCAAAACAAATTAAATAATTTTCAAGCAGTGGAAAAAAATAGCCAATACATTTAAATAATTTTCAAGCGGTGGATAAAAATCGCCAATACATTTAAATAATTTTTCCTTCGGAGTAAAATTTTTCGCTCATACAATTATATATTTGTTCCTTTTAACAAAAATTATTCACCTCCCACAATAAATATTTTCCCCATAGAACAAGGTATTATTCGCCAAAAATTTATGGCATTTTCGTACCCTTGAAAAAAATTGCCAATACAAATAATTTTTTCCTCATTTAAATTTTTTTTTTCACCATCGATATGAAAATTTCCCCCCGAAAATAATGTCTGATTCGCCAGGATTTTACACAGTTGCCCGAGGGGGGGGGGGGGGGTTTCTTAAAGTTATCCCTGATCCTAATGTTAAGCCTATTGGACAAAAGCAAAGAGCTATAAACCCCAAGGTTGAACCCTCGATGAGTAAAAAACTATCCAAGCTTATAAAATCTAGCATTATTTTTCCAATTAAGCATTCTTCTTGGGTAGCCAATCTTGTTCCAGTTAGGAAGAAGAATGGGGAAATCACATTGTGTGTAGATTTTAGGGATCTCAATAGAGCCTCCCTCAAAGATCATTATCCCCTCCCTTCCATGGAACAAATTTTAGCCAAAGTTAGTGGTTCTGAAAGATTTTCATTCTTGGATGGATACTCAGGGTATAATAAAATCCTAGTCCAAGAATCAGACCAATATAATATTGCATTCACTACTAAATGGGGCACTTATGCCTATTAAAAAATGCCTTTTGGACTAACAAATGTAGGTGCCACTTTCCAAAGAGCCATGAATAGGCCTTTAAGGGAGTATTGTCAGAATTTGTACTTGTGTCTTGATGATATCACTGTATACTCCAAGCATGCAGTAGACCACTTTGCTCACCTTTTGAAAGTATTTAAGAAATACAGGGAATACGGTGTGTCCTTGACCCCAACAAGTGTTTTTTTGCCACAGATCAGGAAAGGCTTCTAGGACATATTTGTTGGAAACAACAATGGAGGAAAACTGAGAGGAAGGGGGGGGGGGTGAATCAGTTTTTATCGGATCAAACAATTTAAGAAAAGCTTCAAATATCAACTGCAATAAGAACAAAGATAAACATACATAACACCAAGATTTTTGACGTGGAAAAAATGGTTAAGGGAAAAAACATGGTGGGAACCTACCTAGAATAAGATGATACTCTGCAGTAGTATGTCAAAATATTACAGGGGGGAATGCACATGCATTCAAGAACACTGCCTAGAGTAAAACAAGGAGGGCTACAACCCTGAGGAAGGTTCACTGCCTTACAAAGATCAAAAAACAATATGAATTATGTGAACTGAAAGAATAGCATCTCCAAATGCCTGATGATAGTTCCAGTTAAGCACATTTATCTGCCCTGCAACACACTCTGCTCTACACTTCACACCAAAAGATGAATTCACTTGTTCACACATACACCACTCTCTGATAATGCAAACACAATACCTTTCTCCCAATTACATGAATATGACTCCTATTTATACAAATCATCAACCTTGACTACAAGGTCAACTCAACCCTTAAGACCTAATTATAAAATTACATTACGCGATACATAAATCAATCACCAGACCAATATAATGCCATGATGACATAGTATAGACCCAAATCACCTCCACGAACACACAACACCACCGGAAAACCTGCCAAGATCATCTGTAACATGCTATGTACCATCAAAAATGTCACGTGACGTGAAGAACATCATTGAACCTATAAGATCTTCAATAACATGCACAATGAACAATGCATACCAACAAAATAAATAGGACACAATTAGGAAAGACCAACAAAAACATTAGAACCATCTGCAATAGCTGCACCAACACCACTTAATGAAATCTTCATTGATCAACACACTGATAATAAAAAACAATAAAAAACAACAACTGGGACTAGAAAGATAGCTTGCAGAGCACCGAATGATGAACCATTTGAACTGAAGATACACATGAACATCCCAAACACTCTTCAAATCCACAACTCAAGATATAATCATTCTGGAGTACAACAGATCAAATACCAGATTACTGCAAAACTAAATACTGAAAGAAAAATCCTCATCCTGGAATCCATAACCCGATCAGATCACCACATATCATCTTGAAACCTGTTGGGATCCAAGAACACTCAGAGGGGGGGGGGGTGAATCAGCGTTCTATCGGTATGATAAGATTTTACCCTTTTATAACATACACATATAAACCGGTAAATGAAGAAACATATAACTTGAAGAAAATAAACCATCCACATGAATAAACACCATAACACACATAATTTATATGTGGGAAACCTCAAAGAGGAAAAACCACGATGGGATTTGTGACCCACAATATCAATTCACTAGCCATATAAAAGATATTACATAGAGAGGGGGCCTACACATGCAAGACGACACACTGCCTGGACCAAACTTCTCATCACAAAAGAGTCTCACTGACTACTAGCTTCTGCTAAGATAAAATAGTAATACTAAAATCACAAAATGCATCTATAATGCCAAAAAGAGTTCCGGTTATAGCTCTGCTCTGTACTGGTTCATAAAACCCGAACACTTCTATCGGTATCTCCTTTCCTCCAAGAATGATTTACAAACCATCTACAAATCATTGCATGATATAACATTCACATACAAATGATCTACATACATATCCTTCGCATTACATAGTTCTACTACCTTGTCATATATTCTCCTATATCCTCCTCATATTACATCCTCATATTACATCTTTTCATAATGACCTAACAAACTGACTTATATACCCTTTACAAACAATATGCCTTATGTCGACTTACAATACATTACAAAAGATATACAATGTTGGTCTAATAATTACAAAATGATTTTACAAATAAAACTTCCTTTGGATCCCAAATTGATGTCGGCTTCCCTGAAGTGCTGGGTGCCGGTGTCAGTTGTGACCCTGGATACACAATATTGGTATCTGCCGGTGAATGCCTCCTAATGCTGGTATATTACTTCTATAGTATCTTGTTGCCATCAATGACAACATATGAATCCAACGAGTGTCAATTGCCAACAATCTCCCCCTTTGGCATTCATGGCAACACTCATGTGAAAAATGGATTCCCTACCGGTTCAACTGAAATATGCTCCCCTTGAGCAATACACTCTGTCTGATATCCTTCCAATATTTTTCTGTCTGATATTTTTCACATATATACACTCCCCCTTTGGCATCAATGCCAAAGACCAGTGAAAGAATTGAAAGAATTTGGTTAAGAATCTGTGCAAAAGAATGAATAAATATAGATTATTTTAATGGAGCTTGACCAATTTCAAAATTTCTGGATAAGCTTTGTCTAGCAACTGTAAATATGTATCCCATTCGGTTTTGAAAGTTTCAGATATGGATACAAGTCCACTTTGTAAGTGTGCAAGTTTTTCCTTCTTTGTGACTTTTGCCGGCGTGGGATTTGCAAGCATATCCATACATTCTCTCTTATGTACACCAAGTGAATCCAATATTGGACTCACTAATCCTTTGAGACTCCTTGCTCTCCAAATGATCTTGTCTCTTTCTTTTTGAAAAGCAAAAAATTGGTTCTCCAAACACAAAAATTTCCCATCAATAGATGTTGTGAGTGAGGTTAATCCATCAAAAGAATTAACAATATTAGCAACCTTTTCATGTAACTCCTTAATCTGCTATCTACATTTACTGTAAGAATTTCTATATTATAACAAACCCTATATTAGTACACTGTTTCGAAGAATTTTCAATAAGAATTAGTTTTTCTTCAATCTTCCTCTTCTCTGTTTCAATAATCTGATCAAAAGCAACTCTTTTAGCCAAAGTAAATCTCTCAAGTGATTGCTGGTCTGAAATCTACTGCAATGATTGAAAGTTGTTAGATATATGCTCAGTTAATGCCTTAAGCTTGCTAGAAGGGCTTGCTTCATTTTTAATCATACAATCAGGAATTAGTCCATGCAAAACTGTAATTGACTAATCTATTACTCCTTTGTTTGCAGATCCCTCCTTTATTAGCTTTTGAGTAGCCACCATCATTAACTCAGTGGGACTCATCTCAGTGATTGATTTCTTATCAACTTGAGAAGTGTCTGTTAGGTCCCGGAGACAACTGAGAGGAGGGGGGTGAATCAGTTGTCAAATAAATTCAAACCAAAAACAACTTAACCAACTTAATGCTTAATACTAGTAAACCAGTTAAGTATGCCGGTAGACAGTGTTAACAGTTAATTGCTATACCGGTAAAGATTAATGCATGAAACATAAACATAAAGTTATTCACAACACATAACACCAATATTTGTACGTGGAAACCTTGTAAGGGGAAAAACCACAGTGGGAAACCTTACCCACAATCAGATGATACTACTGTGGATAGTAAGTGTACATAAATGGGGTCTACACATGCAGAAAGGCCAACAGCCTAGAGTTCACTGCTCAATCACAAAATGAGAGTCACACTGACTACAGTTGGATGGTTAAATCCAATAAGAATGTACTGCACAAAATAGCATCTTCATATGCTGGATTTAGTACCGGTGTAATGCTGATATGCTTCTACAAAAACCTAGCTTCACCTTCAAATGATGTCTTCGTGTATAGCTCTGCTTAATCTCGCATATACCTTCACACAATTCTTTTCCGCATTCCACACATGATCTTACAAATAAGATCTTACATTTATACCATAACCTAAGACCAATTTTAGTAGGTCGACTCTATAAGATATTACAATAAAAACATTTTACAAACAATATATTATCCGATGCAATAACTGATTAAACATGTCGACTTAATGCATTTACAACAATAATTAATCATCTCCATAGCATGCCATGCTGATCTGGAAAAGATAAACCTACCGGTGTAACCCTAGGTAACCTTGGACCTATTTGCCGGTGAATGCTGCTGGATCTCCAAAGTGCTAGTGTTTTAGTAGGTGTTGACATCAATGACAGAACCATACCAAAATACCAACAATCTCCCCCATTACTCTGTTTGCAGATCCCTCCTTTATTAGCTTTTGAGTAGCCACCATCATTAACTCAGTGGGACTCATCTGAGTGATTGATTTCTTCTCAACTTGAGAAGTGTCAATTGCCAAAATTTTCGCCGGGGAATCAACATCAACTGTCGGTATATTCTTATAAGTCCCCTTTACCTTATCCTCTTTTGCACTGGTGGCTTCGCCACTTGGTGCAGTATCAGTTACTGTCGGTGGATTATTATCCACAATATTGTCAGTACCCTGTATATTATCTACATTGCCTTGCTCAAAAATTGGCTCTGCTGGTATAAACTGTACACTCTCCTTTACTACCGGTGGTGTCTGTACACTCTTATTTACTGCCGGTATATCCAAAATTGGTTATGAACTTCCCAAAATACCTTTCCCTTTGGATTTGTCTAGAGTGGTGGAAGTTGTTGCCTTAACAAATTCTTCTTGGGAGGTGACAAAATCTGGATTCTTTTTGGAAGAAGTTGGACCAACCATCTCTGGTCTCATTTATTACCTCATTAACCATGCCCATCATTAGGCTTATTTGTCGGGGTTTGCTACTAAAGACTGTTCTGTTTGCAACATCAATACATTGTTTCATTTCCTCATTTCTTATTGAGCCACACTTATTCAAAAGTTTGACTTCCTTAATTTTTCTATCCTTGTTGACTGCATCAATTCTTCTTGCATCTAACTTATTATACAGTGATAGAGGATTTTCCTTCAAAATCTCTACTAAAGCTTTCATATATATATATATATATATATATATATATATATATATGTAACAAAATTGCCTCTTCAATCCCATTCTGCTCATTATTATCTAAATTTTGATAGTAATTAGATACATTCTTCAAAATACCATCCTTTGTTATATCGTCTATCAATTCAACATAGGTCATTTTAACCTTACCATATTCAGTTCCTTCATCACTCTTTTTCTACTTGCTAGGGGTTGCCGTAGCGGATGAAACTAGTTTCTCTTCTGAGTGGGTTTCCTTGCCAGAGGTGTGGGTGCAGTAGGTTTTGTTACTTTTCTCACAAGCTTTCTCCTTGGATACACCTTCTTCTCTTCAATCGAAGGTTGGTCAAATTTCTTTCTTTGTACCCTTCTGAATGCTAGAGGTTCATTATCCTCTATATCAGAGTCAAAAGTGATAGAAGAAATGAAAGTTTCAGGCCTCTTCTCCTCAGGAGCACTAGCCACTGCCGGTTCTTCTGCTGGTTTGGATCCAGAACCCAGTTTAGTACCTATCCTATGAATCACATTATGAAAAAATGTAGACATCTTATCAATTTTCTTTTAACTTCTTTTCTTGTTGAAGCCAATTTTGATTTCAAGAGCCTTTTCCTCCGCAATGCCAAAATGTTTATTTTTGTCATCTAATGGAGCTTCAAGTAGCATTTTTGCATAAAGTTCCAAAATGTTGCCATCTACCTCATACCCTAGCTTAGTGACCCATATGGTCCTAGGTTACACTGCCTCCATTAGGGTTTCGTCAGTTTTTACCATAAAACAAATATCAATGGAGTATTTCTCCACAATGTGCTTTGAGATCGTTTCCCTCTATCTCATATTTTCTTGAAAAGTTTTGAAGTAGCCCCAAATATTTTCATCCCTGTTGGTACAAAGACCGGTGATTTCTTCTTTGATTTGCATACCTACCAGTATGTCATGAACGCAACACTTCTTCCCTAGATAAGGTAGCTCATTTATGAAGTACAACATTAAACAAACAATGAGATTCCCAAACCTAAAAGTTCCTTTCTTGACATCCTTAATTTTGCCAAGATTCAACATTAGTTCACTTCTCATCCATTCAGATAAATCATATTTTCTATCATTCCTTAGCATTTGGTGTGCATAGTGGATACAAGAACTGGCAACAGAGTTCAATCGACTAGTTTGAGTTACCTTGTAACCGATGATCATGCTTGCAAACCTCACATCTATGTCCTTGATGGTGCTAATCCTTATTGATCTTCCATCATGGGTTGCACTGGTGAGCTTTTCAACCTCAGTGTTGGAGATTTTCTTACCAGGTTCTTGTCCGACTTTGGGTAAGTCGATGACTACCTCAATTGCTTCCTTGGTGATCATGTAGGGTCGATCCAACCAGATGAACTCATTGTGGACCCTTTTCAGAACATGTCTGATCACTTCATCCTTGAATTCCGATATGTATAGGATACCGATTAACCCTAGATCTTCAATGACTTTTATATTCTAGCTTGATTGTTCAGGAGCTGCCTAGTATCACAGATTGATACATACCCTTGATCTCCTCAGTGCCTAGATATTCCAAGGTGCAGTGAATATATGCCCTTACATCTTCTACATACATTACATCGTCGGGAGCCCTTGAGAATGCGCCCACAGAGTCTTCCTTCTTAGCTATTTGGGGAACTTCCTTGAAAATGGGTCTCAGCCTATCCTCGACTTTAACAATGGTGGGATTGGCGATGAAAGTAGGAGCAGATGATCTAGATGCCATTTCGAAGAAATACCTGAAAATGATCACTGGTTTCAAGAGTTGATTACTTCTCAGATAATTGCTGGAAATCCTTTCAGAATGCCTTTGCTTGCTCTTAATCGCTTAAGATTCGCCTTTGCTTTGCTCTGGATGTTTGAATGCTGGGTGAGTGAAAATGAATCCACTGTCCCTTTTTATTAGCGAGTAAACCCTAATCTTTCATTGTCATAAATGCTTAGCGATGTACCCTACCTATGACAATTTCACAGTTTTATGCTGGGTAAACCTTCATCAATGATTAATGCAACTCTCCAAATCTCTTCTAGATCTCTTCTAGATCTTTTCCGGGGAATATGCAATATTTGCAATGAATTTTCCAACCCCTAAGGCATATGCCTTAGTTACTGGTTGAATTTCTTGCCGGTGGAGGCATGCTCTGTTCTACCAATGGAGTTACCGGTGTAGTTGCATCTCCACTTGGTTCTTTAGATTTTATAACCCATCTCTTGATGTGATCTTGTTGTATTTCATCTACTTTCTGCTTTCCTTTCGTATTTTCTTTATCATTGTTAACCGATTTAGTCTTGCTTCTGTAGTACTTAGCAATATGACCTATTTTGTTGCATGCATAACATGTAACATTGTTCTTTTGAATTGCTTTAACATATCCAGTGTGATTCCTTAACCTACATTGATTAGCCAAATGTCCAAACTTTCCACATGCATGACATTTAACATTCATTCTGCAGTCTTCTGACTTATGACCATGTTTCTTGCAATTTGTGCATTGACCGGGATAAAATTGTAGTTTTGATTTTCTCTATTTCTAGATTGTTTAGCCATATGCCCAAATTTATTACAAATAAAGCATCTACCATTAAATTTATAAGCATTAGATTGCCTTACCAATTTCCTTTGTTCTGATGAGTTCTGCATAGCAGTTGTCTGGTCTTTAATTGTAGTACCAGAGCTTTCACCTTGTACAAATCCAAGTCCTCTAGAATCATCACTCTGCCTTTGTCTTTTAAATAAGTCATCCAATTGTGCAGCACTAAACCTAAATTTTTCTTTATACTCATTTGCAGTAGTTAGATCATCTCTCAGAGTTATTATTTGTCTTTCAAGTCCTTGTTCATTATTCCGGGATTGCATCAAATTATTTTTCAAAATATCATTCTCATGAGCCAGTCTGTCACATTCTTCAGATTTGTTCTTTAGAGATATAGCAAGATTTTATTCCTTCTTATTTCTGTCCTTAATATTTTTTGACATCCTCATAGTCAGGTCTTGCATTTCGTTTTCCATGATCATGTTTTCTTGACTCATTTTCTGAGAATGTTCCTTGAGTGTATTTTCATCATCCTGTTTTTGTAAAAGTTCCTTCCTCCTAGCTTGAGCTGATGATAACCTCTCTTATAGGACAAGAATGAACTCATTTGCAAAATTCAATTCATCTTGCAGTTTTAAGTTCTTCCTCCTTTCAACATCATAATCCTCAAGTGCCATCTCAAGTTGCTTTTCCATAGCCATGTTTAATGATTCCTGTTTCAGTATCTTCCTCAAGCTGTTAAACTTCTTTCGAGGCACCAGACTTTGATACCGATTGTTGGGATCCAAGAACAGTGAGAGGGGGGGGGGTGAGTCAGTCTTTTGCTGGTATGATAAGATTTTACCCTTTTATAACATACACATATAAACTGGTAAATGAAGAAACATATAACTTGAAGCAAATAAACCATCCACATGAATGAACACCATAACACACATAATTTATACATGGAAAACCTCAAAGAGGAAAAACCACGGTGGTATTTGTGACCCACAATATCAATTCATTAGCCATATGAAATATATTACATAGAGAGGGGGCCTGCACTTGTAGAAAGACACACTGCTCATCACAAATGAGTCTCACTGACTACAAGCTTTTGCTGAGATAAAACAATAATAATGAACTCACAAAATGCATCTGTAATGCCAAAAAGAGTTCCAATTATAGATCTGATCTGTACCGGTTCATAAACCTTGAACACTTCTATCGGTATCTCCATTCCTCCAAGAATGCTTTACAAACCATCTATAGATCATTGCATGATATAACATTCACATACAAATTATCTACATACATATCCTTCGTATTACACAATTCTACTACCTTGTCATATATTCTCCTATATCCTCCTCATATTACATCCTTATATTACATCTTTTCATAATGACCTAACAAACTGACTTATAAACCCTTTACAAACAATATGCCTTATGTCGGCTTACAATACATTACAAAAGATATACAATGTCGGCCTAATAATTATAAAATGATTTGACAAATAAAACTTCCTTCGGATCCTAGACTGATGTCATCTTCTCTAAAGTGCTGGATGCCGGTGCCGGTTGTGACCCTGGATACACAATGCCGGTATCTACTAGTGAATGCCTCTTAAT
Source organism: Cryptomeria japonica (assembly GCF_030272615.1). NCBI lineage: Eukaryota > Viridiplantae > Streptophyta > Pinopsida > Cupressales > Cupressaceae > Cryptomeria > Cryptomeria japonica. The sequence continues at coordinate 599,784,344 of NC_081414.1, forward strand.
GTCAGTATATGACTTCTATAGAATCTTGTTACCATAAATGACAACATATGAATCCAATGAGTGTCAATTGCCAACAATCTCCTCCTTTGGCATTGATGGCAACACTCATGTGAAAAATGGATTCCTTGCTGGTTCAACTGAAATATGCTCCCCCTGAGCAATACAGTCTGTCTCATATTCTTCCCATATTTTTCTGTCTAATATTTTTCACATATATACACTTCCCCTTTGACATGAATGCCAAAGACCGGTGAAAGAATTGAATGAATTTGGTTAAAAATTTGTGCAAAAGAATGAATAAATACATATTATTTTACCGGAGCTTGACCAATTTCAAAATTTTTGGATAAGCTTTGTCTAGCAACTGTAAATATGTATCCCAACCGGTTTTGAAATTTTTAGATATGGATACAAGTCCACCCAGTAAGTGTGCAAGTTTTTTCTTCTCTGTGACTTCTGCCGGTGTTGGATTTGCAAGCATATCCATACATTCTCTCTTATGTACACCAAGTGAATTTAATCTTGGATTCACTAATCGTCTGAGACTCCTTTCTCTCTGAATGATCTTGTCTCTTTCTTTTTCAAAAGAAAAAATTTGGTTCTCCAAAGACAAAAAATGCCCATCAATAGATGTTGTGAGTGAGGTTAATCTATCAAAATAATTAGCAATATTAGTAACCTTTTCATGTAACTCCTTTAACCTGCTCTCTACATTTGCTATAAGAATTTCTTTATTACAACATACCCTATAGATATTAGTAAACTGTTTCGAAGAATTTTCAATAAAAATCAGTTTTTCTTCAATCTTCCTCTTCTCTGTTTCAATAATCTGTTCAAAAGAGGCTCTTTTAGCCAAAGTAAATCTCTCAAGTGCTTGCTGGTCTAAAATCTGCTGCAATGATTGAAAGTTGTTAGATATATTCTTAGTTAATACCTTAAGCTTACAGGAAGGGCTTGCTTCATTTTCAATCATACAATCAGAAATTAGTCAATAAAACTGTAATTGACTGATCTATTACTCCTTTGTCTGCAGATCCCTCCTTTATTAGCTTTTGAGTAGCCACCATCATTAACTCAGTGGGACTCATCTCAATGATTGATTTCTTCTCAACTTGAGAAGTGTCAATTGCCAATTTTTTTACTGGGGAATCAACATCAACTACCGATATAGTCTTATCAGTCCCCTTTACCTTATCCTCTTTTGCACCGATGGCTTCGCCACTTGGTGCAGTATCGGTTACTGTCGGTGGAGTATTATCCACAATATTGTCAGTACCCTATATATTATCTACATTTCATTGCTCAAAAATTGTCTCTGCCGGTATAAACTTTACACTCTCCTTTACTACCGGTGGTGTTTGTACACTCTTCTTTACTACCGGTATATCCAAAATTGGTTCCAAACTTCCCAAAATACCATTCCCTTTAGATTTATCCGTAGTGGTGGAAGTTGTTACCTTAACAAATGCTTCTTGGGAGGTGAGGAAATCCGGATTCTTTTGGAAGAATTTGGACCAACCATCTCTGGTCTCATTTATTACCTCATTAACCCTACCCATCATTAGGCTTATTTGCCGGGGTTTGCTACTAAAGACTATTCTTTTTGCAACATCAATAACTGTTTCATTTCCTCATTTCTTATTGTGCCACACATATTCAAAAGTTTGACTTCCTTAATTTCTCTATCCCTATTAACTGCATCAAGTCTTCTCACATCTAACTTATTATACAGTAATAGAGGAATTTCCTTCAAAATCTCTACTAAAGCTTTCATATATATATATATATATCTAAATGTAACAAAATTGCCTCTTCAATCTCATTCTGCTTATTATTATCTAAATTTTCATAGTAATTAGATACATTCTTCAAAATACCATCCTTTGTTATCTCATCTATCAATTCAGCACAGGTCATTGTAACCTTACCATATTTAGTTCCTTCATCACTCTTTTTCTTCTTGCTGGGGGTTGCCGGAGTGGATGAAATTGGTTTTCTCTTCTGAGTGGGTTTCCTTGCCAGAGGTGTGGGTGCAGTAGGTTTTGTTACTTTTCTCACAAGATTCCTCGTTGGCTCCAACTTCTTCTCCTCTACTGGAGGCTGGTCAAATTTCTTTCTTTGTACCCTTCTGGATACTAGAGATTCATTATCCTTTGGATCAGAGTCAGAAGTGATAGAAGAAATGAAAGTTTTAGGCCTCTTCTCCTCAAGAGCACTAGCCACTGCCGGTTTGGATCCAGAACCTAGTTTAATACCTATCCTATGAATCACATTCTGAACAAATGCAGACATCTTATCAATTTTCTTTTCTCTTCTTTTCTTTTTGAAGCCAATTTTGACTTCAAGAACCTTTTCCTCTGCAGTGCCAAAATGTTTAGTTTTGTCATCTAATGGAGCTTCAAGTAGCATTTTTGCATAATGTTCCAAAATGTTGTCATCTACCTCATACCCTAGCTCAGTGACCCATATGGTCCTAGGTTCCACTACCTCCATGAGGGTTTTGTCAATTTTTACCATAAAAAAAATATCAGTGGAGTATTTTTGCACAATGTGCTTTGAGATCCTTTCCCTCTATCTCATATTTTCTTAAAGTTTTGAAGTAGCCCCAAATCTTTTCATCCCTACTGGTACCAAGACCAGTGATTGCTTCTTTGATTTGCATACCTACCGGTATGTCATGAGACCAACACTTCTTCCCTAGACTAGGTAGCTCATTTGTGCAGTACAACATTAAACAAACAATGAGATTCCCAAACCTAAAAGTTCCTTTCTTGACATCCTTAATTTTGCCAAGATTCAACATTAGTTCACTTCTCATCCATTCACATAAATCACATTTTCCATCATTCCTTATCATTTGGTGTGTATAGTGGATACAAGAACTGGCAATAGAGTTTAATCGACTAGATTGAGTTACCTTGCAACCGATGATCATGCTTGCAAACTTCACATCTATGTCCTTGATGGTGCTGATCCTCATTGATCTTCCATCATGGGTTGCACCGATAAGCTTTTCAACCTCAGTGTTGGAGATCTTCTTACTAGGTTCTTGTCCGACTTTGGGTAAGCCGGTGACTGCCTGAATTGCTTTCTTGGTGATCATGTAGGGTCGATCTAGCCAGATGAACTCATTGTGGACCCTGCTCAGAACATATCTGATCACTTCATCCTTGAATTCCGATATGTATAGGATACTAGTTAACCCTAGATCTTTGATGAATTTATATTCCAAATTGATTGTTCTGGATCTGCTCAGTATCACAGATTGATACATGGCCTTGATATCCTCAGGTCCTAGATCTTTGAAGGTACAGTGAATATATGCCCTTACATCTTCTACATACATTATGCTGCCGGGAACCCTTGAGAATGCAGCTGCAAAGTCTTCCTTCTTGGCTATCTGGGGAACTTCCTTGAAAACGGGTCTCAACCTATCCTTGACTTCAACAATGGTGGGATTTTTAGTGAAAGTACGAGAAGATGGTCCAGATGCCATTTCAAAGAAATACCTAAAAATGATCTCCGGTTTGAAGATTTGATTACTTCTTAGATAATTTCTGGGAATCCTTTCAGAATGCCTTTGCTTGCTCTTAATCGCATGAGATTCACCTTTGCTTCACTCTTGATGTTTGAATGCTGGGTGAGTGAAAATGAATCCACTTTCCCTTTTTATCAGTGAGTAAACCCTAATCCTTCACTGTCATAAATTCTTAGAGATGTACCCTACCAGATGTCGGTTTCATAGTTTAATGCTGGGTAAACCGTCATCAATGATTAATATAGCTCTCCAGATCTCTTCCAGATCTTCTAAGGTGTATGCAATGAGGAATATGCAAGATTTGCAATGAATCTGCCATCCCCTAAGCTGTATGCCTTAGTTACCAGTTGAATTAACTGCCAGTGGAGGAATGCTCTGTTCTACCGGTGGAGTTACCGGTGTAGTTTCATCTCCACTTGGTTTTTTATATTTTCTAACCCATCTCTTTGTGTGATCTTGTTGTATTTCATCTACTTTCTGCTTTCCTTTCTCATTTGCTTTATCATTGCTAATCGGTTTAGTCTTGCTTCTGTAGTACTTAGCAATATGACCTATTTTGTTGCATGCATAACACGTAACATTGTTCTTTTGAATTGATTTAACATATCCAGTGTAATTCCTTGACCTACATTGATTAGCCAAATGTCCAAACTTTCCACATGCATGATATTTGACATTCATTTTGCAGTCTTCTAACTTATGACCATATTTCTTGTAATTTGTGCATTAACCGGGAACAAAATTGTAGTTTTGATTTTCTATATTTCTACATTGTTTAGCCATATGCCCAAATTTATTACAAACAAAGCATCTACCATTGAATTTATAAGCATTAGATTGCCTTACCAGTTTCATCTGTTCTGATGAGTTTTGCATGCCGGTTGTCAGATCTTTATTTGTAGTACCAGAGCTTTCACCTTGTACAAATCCAAGTCCTCTAGAATCATCACTCTGCCTTTGTCTTTTCAATAAGTCATCCAACTGTGCAACACTGATCCTAAATTTTTCTTTCTACTCATTTGCAGTAGTTAGATAATCTCTCAGAGTTACTATTTGTCTTTCAAGTTCTTGTTCATTATTCCTGAATTGCATCAAATTAGTTTTCAATATATCATTCTCATGAGCCAATCAGTCACATTCTTCAAATTTGTTCTTCATAGATATAGCAAGATTTTCTTCCTTCTTCTTTCTGTCCTCAATATATTTTGACATCCTCATAGTCAGGCCTTGCATTTCATTTTGCATGAGCATGTTTGCTTGACTCATTTTCTAACAATGTTCCTTGAGTGCATTTTCATCATCATGTTTTTTCAAAAGTTCCTTCCTCCTAGCTTGAGTTGATGATAACCTCTCTTGCAGGATAAGAATGAATTCATTTGCAGAATTCAATTCATCTTGTAGTTTTAAGTTCTTCATCCTTTCAATATTATAATTCTCAAGTGCCATCTCAAGTTTCTTTTCCATAGCCATGTTTAATGATTCTGGTTTCAGGATCTTCCTCAAGCTTTTAAACTTCTTCCAAGGCACCAGGCTCTGATACCAAGTGTTGGGATCCAAGAACACTGGAGGGGTGGGGGGGGGGGGGGGTAAATCAATGTTTTTTTCGGTATGATAATATTTTACCCTTTTATAACATACACATATAAACTGGTAAATGAAGAAACATATAACTTGAAGCAAATAAACCATCCACATGAATGAACACCATAACACACAAAATTTATATGTGGAAAACCTCAAAGAGGGAAAACCACGGTGGGATTTGTGACCCACAATATAAATTCACTGGCCATATGAAAGATATTACATAGAGAGGGGGCCTGCACATGTAGGAAGGCACACTGCCTAGAGCACACTGCTCATCACAAGAGTCTCACTATCTATAAGCTTCTGTCGAGATAAAAGAGTAATAATGAACTCAGAAAATGCATCTGTAATGCCAAAAATAGTTTTGGTTATAGCTCTGCTCTGTACCAGTTCATAAACCCTGCACACTTCTACCGGTATCTCCTTTCCTCCAAGAGTGCTTTACAAATCATCTACAGATCATTTCATCATATAACATTCACATACACATGATCTACATACATATCCTTTGCATTACACAGTTCTATTGCCTTGTCATATATTATACTATATCCTTCTCATATTACATCCTCATATTACATCTTTTCATAATGACCTAACAAACTGACTTATATACCCTTTACAAACAATATTACTTATGTTGGCTTACAATAGATTACAAAAGATATACAATGTCGGCCTAATAATTATAAAATTATTTTACAAATAAAACTTCCTTCGGATCCTAGATTGATGTCGGCTTCCTTGAAGTGCTGGATGTCGGTGCCGGTGCCGGTGCCGGTTGTGACCCTGGATAAACAATGCCGGTATCTGCCGGTATATGACTTCTATAGAATCTTTTTTCCATCAATGACAACATATAAATCCAATGAGTGTCAATTGCCAACAATAACACTAAATCAACTAGAGATACTTCATTACTGAAATCACAAATCCGCACTAGCACATTTGCACCATACCAACTGAAACAACCAAACTAACCCTCTGCAATACTGAAATACATGAATATGTTGACATCAATGACAACAACAATATCCAACAATATTGTATCAATGGATGGTTTGGCCATTGACCTAGAAAGAGTGGAGGCCATTGTGTTCCTCCCACAACCAAGTCACAAAAAAAGGTTACATAGCTTGCTTGGAAGGATAAAATTTGTAAGAAGGTTTACCCCAAACTTGGCTGCCATCATCAAAACTCTCACAACCATGCTAAAGAAGGACTTGATATTTAAATGGACCAATGAGGGTAAGGAAGGCTTTGATCAAATCAAGCTAGCCATTAATCAAGCTCTTACCTTGGTTAATCCAAATTATGAGACAAACTTCATCCTCTACACTTTGGGAGGAGAAGCATGTTGGTATTTTGGTATGGTTTTTTCATTGATGTCAACACCTACTAAATACACCTACTTTGGAGATCCAACAACATTCACCGACAAGCAGCAATCTGTGCAATAGTTACTGGTATATGATTAATTGGCAGGATATAATGTTCACCGGTACCTGGAATGACATGGAAGACACTTGGTAATGTCGAAGACATCATGTGGACACTTTATTTTGAAGTAATAATCATTGGTATATTCATATTTGCATATTTGCTTTTACTGACAAATAGGTCCAGGTTATCTAGGGTTACACCGACAGGTTTATCTTTTCCAGATAAGCATGGCACGCTATGGAGATGATTTATTATTGTTGTAAATGCATTAAGCCGACATGTTTAATCGGTTATTGTATCAGATATTATATAATTTGTAAAATGTTTTTATTGTAATATCTTGTAGAGTCGACCTACTAAAATTGGTCTTAGGGTATGGTATAAATATAAGATCTTATTTGTAAGATCAAGTGTGAATGCAAAAAAGATTCAAGTGAAGGTATATGCGAGATAAAGCAGAGGCATACACAAAGACATCATTTGAAGGTGAAGTTAGGTTTTTGTAAAAGCATATCAACATTACACCAGTATCAAATTCAGCATATGAAGATGCGATTTTGTGCAGTACGTTCTTATTGGATTTAATCATCCAATTGTAGTCAGTGTGACTCCCATTTGTGATTGAGCAGTGAGCTCTAGGCTGTTGGCCTTTCTGCATGTGCAGACCCCCTTTTGTACACTTACTATTTGTAGTAGTATCATCTGATTGTGGGTAAGGTTTCCCACCGTGGTTTTTCCCCTTACAGGGTTTCCACGTACAAATATTGGTGTCATGTGTTGTGGATGACTTTGTGTTTCATGCATTAATTCTTATCGGTGTAGCAATTTACTGTTAACATTGTCTACCGACATACTAAACTGGTTTACCGGTATTAAGTATTAAGTTGGTTAATAATTTTTTGATTTGAATTTATTAGACAACTAATTCACCCCCCCCCTCTCAGTTGTCTCTGGGACCTAACAAAGCAAGTATATCTGCTTTCCTAACGCTGTTAAATCAGAATGGGTTGGAGAAACCCATAACTTTTTTCAGTGAGGACCTAAAATAATATGAACTTATAATTATGTGGAGAAGCAGGTCATCACAGTTGTGAGAGCATTGAAAAAGTTTAGACACATGCTCTCAAATAAACAGATTTAGCTCTTAGTTCCACATGCCAGTGTTAAAGATTTTGTCCTGAGTAATGGAATAGGTCAGAAGAGAGCTGGATGGATTAAAAAGGTCATGGAGTATGACCTTAACATCAGGATAACTGAGTTAGTAAGAGGTAGAGGATTGTGTGAGCAGATTATTTCAACTTTCAAGGAAGATCTAGAGGTCTCTCTCTTGCTACAAGAAGAAGAACAAATTGAAAGCCAAGGAGATACACATACTGATTGGTTTGAGGATATGAATGCCTTATTAAGGGATGGTAGTTATACTCCTCATTTTGATAGAACCAAGTGAAGGCATCTCAGGTTGCAGTCCATCCCCTATGCTTTAGTGGATGACATTTTATTCAAAAGAGACCTAAGAAGTGTCTTGCTGAGGTGCATAAAAGGTGATTAGACTAGTAGGTTGTTAGAAGAGTTCCATAATAGGCCATCAGGTGGTCATTTCTTAGCAAGTACTACAACGATGAAGATCATAAGTGTTTGCCTAGCCAATAGGAACAATAACTAGAGCTAAAGTCTTAACCCAAAGATTGGTCATCCATTCTGAGTAGCTATCATCTCCATGATTGAAGTTCATTTACTTGTCAACCAAAGGATGTATTACTTGAAATTGGTCTGCATTGTATATGCACTACTGCATCAACTAAGTCTATTTGAAATAAACAAGCGAAAATATAACAACTGAATGGCTACAAGAAATATTAACATTAACAAAAGATTCTAACTAAATATCTGTTAACTAAGTTCAGAGCTGACAAACAATAATTACTCTATCTGCTTTGGCTGTAGGAACCATCACAGGATTTGGTTCCAGTGGCTGTAGCAATAGTTAGTCGCTATCACATCTACTGCAATAAGAAGGAAACTTAATCTAGAAAACACACATGAATACTCACGAAGTGGGCCCCCTTGGATGAGTGTATCCAAACTTCAAAGACGATTCTATACACTCAGAATAACATAACTTTTATTCATTATTTCCAAAAGTTGATACAACACATGAGATAAGAGAAATGCTTCTAATTCTAGAAAACACTATCTAACCTCTGAGAATAGAGGTGCATGTCCTTATTTAAAATAAAATTATAACAAAATTCCTACTACCTAGATCATGCCCATGAAATTAGGCATAAATATTTATTACTGGAAGGAGAAGAATTTAATCCACAAAAAATGTGGAACTCAACTAAACCACAACCAAGAATATAGCATGGTGGTGGTTACTAGATTGATGTTTGCTAGAGACAAACATAAATGAATTTGATATTGCCTCGCTATTCCTTTGCCGATTATTTTGCACAACATCTTTTCTGTTGTTTTAAATGTTTAACCTCTGAAATGTCTCCAACTGCTTTCATGACGTGATTCTCCATCTGACCAATAACAATCACTTCTGCAACAACTTATTTACTCCTGCATTTAAAGGTTAAAACATAAACGCATACATATATATCTATTTCCATTAATCACAAAATTTATACATCCACACATGATATTACCTATAATAATCTGCATGGCTACATGAATATTAAGTCAAAACAATACAGTATTCAACGGTTTTAGCTATCATTTAGAATGCACATAGTCAAACTTTAATACATCACATGACTCAAACACTGTCCCAATATCCAACTTAAAACATAGGAAAAACTTATCAGTTATAGAAATAAAAGAGCTATTATTTTAGCTCATTAATAAGGGTAGGCTATTATTGTCCTTCTTTATTTAATGATGCCCACAGGTGGGTTGGACGAGTGTGCTCTCTTTTTCAGGAAAGCAAAGGTTAGCTGCTCTTCCTCTTCATCACATTTCAACTAATCAACCTTTTGCACAATGGGGACTTGATTTTATTGGTCCAATCAATCCTATAGCAAATTCAAGCCACAATTTATTTTAGAAGGTGGACAAAGGCAATTCCTCTAAAGGATGCTTCTGAGAACTCAATGGTTCAATTCCTTGAGGGTGCAACTAGATTTGGAGCCCATTCCACAATTATATCAGATAATGCTAAAGACTTTGTAGGATCTTAGATCAGCTTATGGGCAGTCCAACATGATGTATTCTTAAAGACATCATCAAACTACTACCCTCAAGGCAATGACTTAGCTGAGTCTTCCAATAAGAATCTAATCAGGATCATCAAAAGGACTCTAAATGATAATTAGATGTCTTGGCACCTAAACTTGGGAACAACCCTATGGGTTGATAGAATTACTCCTAAGAGAGTGTTAGGCAATTCACCTTTTATGTTGGTATATGGAAGGGAAGTAAGTAAAACCTTAGAACAATTTTTTAGAAGATTATTATTAATTCTTTCATGCTCACAACTCATAAGGAATTTAATGACAACCAAGGGTCTGATGATTAGGTTTGAACTTCATTAATATCTGTTTGTGTATCAACACTTAGATATATGTTAGTGTAAAATATTCTTCCCTAGGAAATAGGATATTTTCTCTCATGTATATCTCTTCTAAGGGATATTTCCTTTTCTAAGGATAAGCTTACTTAGACACATTTTTATTATCACTCATATTTGCATGGATTCACATGGTACTATTCTAATTGGAATTTCATATCCTTTAGACTATATATATTGTGTTCTTAAGAGATGTCTAGAGTGATAATATCTCTTGAATTTCCTTCTCTAAATTTAGCACACCAACTAGAGCTCCTAGAAAGTGATGCCACATCAGTTAGGTATGCAAAGCTGACAGAACTGGAAGAGGTCAGAGAAAGGGCTATGTAGACCCTAAGTGTCCATTAGAGACAAGTGAAGAAATGTTTTGACAAGAAGGCCACTTTTAGGACTTTCAAGGTTGGAGACCTTGTCCTAAAGTGGGATGCTGATAGAGAAAAACTAGGAAGGCATTCAAAGTTTGATGCAGTATGGAGTGCTCCTTATGTGATTACAAGCTATAAGGAGGAAAATTATTTCAATTTGGCCAAGCTGAGTGGTGGAGCCCTTCCTATTGCAGTTAATGGTATTCACCTCAAAGCATGTGCTTAGGGTGATTTTTAGGCTTATTTTACATACTTGTAGACATTTTCTCGGTTTTGCTAATAAGTGCATGCCCATGAGCCATTCTTTCAATGACAGATAAATTTTGTCATCCTATAGGTTGCAAGGGTAGAAAATTTATCATTTTCTCCCATATTTTTCCCTTGTTTGACTCTATGCCCAATGGACATCTAAGACTTCTTGTCATTCCCCAAGTAAGCTTGGGCCCCCCCTCTAAGTCGCCAAAATGTTGACATTTTCTGTGTCAACCCTAGCCCTAAAGAAATCCAGTCTGAGATCATTTTTATTGTCTAGAAACCCTGAGAAAACCCCTATTAGAGCCCTTAAAACCTAATCCCTAAGGCTTTTATGCCTTTATATCTTTTCGAGTTCTAAGTTTCTATTTTCGAGTTGACCAGGTCAATGGGTCAAAATCACTTAAACCTCATGGGCTAAAGGGTCCTTAAGCATATCAAGACTGGTTTCCCCCTTTACCTTACCGGTTAGCACAAAACATATGGATTTTTCCATTTCATGGAGCGATGGGCTTATTATTTTGTCCCCCTTGTGAAATGGCAAAATTACCTTTTCGAATAGGGTTCTAAGGGTGAAAAGAAGGGAAAAGGTGTCTTATCAATAGGCTTGGTCTTAGTGACACATCAATGGCCACATCATCAAATGTCAGGGCAGATAGCTTCACAGTTTTATGAAGACAAAATATAGCGGCAGGGCCATCTCTACAAAACTGCGAAAAACATGGTGGTTAACATAGGTATTTTTTCCATTTTATAGTGGTCTCACCTTGAGGTGGGACTTGGCTTGTGAAATGGTGAAGGTCCTTTTCAGCCAAGCTTCCAAAGGCAGTGAAAGGAGGAAAAGTGCCTGGAGAAAAGGCCAAGTCTTGATGAATGCTAGCAGAGCTGGGACGTATGTGCCATGTCACCGCGGGGCTTAGTTACATAAGGATTTCTCTGCTTCACAACAATGTGATGCATAAGAGATGTCAAAGCCATGAAATGGTGATTGCCTTCACCATTTTGTAGAAACATAAAGTGTTAAATTTTCATTCGCTATGAAGTAGTGATAGGAAAAGTGGCCCCCGCCCAACATGCGCATTTTGTGCCATCAAATTTTCATTAAAGCTCGATTAGACGACCATGTTTTAAACATTAAATGAAGCTCTTTGGAGGGTTTCATTGCATGATCTCGTGTGTCCATCTATGTGCACCATGGATGATCAAAGGGCCAAAATTCAATTTCACAAGCAGGTGACAATTTAAATTCTCTATGCAAGGTGGTTGCCGACTGGACGGTCAGAATCAAATTTTGACCTAGTCGGTACCCCAAGTCTGATCAAATCTCAGTCCAACTATCGAGAATTTCAACCATTACTCTAAAAGTGACCCTGAGGATGATTTTGGATGCCACCCTATGGCTATTCAATGTGCTTAGAAGACTTTTCCACCTTGCAAGTACACTCAGACACATCATACACGAAGGTTCCTTCACCTGTAGATATTTTGTTTCTTCCCAGTGATGAAGGACATTCTCAGAGTTGTAATACACACTATAAGATCACTTTTCTTGATTTGACCCCTCTCTAATATTTTGTAGCCTAACCCTAGCTTGGTTTAGGGTTTCTTAACTATAATTCATCTTAGTTATGCCTGAACTATAAAGACAACTTTGTAGCCTTGTAACATGGATCTTCTCTTCTTTTCTATTGCAGAATACATGTTTCTCTATAATTATAAAATTGCTTAGCCTTTGCATTAATAGAATTTACTTATTTTTCCTTCATTAAATTCTTACAATTTGTGTAATGCTTTTACCTTATTGTTTGAATGCATGCTTGTTTGTTTTCCTAAGTTGTATGTGACTATGTTAATCTCTCTTTGGATGTTACCTATGAATTACTTTTAGTTCCTCTTGCCATTTTATAAGAATTCCAACCTTCACTCTTCATTTAGGAAGCTAATTAGGATAGGATCTTGTGTATGCTTTAGGTAGTCCTATTGGTGTTTTGTGCAGTTATAGGTAGGGAATATCACATATTCAATCTAAGTACAAACCTTTCTCCGTTTCAAGCATTCCTTCTTTCTCTTTTCTCCAACAAAATCCATAGATAAGATTTCATATATGTTGGGTTAAAACAACATTTGCATTCACATTGGAAGGGAAGCTTGTCTTCTTCTGAGACTCAACCTCAATTATGCAAGATCCCACACTTAGAGGCCGTTTCAATGTGTCACAAGGTCGATGATCAAGGTTGTTCATCAAGCAGACAAAGTTTTGTCACAACAGAATACTCATGGATACACTCATAGGGACAAAGAGAAAGAAAAGGTGGGATACGAGGAAGAGGTGACAAGCTCCCACATAGGAACACAAACAAAGAGTGAGGAAAAGGGGAAAAATTCAAAATTAATATTGGAGAATAGAGGACATGAAGAAGGGTCGAGTATTACCTTTTTTGAATCTTTCTCTCTTCTCAATTAGCAGATTTTCAACATCGAAGTATTATTTGTAAGTGATAGCAATTCTTTGTAAATAAGAAATAAATATTTCAATGGGTATCTAGAAAACTGGGTTGGTGTCTTTGAGGTTTTTCTAATTGATAATGGAAATGGGTGTTTTATTTCTCTTTTTGATTCTAAAGAAAGTAGAGATATTGTTTTTAAAACAAAATCTTTGTTTTATACAGCTATGGTCTGCATATGCAAATGTGGCAACCCAATTTTGATCCTCATTCTATCATTATAAAATTTATCCCTTTTTGGGTTCACTTTCAGAGTCTACCTTTAGAATATAGAGAAATGGAGATCATAGAGACAATAGGTAATCTTTTGGGTGTTTTCTTAAAGGTAGATTTTACCTTCTTTGAAAACCCTAACTTATTAGTTAGAATTTGTTTGCAGATGGATACCTCTAAGAAATTCTCCTCCTCCTTGAAGATCAATTCATAAAATAGTAGTTGGGTTCAAAAGGTGCTATTTGAAGAACCTTAGATAGTGTGTGAGAATCATCATTTGTTAGATCATTTAACCTCCTTCTGCTCAAATTCTGGAAGCTACTCTAGATTGGAAATTTTTTCTCCAAACATTGATGATTCATGTTATTCTTTAGTTTTTCTTGCAACTAAGGATAGGCCAACATTTTCATACCTATTTCTAGAGACCTCCTCTACTTGTTTTCAAAATGATATTTCCATATCAAGTCATGGATATTAAAAATTAAGAGGAAGGAGTCTCTGATGGAAATAGAGGAAAACTTATAAAGATGGATTGAGGAACTCCAAGAAAAGATCATAGAGGAAATTGCAAACCAAGTATTAAATAAAGAGCAGGTGTTAAGTATAGATTTTAGAGGTTTAGACCAGATCTTACCTTCTTAGTTAGAGATATCTGTAGAATCAATGTGGCCCTATAGGAATATGATTCTAAACCAGAGGAGAAGCTGAACTTCTTTAATCCCATCTCTCAAAATAAAAAGTTATGGGATTGAGTATCCCATCCCTTTCCTTTTTTTAGCCTCAAAGGAATGGTGGGAACAAGTACTGTGGACATGAGACACAATGAATGAGGAGTCAAGATTAAAAAAGAAAATAGAAATTGCTTTCAAACACTCTTATCTACATACTAGATTGTTGGATGTCTCTGATCCTTTTGAGAGAAATAAGTCCTTGGAAAGCAATGTTAATGCTCAAGACAAGGTAATTGACCAATTAGGATTGGATTTGTTGAAGAATGGAAGAGATTTTTTCCTTTAGATTAGTCAAAATAAAATTGGGGAAAAAACATTAAATAACTGCTGACATTTTAGAAAAGATAGAAAAAGCGTTCATCATCAAAGGATAAAAATGGGATAATTTTTCCTAAAATATTTTGAAATAACTATAGAGTTCTCATATTTTTATCCCAAATGATCTTTAAGAGGAGGGAAAATATCCTCAAAACGTAGCCCATTAGATCAAAAAGAGGAAGACAAATGGGTAGCTTCAAAAAACTAAGATAAAAGCCAAAAGGGGACAAGGATTTAATTCTTTAAGTTGTTCAGAGTCTAAAATCAGATAGAGGAAGATCCATGAGACTTATGGGGAAAAAAATATCAAAGTTTCTCAGTTAGTGCCAGTGAAGAAACTTTCCACATTGTCTTTGTTGGTTTATTTGGAAAAGGAACAATTGAATTCAACTTCTATAGTCTCTATAATCCAACAAAAGGGTCTAAACTTAGTAGATGTAGAAGTACCAATCACTCTTAAGGTTCCTTCTCTCCCTCAGTTCTCAGTATTGGATGAATCTATATTCCCTTCTCCTCTTACTAGGGAATTGGCTGTAGTTTGTGATTTCCTAGGTATATTAGTGTTGGAATGCATTGATACTAGCAGTAAACTGAGAGGGGGGGTGAATCAATTTACTAATAATAACAACAATCAATTCAATTATAACCTTAGACCAGAGCACAACACAAGGAAAGATATATCATGAAAGCACAACACACATAACACCAATATTTTGACATGGAAAACCCGGAAAGAGAAAAACCGCAGTGGGAAACCCTACCCACAATCAGATGAATACTTTGCAGTAGCATTATGAATAATTACAGTGGGGTCTACACATGCAAAAAGGCCAACAACCTAGAGCACACTACTCATCACAAAGGGAAGTCTCACTGACTTACAAAATCATCAGACTACAATCTCGAAAACAATGAACTATGAAAGTAGCTCTATTAATGCCTGATCTAGTTTCGGTTAAGCACTGATGTCTTCTCTGCAATACAAAACCTTTCCAACCTTCACCTAAATGATATGACTTTATTCACACAAAATCCTTTCTCTAATAATGCAGACTTAACCAGCTATAACCATCGATATATCCATATCCAAATTACATGAATAAGTCACCTAGAAATATAGATCATCAACCTTAATGACAAGGTTGGCTAAACCCTAAACCCATAAACCCATAATTACAAAAATTACATCACACGATACCATCGGACCAATATTATGATTTACAATACATAGCATGGACCTAAATCAAGTATCCAAACAATTATATCCATCGGGGATTCCACTAAGACCAAAATCCAATACGCTTCACTTGCCTGTAGAAACCCTCAGTGAAAGTTTAACCAGTTCCAAATAGGACCACCATATTAGCACACCATCCAATGCAAAGTCACAAAATGCTTAGGATATGATCAAGAAGAACCAATAGTATGAAATAAACTGATTCCATAAGCCAAGCCCAAAATCCACTGACCAAGTCACCAAATTAGCATATCGGTAAAGATAACCTAGAATGCTAGAAGCCGATAAAGCCAAAAGCTATCCAGTAAAGGCATAAACCAACCAATAATAGAAAATACCAAAAGCGATAACTAAATCATGAAACCAATATAATATAGAAAGTATATAACCATCAGAATAAGCATCCAAAACCGATTCTATAGATTTGATCATATTGGATTAGAATCACAACCAAAACCAAAATGATCACCAAGACTAACCGGGATAGATCCAAACAGGATAGTCTCCAACTGGGATATAGTGTTGACATCAATGACAACACTTAACCAAATCCAACATATTGCCAACAATCTCACTCTTTGGCATTGATGGCAACACTGAATGTGGAAAACATCCAAGTGCCAAGGAATGCCATCAATCTCCAAAACCATCAAAAGATCTAGTAGTTTTCACATGAACATCTTCTCCCATTTTGACATCAATGACAAAGAAGGATACTAATCCAAGAATACCAAACCAAATAGTTGATTACTCCCCTTGAGTAGTAGCACCATCTTCATCAACCCGGATTAGAAAAGTATGTCTGATAAGCTCACCGGATTGATGCATCCCTGCATCTCTAAGTCTCTTCCGTAGGGCTGGTAACCCCCAACTGATCTCTGAGACATTCAAAAGTGTCTTTAGGCAATGGTTTCATTAGAATATCTGCAATCTATTCCTCAGTAGGCACATAAACCAATTTGACTTCCTTTGCTTCAACCTTTTCCTTCAAGAAATTATACCTCATACAAATGTGTTTTGATTTGGAATGAAATATCGGGTTCTTTGACATATCAATAGAAGCAGTATTATCACAGTGAATAACAATAGGCTCATCATAACTTACCCTTATATCCTTTAACATCTTTTTCATCAATAAAATCTGAGTGCAGTTGGTAGCAACTGCAACATATTCAGCTTCAGTTGTAGAAAATGAAGTGCATGATTGTTTCTTACTAAGCCATGAAACCACCTTCTTCCCAAAAAAGGATGCACCACCAATAGTGCTCTTTTGGTCATCCACATCTCCTGCCCAATCAAAATCTTTATATTCACATAATGTGAAGTCATCATTCTTTGGATACCATAACCCAAAGTCTATTGTACCTACCAAATATATGAATATCCTCTTGACAACAATATCATGAGTTTCTCTAGGATTTGCCTGAAATGTAGAAGCAATACAAACAACATTCTTTATATTAGGTCTTGTTTGAGTTATATACATCAAACCACCAATAATTGATTTGAATCTGCTCGGATTCACTTTAGGTGATTCAACATCCTTTGATAGTTTACAACCGATTATCATATGAGTACTGACAGGTTTATAATTCTCAAGTCCAAATTTCTTAAGTAACTCCTTCACATACTTAGTTTGACAAATGAAAATACCTTTATCAGTCTAAGTAATTTGCAATCCTAAGAAAAATTTCATCTCACCAATCATAGACATTTCAAATTCATTCTTCATATCATTAGCAAATTTCATGCATAAACCTTCTTCTCCTTCAAAAATGATATCATCCACAAAGACTTCAATAATCAATATGTCTTCAGCTCAATTTTATAATATAAGTTACTATCAGTATTACCTTTACTGAAACCTAGCTTTGAAAGATACATATCCAATCTAGCATACCATGCTCTAGGGGCCTATTTTAGTCCATATAAATCTTTCTTCAATCTGTAAACCATGTCCTTGTCTTCTAATAAAGAAAATCCATCAAGTTGTTCAATGTAAAATTCCTCTTCAAGATCTCCATTTAGAAAAATCATATTTAATATCCATCTGATATAATTTGTAGTTCTTGTGTGTAGTATAAGCAAGAAAAAGTCTTACCGATTCAATTATGGCAACCGGGGCATAAGTTTCCTAATAATCAATACCTTCTTCATGTGAATAACATTTTGAAATCAATCTAGCCTTGTTCCTTACAACTTGACCATCCTCATTCAAATTTGTTCCTGAAAACCCATTTAGATCCAATAATATTCTTGTCTTTAGGTCTAGGTACAAGTTCCCATGTCTTATTCTTTTCAATCTGATCTAATTCCTCTTCCATTGCTTTTATCCAATTTTCATCCTTACTTGATTCAATAAATGATTTCAGTTCAATTTGAGAAATTAAACATACCTCTTCAGCAACTAATCTTCTCCTAGTCATCACACCTTTCCTTTTACTCCAATAATTTGATCTTCAAAATGATTTAACTTTACATACCTGTGAGTCTTTGAATTTTCTTGATTTGCTGACTCATTCTGCTATTCCTCTATCACTGTTGAATTTTCTGATGCTATTGGTGTCATTGTTTCACTATTCTGAACTGATTCTTGCATTAGCCGTTTAGGTCTGATAAATTCTTCTTTCTGTCCATTATCATATGCTCTGATCTGATTACTACCATACTCATCCACCTTGACATTTATGCTTTCCATTATCCTATTCAATCTTTTGTTATAACATCTATATGCTTCGCTCTTAGTAGAATAACCCAAAAATATTCCTTCATCACTTCTAGGATCAAACTTTCCTAATGCATCATCTCTTCTAATGTAACACTTTCTTCCAAATTTTTTGAAATATTTGATAGTAGGAGTATGACCAAACCATAATTCGTTAGGAGTCTTACTCGTATCACCTTTAATGTGTACTGTGTTGAAAGTGTATACAATGGTATTGACAACCTCTCTCCAATAGATATCAAGTAATTTGGATTTAGTCATCATAGTCCTTGAAACATCCAAAATTGTTCCATTCTTTCTTTCTACCAATCCATTCTACTGTGGGGTTATAGGTGCAGAAAGTTGTCTCCTAATACCATTCCTTTCACAAAAGTTGTTGAACTCATCGGATGTAAACTCACCGCTATGATCTGATCTTAAGCATTTTATCTTCAGTCCTATCTCAGTCTCAACCATAGCCTTAAAGATTTTGAATTTCTCAAAAGCTTTCAATTTTTGTTTTAGAAATGCCACCCACATCATTCTAGAATAGTCATCAACAAGTAACATAAAATATCTATCACCTTGAAAGCTTTAAGTATTTTCCGGTCCACAAAAATCAATATGAATAAGATCAAGAATTTTATTAGATTTATCATGTATACTTCTGAAAGAAGTTCTAACTTGCTTACCCATTTGACATTATCTACATACCAGATTATGAGGTTTAACAATCTTGGGCAAATCTCTGACAACTAGTATTGAACTGATCTTTACTATGCAATCAAAATTTACATGACTCATCCTTTTATGCCATAACCAAATTTCATCAATTTGAGAAATCAAGCAAGCCTTCTCACTGGAGTTCAAATGAAAGATATTACCATTGGTCTGAGTTCCAGAAGCAATCTCTAATCTAGATTTATTAATGATCTTGCATTTTCCATCCTTGAATTGCAAATGAAATCCTCTATCCACCATCTGACCTACACTTAAAAGATTATGCTTTAAGCCTTCAACATAATAAACATTATCAGTATTAGTTTTACCATCCAATGATATTGTTCCTTTTCCTTTGATCCTACATGCCTTGTTGTCTCCAAATCTGACCAATCCACCATAAAATTCTTGCAATGATAAGAACTTTCTTTTGTCACTAGTCATGTGATGCAAGCATCCACTGTCTATAACCCATTTGTCCTTCTCTTCAATTTTTGCAGCTAAAGCATTTTACTCAATATGTGTTGCTTCGATGACAGGTTCTGAAGAATAATCCTTGATAGAAATAAAGACCCAATCTTTGCCGGATGAAGCAAAGATTTATAATTCCTCACAAATATTTCATGATTCCCAGTATCTCTTTCAGGACATCTAGATGCAAAATGACCAATCTTATTGCATGAAAAACATTTAAAAGGGACTTTTCCTTCATACTTACTTCCAACTGGTCCTTTAGGAATTCTTCTAGCAATTCGAGCTTCCAGATCTTCAATCTCTCTTTGTTCTTTCTCAATTTCCTCCATATCCTTAGCATACATATCTTTCCAATCTATCTTCTATTTACCACAGGCAGATGCTTTAAATGTAGTCTCAGTTTTAGCAGCACTCTGATATCCAAGTTCTTCAAGTTAAAAAAAGCAATCAATTTACCAAGTAATGTATCTCTGGTGACAGGGGTACTTGACATTGGCCGGAGTTCATTGATAATAGTAGACTTCATCTTGTAAGCCAGAGGTAGAACTCTTAGAAATTTTGAAACTATCTCATCCTCACTAACAAATTCACCACAACATTTGATACACATGACAATCTCATTGACCCTATCCATGAAAGAACTTATCTTCTCATCTTCTTCCATCTTCAAAGTTTCATAGCTTCCCTGGAAACCTTCAAGTTTAGCAATATTCACAGCTTGGTCACCTTCATAAAGAGTTTCAAGCTTTGTCTAGATC
Organism: Cryptomeria japonica; assembly: GCF_030272615.1. Classification (NCBI taxonomy): domain Eukaryota; kingdom Viridiplantae; phylum Streptophyta; class Pinopsida; order Cupressales; family Cupressaceae; genus Cryptomeria; species Cryptomeria japonica. The sequence goes on from NC_081414.1 coordinate 599,804,762, forward strand.
AACTTAGCATTCTCCAACTCTATGACATTCAATAGTTTTTCATCAGATAGGGTACTTAAAAATGCTTCTTTTTCTCTCACATCATTTTCAGCTCTCTTCTGTTCATCACCAGGTGCCGATATTCCAGAATTAGGATCATGAGGTATATACCCTTTCTCCACTATCTCCCAAAATTTAGCTCCAAGACATCTAAGATGAATCTTCATTCGCTCCTTCCATATCTTATAATTTGTACAATCAAATCTGGGACTCTCCTTCTGGTAAGGATTGAAAGTAGAACTAGATGTAGTTGCCATCTAATCTCCTCAAGTGGTTAAGCTTCTACAAAGAGGACCTCACTCTAATACCAATTGTTGGAATGCACTGATACCGATAGTAAACTAAGAGGGGGGGGAATTGGTTTACTAACAATAACAACAATAAATTCAATTATAAACCTAATACTGGAGCACAACACAAGGAAAGATATATCATGAAAGCACAACACACATAACACCAATATTTTGATGTGGAAAACTTGGAAAGGGAAAAAAATATGGGAAACCCTACCCATGATCATATGAATACTCTGTAGTAGTATTATGAATAATTACAATGGGGTCTGCACATGCAGAAAGGCCAACAAACTAGAGCGCACTGCTCATCATAAAGGGAAGTCTCACCGACTTACAAAATCATCGAACTACAATCTGGAAAATAATGAACTATGAAAGTAGCACCTTCTTAATCCTAATACAGTTCCGATTAAGCATTGATGTCTGCTCTGCAATATAAAACATTTCCAACCTTCACCTGAATGATATGACTTTATTCGCACACAATCCTTTCTCTGATAATGAAGACTTAACAACCATAACCATCGATATATCCATATCCAAATTACATGAATAAGTCACCTATAAATATAGATCATCAACCTTAATGACGAGGTTGGATAAACCCTAAATCCATATGTTGGAAATTTGGAGGAATTGATTATATGTTTTGTCATTGATGTCAACACTAGCTGCTTTGGCTGTTTACCAGTATTTGGTTGGTCCTGGTAGGATGATTGGTTTCTGGTTGGTATGATCATGTTGATTCAGTATGTTTTGACTTATGGAATTGAATCAGATCTTCTATTCATGCTACTCAGATATATGTTCAGTTAGTTGGTATTGATTTGGTGATTGAATGCTATCTTATTTGCTGGTAAGCCTGGTTTATTGATCCGGTGAGGGTTTCACCGACAGAGCTTTGTTGAAGATCTTTTGATATTATACATAAGTGGTGTTGATGTAGCTTCTAGTAGGGATTTAGGATGTTGATGCTTATCATGTTCATGTTCCATTTGTTCATGGTGTTTCATTTTTCTTATGGCGACCTATTATAGGTCCGATGGCTATTCTGTGCTATCTAGGTTATGGACCAACTTAATGTAACATGTTGTTGGGAATTCTCGATGTGTTTCTAGGATGACTTATGGGTTGGATGATATTTGTTTGGTCTTAGAATGACATGTTTTATAATTATGTAATAGGTTTTATTGTCTGGTGGTCGACCTAATTATTTAAGGTCGAGGGTTTGTATATATATATATGTGTGTGTATGATCTCATTGTAGATCATGATGATGGGATGATATGCAAGGGAATAATGTAATAATCATTCATGCAAAGGATTTGGTCGATCATAGGTGATCGAGTTGGGTTTATGTAAGAGGATTAAGTCCTTCGGTGTTGAGCTTATCCAAAACTGTACTTAGGCATAGGTGATGCTATTATTGCTGTTCATTCTTCCTTCTAGATTTTAGTCTAGATTTCTTATGTAGTCAGTGAGACTCCTTTTGTAATGAGCAGTGTGCTCTAGGCTATTGGCCTTCCTGCAAGTGTAGGCCCCTGAATTTGTAATCACATACTTACTGCAAAAGTATTATTTGACTGTGTGTAGGCTTCCCACCATGGTTTTTCCCTTTACCAGGTTTTCCACGTACAAATCTTGGTGTCATGTGGATGGTAACTATTCTCTAATTGGTTGTTGTGCTTAATTGGTATATCTGCTATTTCGATAATTGGTTTATGTATTTGGGTATTGATCTTATGTGTTCTGGTAATAAAGTTTTAATTGATTAAGGTTCTGGTAATCTGGTGACAAGTTATTCACCCCCTCTCTCAGTTGTCTTCCAGTTATTTGAACTGTCTAACACCATAAACCCATAATTACAAAAATTACATCACACGATACCACCAGACCAATATTATGATTTACATTACATGGCATGAACCTAAATCAAGTAATCAAACAATTATATTCATTGGGGATTCCGCTAAGACCAAAATCCAACACACTTCACTCGTTGGTAGAAACCCTTAGTGAAAGTTTAACCAGATCCAAATAGGACCACCATACTAGCACACCATCCAATGCAAAGTTGCCAAATGCTCGGGATATGATCAAGAAGCACCAACAACATGAAATAAACTGATTCCATAAGCTAGACCCAAAATCCACTGACCAAGTCACCAAATCAGTATACCAATAAGGCTAACCAGGAATGCCAGAAGCCGGTGAAGCTAAAAGCTAGCCGATAAAGGCATAAACCAACTGGTAACCTGAAATACTGAAAGAGATAACCAAATCATGAAACCACCAGAATATAGAAAGCATATAACCATCAACATAAGTATCCAAAACCGATTCCAAAGATCTGATCATACGAGATCAAAACCACAACCCAAACCAAAATGATCACCAAGACTAACCAGGATGGATCCATCTAGGATAGTCTCCAACCAGGATACAGTGTTGACATCAATGACAACACAACCAAATCCAACATATTGCCAACAACCAAAACCACCGAATGGGGAAAGTGAAGAATCATGGATTGAGAAACAACAATTAATCATGTCAAAGATATAAAATCTGGAGGTTTTAGAAATGGATGAGAGTGGAGTATTTGAATCTGATCCTTTTCTCAGGGAATTCTCATCAGATTAAAGAGAAAATGAGCCTTTTAGTCTTCTTGAGAATCCTTCTAGAAAATTTAAACTAGACTGTGGACAATCTCTAGGTAGTAGGAGAGGCAAAAAGTCTTCAGCAGATTTAAGGTCTATTGATGGTGAAGAGAGGAATCAACTTAAAATAATTTCCCTATGTAGCAATGGGAGGGGGAATTCCATTGCAAGGGATTTATGAAGATAATTTCATGGAACATAAGGGGCTTGAATGCTCTGAAAAAACAATGCATGGTTTTGCGTTGTATTAAATTCTCAAAGCCAAAAGTGGTTTTGCTCCAAGAAACTAAATTGAATAAAGAGAAGATTATAGCTTTCACTAATAAACTAGGATATTGGGAAGTGATTTTTTTTGAAGCTATGGGGTCAGCTGGTGGATTGGCTCTCTTGTGGAACTTGAGAAAAGTTTGCTATTCTCATTTCTCTTCAAACAATCACTAGATAGTAGGCTTGTTGTCTAGTCTTTAGGAAGATAAAAATTTCAATTTTCAATGTTTATGGACCAGTGCAAAACAATTAGAAGTTAGCCTTATGGAGGGAATTGGATAAGATTCTTCAATCCGTCCCTTAGAATAATGTGGTTCTTGGAGGAGATTTAAATTCTTTCCTCCATCTCTCAGAGAAGTTTGGAGGAATACAGAAAGAAACACATTCTCAAATTGATTTTCGAGAATGGGCTACTAGAAACAATCTAATGGATATTGTTTCAGATAATGGATTTTTTACTCGAAATAATAGAATATAGAGCTTTAGCTATATAATAGAGAAGTTGGATAGATTCTTCTTTGAAGGGGATCTTTCCGTAACCCCCTTTTCATTAAAATCTCTAATATTGCTGATTTATGGATCAGATCAATACTTGATTCAGCTAGAAATCTCCAGGGATAAGAAACATTTAAATTGCACATTTAAGTTTGAAAGAATGTCGATGAGAGACCAACGTTTTTTCCAATTGATTGAAAAATGGTAGAAGGCTGCAAGGTTTGAAGGATCTAAATTATTTTGTTTCATCTCCAAATTGAAAATGATCAAACAAAATCTCCTAATGGAATAGAGAGGAATTCCTAAATATTTTTCAAGTTAAGTTAAGAGGAATAAAAAATGGAGCTTTTAAATAGAGAGGTTATTGATCAAAGAATGGATCAGAACAAATATATAAAAGAGAAGGAGCTTCTCCAAGAATATGGAGAAATATCAGCAAATGAGGAAACCTTTTGCAGAAAAAATTCCAAGGATGTTCAACTCTCTTAGGGTGATAGAAATTCAAATTTTTTTCCATAATACTACCGAACAGAGAAGAGCAATCAACTAAATCTTAAGGATTAAAGATGGGAAAGGAGTTATGATTAATGATCCCGCTGCAATCTCTAAAAAATCAGTAACCTTCTTTTTATAATTCTTAAACAACTAGGATGAAATTGATTTGGGATCTTAGAATGACTTACTAAGGAATATTCCAAGCATCATTTCAACAAAGGATAAATAATGCTCAATAATAAATTTTTAGAAGAAGTAGAATCTACTTTCAATCAAGTCCATCCAAATAAATCCCCAGGCCCAGATGGATTTCTTGCCTATTTTTTTCAAAAATGTTGGTCTATCATTGGGATTGGGTTAACCGAGGCCTTAGAGGTAGAAAGGAATTCATGAAGATTTTTGAAGGAGATCAACAATACCTTCATTGCCTTAATTCCAAAGAGAGAAAGTCTCTCAAATTGGGTGAATATAGGCCCATATCCCTTTGTAATACTATTTATATGATTTTGTCAAAACTCTTAGCTAATAGATTGAAGCGAATTCTTCCATCTATAATTTCAAAAGAACAAACAAGATTTGTTCCAGGAAGATCTATATTGGATGGGGTTATGATTACTCAAGAAGCCATTCATTCTATCCAAAATAACAAGCATCCAAGTATGCTTATCAAATTGGATATAAGTAAGGCATATGATAAAGTTGATTGGAGGTTTTTATACAAATGTTTAGAGGTCTTTGGTCTCTCTAAAAGGTGGATTAATTTGATCTTTTATTGTATTTCAACTCCACGCTTTTCAGTTTTAATTAATGGATCTCCTTAAGGTTTCTTTAATTCCTCTAGAGGCCTTCAACAGGGAGATCCCATCTCCCCCTTCCTCTTCATTATAATGGTTGAATCTTTGGGTAGATTTTTATACAAATTCCAACAGGATGGTCTAATTAGAGGCATCAAAATCACTAATTCAGTTGAGGCTGTTAATCATCAATAATTTGTAGATGATACTATGTTATTAAAACATGCAAAAAAAAGAGAAGCAATTAAATTCAAGAAAATTCTTAGAGTATATGCTAAAACTTCTGGTCAACAGGTAAACCAAGAGAAATCATAAATTTTCTTTTTTAATGTGAAGTCGAGGACAAAGCAACAAATTTTAGCTATATTGAGATTTAAGGAAGGGAAAATCCCATGTTTGTATGTAGGCCCACCCTTAGATAAGGGATTGAGATCAACCAAAGCATGGGATCCATTTGGATAAAGGATGGATTAAAAAATGGATTCTTGGAAAACAAAATGGCTTTCTTGGGAAAGAAGAATAATTATGCTAAAAACAATCCTCTTATCAATTCCCATTTATCTCATGTCTTATCTATCTCTTTCAACTGGAGCAAATTCAAAATTAGTGAAGAAAATAAGATCTTTCTTTTGGCAAGACATGACCAAAAAAAAAATGGATTTAATAGCTTGGGAAAAGATTTGCAGACCCAAGTCATTGGGGAGAGTTGGACTAAGGAATTAGCTATGGCAAAACAAAGCAGTAGGAGCAAAATTAGTTTGGAAAATCTATAAGGATTCCAAATAGAAATGGATTAGAATTCCCAAGGGAAAATATCAGGATGACATGATTTTGGAAGGCATTTTCAAAGTCCAAAATGCTCCAAAAGGTTCTAGGGTTTGAAATTTTATTCTAAATTGTAGGAATCTAATAATAGATCTGTAATAGTGGGAAAATGGTGAATGATAAATCAAGAAGGAAAACTACCCTTTCCCTCAAAGAGAGATGAGAGTTTTGCTATCGATTACCATTCAAGTACTTTTCACCATTACATTAGGAAGGGGGAGAAGGATAATTCACCAGATTCAATCTCTCCACACAAAGATGATATATTGAATTCTAAATGAATTGGGAATGCTAAGTTGATCCCCTCTTCCTTGTTTGATTTAGAAAGGAAATTGATTGAATTACGTAGTGCAAAAGTGACAAAGAACTGATTATAACTTAAGATCGGAATATGGGATGAAGCTGTGCACCTAGATCTGGTAGTAAAATGTCAAGATGAAGTCACCCTGCAAATTTGAGGAAAAGTTTCTCGGACCGTGGCGGGAATGTACACGATCCTCCAAAAAATCTGCGAAACAAAAAGGGTTTTTTCACCTTTGCAAATAGAGCCTGAATCCGAAAGTACAACTCTGCACCTGCACCCTACACATAGAAAAGAGAGGAAAATGGGTTGGGATTGGGGGTTTTCCTTTAGGTCAAACCCCAGTTTTGGAATTAACCAAGTAATGAAAGGAAGTACTTGCAAGTAGATATAAATGAAAGACTGAATTGTAAATCACCTCAAGGGAGGTTGTAGTAGCAATGTTGATAGAAATTCTTATGTGGAATTGAATGTTGGAATCAATCTCCTCTTCAATGGTTGAATCCTTGACTTGAATGCAACAACTAGCCTTGAATGGAGACTTGAGAATGCTCAATGTTGGAAAAGAATGCTTGAATTCTCTTGAATGCTTGATTACTTGTGCATAATCCAATATTATCCAACTTCAACTTATGCAAATGAGAGGATGAATGCCCCCTTAAATACATGTTTGGTGGATTTGAATTTCATCACGGGCCGACATTGGGGGAGTTTCCTTCCTAAGGCTCAACCCACAATGCATACTCTAGGAAGCGTCCTGCCCCAAAATGGGGCAGGGATAGGGGCACCACACCCCTATCTTGGGAGGAAAAGGGCACCATGCCCCTGTCCTACCCCTTTCTCTAGCACAGAATACGGTCAGGGCGATGGAGAGGCCAAGGAAGAAGTTGTTTCTACAAGCTGAGCAATCTCTAGTCTCCGATCAGGCTAGAGGATTCGAGTTCACATGTGTGAGGACCCTAATGCAATAAAAAATTGCTAATGTTTTAGCGGGAGTATAAGTGTACGCTATTACTACCAGTAAAGTACAAGGAAACAAGATTGCAAGTCTTTTACCACGTCAAGGAGGCAAGATGCGCTAAGCCCCCAATGGACTTAGGATATTACAACTTTGATTGACAAAGTAAAAAGGAAGATCAAGAAGGGGATAACCATGACTGCAAGTAGCAAATTTCCCTTTACTATGAGTCATGAAAGCAAGGATACTAAAGATTACAAAGCAAAATAAAGTTTACTAAGTAATTCTAAGTATCACAAGAAGGAAAGTATGAGCAGAGTGTATGCCCCCACATTAAAGCGATTGCACATGCCTTATTGGGAGAGATTCCTTTAAGGTAGGATACACCCAAGAGAGAGAAGGAAGGAGCACGTTATTGCAAGGATTTAGCCCCCAATGGAAGAATAAATCCAAGGATAATGAACACAAAACACAAGGTAGTGTCGATTTCCTCAGGGTCAATATGCTATGTGATAACTCATGTATATCATGTATGTATATGCATATAATAATCTTCATTCCCCAAAGAAGCACACTACCTTACAAGAAAGGGAAGGGGGGATGCATTTTGAGTCAACATGAAAGAGACCAAAAAAAGATCTCAATGCTTTGCATTGTCCCCAAGTAGACATTAAGGGAACAATAGAAGAACATAGATACACATAGAAGAATGGTCACAAAAGAGAAAGAAAGGAGAGAGAGAAAGATTTGTAGTGCTAATATTGCTAATCTAGCATGACATCCGTCTCCCGATCTCGCTGATCACTATTTCGGGAAGGTGAGAAACACACCAGAGGAGCGACATCGAGCACAACAGATGGAGCTATCACCAGATCCAAACAAGGACTATGCTCATGTTGTAAGTCACTTTGTTCGATTCTAGGAGCTAGGATTAGGGTTTGTGAAAAATCATCCGATAAGTGTTTGTCCACATCAACATACTCATACTCACTATAAGAAGCATTAGGAGCTGTATTACCATTATGAATAACATTTTCACCCATTTCTTCATCAAAGTTTAAAGAAAGAGGAACAAGAACACGAATAGGAGTAAAACCATCACATGTTTTATGCAACTTATGATTTGGAGTATGTAGGTTGAACATCTTTCTTAGGAGAAAAGGGAATCATGTCAACTGTCAAAGTTTGAGGAGACTGAGTATTTTGAGGGATGGCTTCACGAGCTCGAACACAATGTCTTCGTCAGGGTTCTCTCACACAACGATTCTATCGAGTCTTAGTGGAAGGCTGAGAAGGAGGAGGAACACTTGAAAAATTAGGAACGTTTCTCTCCTTGATAGTGGAAGGTTTAGGTTGAGGTATTTTTGGTTGAACAATAGGAGAAGCAGACCTCTTCTCTAGATAAGAGAAAGGAGGTAGAACTGCACCATAGAAAGGAGGAATATTAGGTGTAGGAAGTGATAGGACCTAAAATTATGTCTTGCAAAATTTGGTTGTTTTGGTTTTATTTTGCCCTCTATCAAGTTATCAGGGTTTAGGGTTTTAGGGGTTATGTCTTTTATGATTAAATCTTGGTTTGAAAGAAAGTCTTCGATCCTTTTATATTCCATCGTTACCTTTTTCTCACTTAAGGCCGAAGGTACCACTTTTGTTCATGGGGCCATTTTCATTTCCAAAGTATTAAGTGGTGGTTAACTGGTTCGTGAAATATGATTTCATAAATTTTCCTATAACCGGTTTTCCTTTTAAATATTTGTGCCCACGTTAGTATTTTCCTAAGTCCAAAAAGTCCTAAGCACTTCAACCATTTGTTAAAGATAGGATGGATCCAATGGTTAGCGCTTCCCCATGATCAAAGATGCAAGGATTTTAAGGACCGTGACATTGCGAGATTGTGCCGCGTGTTATCGATAGAAACCGTCAGGGTTGGCAGTGTATCTGGTTGAAAGCATTGTGTTACCGGTGCTCAGGCGGTAAAGGTCAGTTTACTAACAGTCCCATCAATTTGCACATGCTCAGAATGAACGAAGATTTTTTATCCTGAGGTAAAAGATGCTCAATTTTTAAGTTCTGAAAGAGTTAAGGGGCAGTATGCTAGACAGTAAAGTTTGAACAGATCAGAACGACCTTGTGTTCCTGTGATAGAAGTTGCAAGGTGGTTACAAATCACGACATTGCGAGATGATGCCATGTGTCCTGAGTTGGCCAGGAAGACCTCCAGTGGGGTCGCTGACAGAGTTTGATTGAAAGATGATGTGGTGCTGATTTGTCATGATTTTGTGGGGCCATTGATATAGATGGAAAGTCAAGCGTTAAATCGACAAGAGATGATCGTTGGATTGGCCAACTTGGAAGATAATCAATGACTAGGTTTCAAATTTTTAAATATAAAGTTATGATCTGTTATTTCACTTGTGTGAGTATTAATGGTAGATGAGACATTTGCGTTCTTTTCTAGGCAATAATTCAAAGACTCTTAATAGGTTTTTCTTCATTCGCAAAATATTTCATAGCAATCCTGAAAAATTTCCTGCTGCTGAAGGAGGCTGAAACTGTTGGTATTTTGGTATGGTTTTGTTATTGATGTCAACACCTACTAAACTTTATCAACTCTGGCACTTTGAAGAATTAGCAACATTCACCGATGAGCAAATGACTCATGCACAGTCACCAGTATCTGGTACACCGGTAGGAATATAATGATCACCGGCAGTTGGAATGGCATGGAAAACACTTTATTATGTCGAAGACATCATTTGGACACTTTGTCTTTAAGATTTGTTTATTGGCATATTCGTATTAGCATATTTGTTGTTACTGGAAAACTGGTCAAGGTTATACACCAACAGGATTATCTTTTACAGATCAGCATGACACGCTATGGAGATGATTTATTATTGTTGTAAATGCATCAAGCCGACATGTTGTATCGGTTATTACATTGGATATTGTTTTAATTGTAAATTGATTTTATTGTAATATCCTTTAGAGCCGACCTACTAAAATTGGTCCTAGGATATGATATAAATGTAAGATCTTATTTATAAGATCGAATGTGGAATGCGAAGAAGAATTGTGTGAAGGTATATGTGAGAATAAGCAGAGCTATACACACAAACATCATTTGAAGGTGAAGCAAGGTTTTTGTGAAAGCTTATCAGAACTACACTGGTACTAAATCCAGCATATGAAGATGGTATTTTGAGCAGTACATCCTTATTGGATTTAACCATCCAATTGTAGTAAGTGTGACTCCTATTTTGTGTTTGAGCAGTGAGCTCTAGGCGCTTGGCCTTTCTGCATGTGCAGACCCCATTTGTATACACTTATTATCTGCAGTAGTATCATCTAATTGTGGGTAAGGTTTCCCACCATGGTTTTTCCCCTTATAGGGTTTCCACATACAAATATTGGTGTTATGTGTTGTGGATGACTTTGTCTTTTTGTTTCATGCATTAATCTTTACCGGTATTGCAATTAACTGATAAAATTGTCAACCGGTATAAAAGATTGGTTTACCAGTACTCAACATTAAGTTGGTTAAGTTGTTTTTGGTTTGAATTTATTTGACAACTGATTCACCCCCCCCTCTCAGTTGTCTCCGGGACCTAACAATTGGTATCAGAGCTTAGTCCTCTTTTGTAGAAGCTTAATAGCTTGAGGAGATCCAATGTCTACTAACTATTTTAGGAAGGACAATCCTAAACTTGATGGAACCAACTATGGCATATGGAAGATCAGAATGGAGACACATCTGAATTGTACTGGAAAGGACATCTGGGAAGTTACAAAGAATGGCTATACTGCTCCTACTCTTGGTCAGCCTAATCCACCTACCTTGGGAAAAGATGAAGAAAATGATTGCAAAGCTAGAGAAGCACTTTTGAGCGCATTAACAGATCATCAAATCATGGGATTATTAGATAGATCCACTGCTAAATCTATTTGGGATCATTTGGAAACACTGAATGAAGGAGATTCCATAGTCAAAATTGCAAAACTTGAAAGCTTTCGGGTCAGGTATGAAAATCTGAAAAATGGAAGAAGATGAAAGGATTTTTGCTTTTATGGAAAGAGTTAATGAAATTGTTTTGGGTATTAAATGTTGTGGAGGAACCTTAAGTGAAGATGAAATTATTTCAAAAGTTTTAAGAGGATTACCACCGACATATAAAATGAAGGTTACTGCTATAAATGAGTTAAGAACAATGCCTAATACATCAATAACTAGGGATACATTGATTGGAAAACTCTCAGCTTTCGAAATTGAGGAATTTGGTCCTGTTGCTACTATAAAGATAGATTTAGCCTTCAAAGCATCAACATCATCTGCACCATCATTTGACAAATCTGATTGGAAAGCCTTTTATGCAAGAGAACTTGAAGAAAGCAGGAAAGAAAATGAAGAACTTGAAGAACTTGAAGCACTATTTGCAAGAAAAATGCCTAAAGGTCCAGTTGGAAGTAAGTATGAAGGTAAAGCACCCTTTAAATGCTTTAACTGTAATAAGATCGGTCATATGGCTTCTAGATGCCCTGATAGACATGCTAGACTAAGAGAAGAAGCTAGAAGAACATACAAGCCTAACCCTGAATATTAGAGATACGGATTTAAGAAGAATAAAGACAAATATTGTTATCTTTCTAATGGAGTGACTGATGATTCTGATGAGGATCTGACAGACAATGGATGGGTTTTTGTTGCTATAACAGAAGACCAACTGACATCTACCATTCAACCGATATAGCAGGCCCTGGTAGCTAAAGTTAAAGTAAAGGATGAATGGATCATTGATTCAGGATGCTCACATCATATGACTGGAGATAAAAGTAAATTCTTGAACTTTCAAGAATATAATGGAGGCTTAGTGAGATTTGGAGATGATAAAGCTTGTCTGATCAAAGGTAAAGGTACAATATCTCTTGATGGTAAGCATAATACTGACAATGTTTACTATGTTGAAGGTTTAAAGCATAATCTTTTAAGTGTTAGTCAATTAGTTGAAAAAGGATTTCAGTTACAATTCAAAAATGGAAAATGCAAAATCATGAACAGAACTGGTTTGGAAATTGCAACCGGTAATCAAACTAGAGGTAATATCTTTCATTTGAATAATAGTGAAAATACATGCTTGATTGCACATATTGATGAAAGCTAGCTATGGCATAAGAGACTCTGTCATGTAAACTTTGATTGCATGGTAAAAATCAGTACTACTAGGGCAGTTAGAGATTTACCTAAAATTGTCAAACCTCACAATACAATATGTAAGGAATGTCAATTTGGAAAACAAGTTAGAGCTACTTTTAAAAGTATTCTAGAAAAATCAAATAATGCTCTTGACTTAATCCATACTGATTTATGTGGTCCCACTAGAACTAAAAGTTTGCAAGGTGATAGATATTTCATGCTAATCATTGATGACTACTCTAGAAAGTGTTGGGTTACTTTTCTCAGAGAAAATTCAGAAGCACTTGGAAAGTTCAAACTGTTCAAAGCAATGGTAGAAAATGAAACCGGTAAGAAAATCAAATGTCTGAGATCAGATCAAGGAGGAGAATTTACATCTAAGGAATTTAATGCATTCTGTGAAGTGAATGGAATCAGAAGGCAACTATAAACACCTCAGACACCACAACAGAATGGAGTTGTTGAAATGAAAAACAAAACTATCTTGGATGCAGCAAGAAGTATGTTATCAGAAGCAAATCTACCACATGTGTATTGGAGAGAGGCAGTAAGTAAAATGGTCTATACATTCAACAAAGTTCACATCAAAGGTGAAACCGGTAAGACCCCTCATGAACTATGGTTTGGTATTACTCCTACTCTTAAATATTTCAGAATATTTGGAAGTAAATGCTATATTAGAAGAGATGAGTATAATGGGAAATTTGATCCTAGAAGTGATGAAGGAATATTTCTTGGTTATTCATCTAAGAGTAAGGCATATAGATGTTTTAACAAAAGATTGCAGAAAATTGTTGAGAGTACAAATGTGAAGATTGATGAACAATTCAGAGGAACTTCAAGGTATATAGATTCTGAACTGGCAATAGAAATTCTGACAAATGAACCTACACTGAACCCACTAGTACAAAATGAAGATCCAGTTACACCAGTATCATTTAAAAATTCCACTGTAACTGAGGAACAACAACAAACAAAGACACCTCGGTATGTAAGATTGAATCATTCTAAGGATCAGATAATTGGAAACAAATATAAAGGAGTTATGACAAGAGGAAGATTGGCAAATGAAGCGGTATGTATTATTTCTCAAATTGAACCATCATCAATTAATGAGGTATGTGAAGATAAACACTGGATTAAAGCTATGGAAGAAGAATTAGAGCAAATTGAGAAGAATAACACTTGGACATTAGTTCCCCGACCTAAAGATAAAAATGTAATTGGAACCAAATGGGTATTCAGAAACAAACTTAATGAAGATGGTAAGATTATCAGAAATAAAGCAAGAATAGTGTGTAAGGGATATTCTCAGAAAGAGGGAATTGATTATAATGAGACCTTTGCACTGGTAGCTAGAATTAAGGCAGTCAGATTATTTTTGGCTTTTGTAGCACATAAGAACTACAAAGTATATCAAATGGATATTAAATCTGCATTTCTGAATGGAGATCTTGAAGAAGAAGTTTACATTGAACAACCTGATGGATTTTCTTTGACAGATAACAAAGATATGGTTTGCAGGTTAAGGAAAGCTTTGTATGGGTTGAAGCAAGCTCCAAGAGCTTGGTATGCAAGATTGAATAAGTATCTTTTGAAGATTGGTTTTTCTAAAGGTAACACTAACAACAACTTATACTATAAAGTGACAAATGATGACATCTTGGTTATAGAATTTTTTGTTGATGATATAATCTTTGGAGGAGAAGATGGATTATGTAAAGAATTTTCTATTGAAATGCATCAAGAATTTGAAATGTCTATGATTGGAGAAATAAAATTCTTTTTAGGATTGCAGATTTCACAGACTGATAAAGGTATATTCTTGAGTGAATCCAAGTACTTGAAGGAGTTATTAAAGAAATTTGGGATGGAGAACTCTAAACCAGTAAGCACACCTATGACTACAAATGAAAAATTATCACAAAGGGATGAATCTACACCTGTTAATCTGACTAGATACAAATCTATGATAGGAGGTTTATTGTATTTGACACAAACAAGACCTGATATCATGAATGCAGTATGTATTGTTTCAAGATTTTAGAGTAATCCTAGACAAAATCATGAATCAACAGTAAAAAGGATTTTCCGGTACTTGCAAGGCACAACAAATCTTGAATTATGGTATCCTAGAGATGAAAACTTTGAATTATGTTCATACACAGATGCAAATTGGGCAGGAGATATGGATGATAGAAAAAACACCACCGGAGGAGCATTTTTTCTTGGAAGCAGACTAGTTTCTTGGTTGAGTAAGAAACAAATTTGTACATCCTTATCAACAACAGAATCATAATATGTTGCAGCAGCAACTAACTGTACATAGGTACTATGGCTTAAACAAATGTTGAAAGACATAAAGGTAAAATGCAAGGAACCTATAACTATCTATTGTGATAACACTGTAGCAATTGATATATCTAAGAATCCGGTACTACATTCTAAAACCAAACATGTTTCTATCAAACTAAATTTTCTAAGGGAGAATGTTGAAGCAAAAGAAATAAAACTGGTTTATGTGAATACCAAACAACAGATTGCAGATATTTTCACTAAACCTCTGCCTAAGGAGACTTTTGAATATCTCAGAGATCAGCTTGGGGTCATACCCCCACATGTAGATACTTAGGAAGTTGATGTTTGTCATCAACCAACAAAATTAACAGAGAAATCTTTTACTCTGACTTTGATGAGGAAGCTACTTCTCAGGGGGAGTAGTTGGTATATTGAATTGGTTGGTATTTTGTATTTGAAGTTTTTTTTTAGTTTGGCAATTGATGTCAAAGGGGGAGAGATTGGTATGGAAAAACATAAGGAAACACATGCCACTCTCAGGGGGAGAGATTGTTACTTTGGGAGAGATTATTTATATCTGAATTTTTGATTTTTGGTTATGATCTCTTTTGGGAGATTGTTGGCTTTTGTTGGCTTTTGGTATTTGGCATTTCTATTTTGGCACTTTGATGGTTTTTCCATCTTGTGTTGCCATCAATGCCAAAGGGGGAGATTGTTGGTATTTTGGTATGGTTATGTCATTGATGTCAACACCTACTAAACCTTATCAACTCTGGCACTTTGGAGAATCAACAACATTCACCGGCAAACAAATGACTCATGCACAGTCACCGGTATCTGGTACACCGGAAAAATATAATGATCACCAACACTTGGAATGGCATGGAAAACACTTTATTATGTCAAAGACATCATTTGTACACTTTGTCTTTAAGATTTGTTTATTGGCATATTCGTATTAGCATATTTGCTGTTACCGACAAATTGGTCCAGGTTATACACTGGCAAGATTATCTTTATCAGATCAGCATGGCATGCTAAGGAGATGATTTATTATTGTTGTAAATGCATCAAGCCGACATGTTGTATCGGTTATTACATCGGATATTGTTTTAATTGTAAATTGATTTTATTGTAATATCCTTTAGAGCCAACCTACTAAAATTGGTCCTAGGATATGATATAAATGTAAGATCTTATTTGTAAGATTGAATGTGGAATGTGAAGAAGAATTGTGTGAAGGTATATGCGAGAATAAGAAGAACTACACACACAGACATCATTTGAAGGTGAAGCAAGGTTTTTGTGAAAGCATATCAGAACTACACCGGTACTGAATCCAGCATATGAAGATGGTATTTTGAGCAGTACATCCTTATTGGATTTAACCATCCAATTGTAGTAAGTGTGACTCCTATTTTGTGTTTGAGTAGTGAGCTCTAGGCGCTTGGCCTTTCTGCATGTATAGACCCCATTTGTATACACTTACTATCTGCAGTAGTATCATCTGATTGTGGGTAAGGTTTCCCACCGTGGTTTTTCCCCTTACAGGGTTTCCACATACAAATATTGGTGTTATGTGTTGTGGATGACTTTGTCTTTTTATTTCATGCATTAATCTTTATCGGTATTGCAATTAACTGATAAAACTGTCAATCGATATAAAAGATTGGTTTACCGGTACTCAACATTAAGATGGTTAAGTTGTTTTTGGTTTGAATTTATTTGACAAATGATTCACCCCCCCTCCTCATTGTCTCCGGGACCTAACAGAAACGACTCTCTATGACACAAAATTATCATCTCTGGCAAAAATCAAAGCAGTATGTTTATTTGAGCTTTCCATATGTTCTTGAAAAAAATTGATATTATAAATTATGCATGAGGTTGTAAGAAGAGAATTCAATTTTTTTTAGGGTTAGGTAATAGAGAGAGAATAGTGAAATTTGTTTGAATTACTCTGGTAATTTAAAATGTTGTACTAGCCCTAGTTTTCCTTCCCAAATTTGGAATTATAGTATAAAGCCCTAGTTGTAGAAGATGACTCCCTCACAGAAACATTCAGGACAAGTGGATTATATGAAAATAAATCTTTATGATGATTTCTTGGACCAGTTAAAGCCCTCTACAAATGATAAACAACAGGGGCATAAGTTTGTGGATGGAAAAACCCTAGGGGAAGGGTTAATTGACAAAGCATTCGGCTTGGTGGATGTTAATATACCAATGACTGAGTTAGAGATGTTCAAATTATGGTATGGACAAACAAAATTAAATTCCCCATTATCCAGTCCTTGACAATATGATTTGGGCAAGTTGGTAGTACCGGGTGTTTTCATGGATGTCGGCTCACTCAAGGCTATTGCAGACATATATGACCCAATTTCAAGGGTTATTAGGGGAAATGATGGAGAGATTCTATTAACCATTAGAAGGGAGGAGTTTCAAGAGATTTTTGACTTATATGAACCATCCCCTAGTCTGATGCCAATAGATTTAAATGAACAAAAGACAAAGTATTACAAGATGAGGGAATTCATTAGAAAGAACTACCTTCCAATAAATTTAGTCAGAGCAGGGAGTACACCATACCATATCAGCCCTAGCTCAGAGGAGCTGTTCCCAATCGATGCTTTTTCTCCCTATTTCCAAGCTACTTTATTCTCTCTATGTCAAATATTGGGTTTTAATCCCATTACAGTGATGCTGCCTGATTTTATGTACATGGCTATGTAGATACAACATCCAAACTTTACAGTAGTCTTTGACTTTGCCCCCTACCTTGAGGAAAAGATTCATGAGGGGTTACTAGACATTAAGAACCAAGTTGCTGGTATTAAATTTTCCTGGTATTCTTTACTCATGCATATGTTCCTTTCTAGGAATGCAAATTACTTTGAGGGTACCATGAACCTCAGAAGGACAATAGATAACCAGGAGATTCCAGTACAACTCTGGAGCACAGATATGTCTTGGGATGGACATAAGGCTAGATATATAAGGTTTTATAACAATTTTGCCTCTAGGTTAAGGCAAAAGTTGACAGTAAATCCACCGAGGATTTCTAAGGAACTGCATGATTTTGTGAGACCCAAGGAGAGGGCGCCTCTTGCCAGGATTGAACATAATTGGGGGGATTTTATCCCTTACTTTGTAAGTACTGTTATCAGAATCTATGGTTTCTCCGGGCAGCCACATGTACTGCCCTTCAACATTCCTTTGAGAATGGGTTTTGCTGAGGTGATGTGGCAAATAGGATGTATCTAGGATAAGGATTTAAAAGGAAAGGGAAAAGGAACAATTTTCTCGGATTACACTATTATCCCTTACTTTGTGATTCTAAAGGGAGGATATGAGCACTTAGACAAATTCTTTGCTCCATATCATTTGGGAGTAAGTATAGCTAGAAACATTGATCCTGAGGGTTTTTACAAAGATTTTAAAACAAGAATAAAAGGATCTTTGTTGCCCCATGTGCATAATTTTCCCAAGGACTTAATCAGAAATGAATTTGACCCCATGACTCAAGAATGGAGAAAAGAGAAGTGGATAATCTTTAGGAAATTATGGGATGCTATCCAAAAGATGGATCCAAAATATGACCCATCAAAGGATTTTTCCCCATTCTATGCCAAGATTGATTTTGTTATGAAAGTTTTTGATGAATTGATGAAGGTTTTAAAGGAGAAGCTAGCCAAACTTGAAGAAGTTCATGGTTGGCAACAATCAAGCTCACAAACTCCTTTGTCCCAGAGAGTAGGTGGCATGATAGAAGGAAGGCCTATTCAGGAATGTTCTCACAAAAGAGATAGAGAAGAAACAAGTGAGGAAGAGGATAGTAGCAATGACAATGGGAGATTGATAAGGAGAAAGGGTAAGAAGATGATGAGTTCAAAACCTTTCTCCAAGATACAAACTAAGCCTCTTCAAGGAATCAGGATTATTGATCTTGAAGATTCTGACAAAAGTCCTTCGCCATCAGCTGTATCTTTTTCACCAGTAAGGAAGGGTGGGGAACAAATGGAGGAAGACAGGTTTGTTGCAACAAGTGAAAAATGTAGATTGGTATTCCTGCACTGCCTCCAAATTTGGAGTTGGATTTTACTCCCCTAGATATCCAAGGTATGGCTTTCAAAGATACAAGACTGGAAGCATGTGATAAATTCCTTCAGGATGATTCTTTTGTAAAGAGCCCAACCTTTTTGTAGTTAGTATGGAGGACAAAGGTTGAGGAATAAAAAAGAAGAATTACTGAGAGAAAGGCCCAAAGGCCAGACATATCAGATCAAGAAATCCAAGAGGAAGTAAAAAGTGAAATGAAGGAAGAGTTTAAGGAAATCACTGCCGATGAAGGTAGGAGAATTGTAAGTCAGGCCAGAGTCTTTATTTTGCTAGAATGGGACATAGCAGATGTAGTGGCATTTGACGCAATTAGGAAATCAAAGGAAGAAGAAGCAGGGTTAGCATTAAGAGGATAAAAATTTGTAGATGATTATGCAACCTTGGCAATATGGGCACTAGAGGAAGGACCTAGGAAGCCTAACATCAATGATTTGAACCCCAACTTAAGGGGAAGCCTAATTATAAAGAGAGTTGCTAACACATCAAGTGTGGAGGCTACAAAGTTAAATGTTGATTTTTACAAGATGACACATGAGAGCACAAAAAAGGAAGCTTCAGAGAAGGCTGAGCTAATAAAGAAGTTTGAAAAGCTTTTTAATGATTATAATGAATCTCATAAAATGTTTGTGGAGTTGCAAACGAGAGTGCAACTCCTTGAGAAAGGACAAATAAAGGTTTCCTATCCCGCACTTACAGGGCCATCTGAGTCATCAAAATCTAGGTCACCACCTATGGTCCAGGGAGGAGAAGTAGCTCAACTAAATACAAGTACTAATGTCCCTGATATGGTATTAGTCCCCTATGATGATGATGATGATGAGCTTGATACTACAAGATCAATTTAACCAAATGAGTCTCAACTTTTAGAGAAGATCGTTGAATTAGAAAATGAACTAAAAGAATCAGAAAAACAATCAGTTGAGTAGCAAAAGGATATAGTTAGCTCAGTGTTGACTCATTTGAATGAGAAAGTTGACAACATATTAAATAGTATCCATGCCTTATATTCTTTCCTTTTTGATGCTATTCAAAAGTTTAATGATGATAAAGAAGTGGCGATTCCCCTATTTACAAAATGGTTACAAAGGAGATATGAGCTCAGAATGATGTCTATGGCCTCTAAATTTCATACCGAGAGACCACATGCACTCCAACCAACATATTTGATGGTAATATCAATGCAGGAAGCCCAAGTTTTGCCAGAAAATATAGAAAAAAAGGTAAGGGAATTGATGAATATTTTTAGTGAATTAGAACAAACTCTTTTGCTAGATATTGAAGATAGAGAAGGGGTAGTCAAGCCTTTGCAATTTTGGAAGGAAGAGGTAGAGAGGGTCACCAATACCCAGGTAGAAATGATTCTTGAAGGGCTAAATATGGATATGTTGGAGGATAGCATAGATAAAATAATTGCTACACGATTCTTTTTTGAAACTTTTGAAAGAGAGGCAAACCAAGTAGCCGTTGAGTATATTCCATACAGGGAAAAAGCTGATGAAGTTATGAATTTCAATTGGCCATCCGGTGAAGACTATAGTGCATGGAGTAGCATGTATCTGAATGATGAATAGAAAGTTGTAAATAGTTTGCATAACTATTTTTTGTCTTCTAGTGGCAAATATTTTGGAACCAGTGTAATGAGATGGGGGTAATTTTCATCATGAGTTTTGAAGAAGGCGACTACACACTTTGATCATGCACAAGAAAGTTCAAGGATGATTGTTTTATGTAACATAATGTAGTTATGTGTAGTCATTATGAGATGACAAGTGTCTCCTCTGACCTGAAGCTTGTTTGCTCCCTTGTTTTTTATAAAAGGGAATTCAAGGCTATGAGATAAGGGTTCGGATTTTTTGGTACCTTGAGTGTTCTGAATTTCTGTTTCCAAATAGAAAAGTCTAGGTGAAACAAAAAGGGTTGTAAAAGGTCATTTTACAGAGCAAAATAGAAAAATTCTTGTGTTTGTAATTTTTGCAGGTTCTTGAAGGAGTTATGTATGGATTGTATTCTCACAGAGACAACAAAATTATTAAATGAATATAAAATTCAAACCCATTTCTCTCTAGTGTATTATTCTATCATGTTTTGAATGCATATTATCAAGGATTTTATCATTCGTCGTACTGTTGTGGTGTATGTATTTTTATTCATTCTTTGGTCTTAGGGGTCAATTAAATGCTTGAATAAAATTGCAGAGTGATAGGGATATTTACAAGGATTTTGATAAGTACTTCAAGGTGGGGATTACTAATATGATGTATTGCAAGGCAATATTATTTTAGGTTACAGGCTATTCGATAAATTCTATCAGGGGTATAGTTTAAATGAAATATGAATTCATTTAACCAATGGAATACAGCACTGATCATAGTTAAGTGAATGCCTTGGCATTATTTACTGTCTGGAATCACCACTGGTTTGCTACAAATTATTGAATGCCAGAATACTTTCATTTTATATGAATGTTGTCATGTGTATTAATCATTTCATGCTCTAGGATGGTTGAGGATTACTAAGGAATTTTCCATTCTTGAGCATTCTCCCTTATTTTTGAGTCTTTATATGAGATTATCTTCTTTGTTTCATGCATGATTTGTGAGTGTGGCGTAAAATCACAAATAATCATGGGGATCACCCTCCCTAGTTGTGCATAGCCTAAAGTGCAAAAGGATCTCACATCATTGTTATTGTTGGTCCAAGTCTGAAGAATATTAAATAGTTGGAAGTGGCTTTCCATAGATATTTTAGAAGAAAAACAACTTGGTCTCTACCTTGAGTCAGTGTAAACCCATTTTTGGGCACCAACAAGAAGGAGACTGAGCCCATCATGAGGAGGAGGTATAGGTCTAACCTTAGGAGGAATATTGTTGTTCTCCTTAAGAGAAGGTAAAGTCACATCCATAGAAGTAGGGAGATAATTTTCCTTAGGAGGGAGATTAGTTCTATTCGAGAGGGGAAGAACCTCATCTTGAAGAGTAATAGGAATATCAAGTGTTGGTGATCTAGGTTGACTTAAGGATAAGATCATATCATTATTTCATTTTTGATAAGATTGAAAAAGAGAATCGCTCCTTGATGGAAGAGATTGAAATTGTTTAGGCCAAAAGAGATCAATAGGAACACCAAGGCTTCTTTCGGATGGGGAAATAAGATATGGTTCATAGTTATTATTTCTCCATTGTGAGGAAATCTAAGACACTTGTGTGTTAGAGAAGCAATAGCCTTCATGGAAGATAGCCAAGGATAGCCCAACTTCATATAGAATTGCTTAGAAGAAGGTATGATAACAAAGTCAACATCCATGGACTTAGCATGAACTTCAACAGGAAGGGTGATAGAGCCAATGGTAGGACAAGAGAAGCCATCAAATCACTTCACAATCACATTAGAAGTATCATAAAGTGGTTTATGCAATCGTAAAGTGAAAAGATACTCATCAGTTATGACATTAACCATGCAAGAGGGATCAATCAGGGCACCATGACAAGGGATATCCTTAACCTTCACAACTATGTATAAAAGGCCATCAGGTGCTCCAATGGTCTCACTAGGGTCAAATGTAATACAAGGACCCTTAGGCGTATCTTGTGTTTCTACCATATTAACCAAGTTTGGAGCCATAGAGGTGAATTCTTCAGAAGTGAGAGAATTAGGCACAATCTCAATAACATTAGAGGTATGAGATGGCAAGGGATCAATGAAAATCTTAAGATTTTGATTAGGAGGAGAAACTAATTTATTCCCTTTATCATTCACACCTGCCACAGATATAGTATTATTATCAATCAAGTCTTGAACCTTATTTTTCAATGCAAAACATTTCTTAGTATCATGACCAGGTTGACGATGAAATTGGCAAAATGAATTGTTATCAAAATAAGTAGATGCAAGTTTGGGAGGATCAATTTTTTTTGTAGGAGGAAGTTTGATAATATTTCTGTGCAACAACTGAGACATAATATTATGTAAAGATTCATTCAAAGGAGCAAACTATCTTTCTCTTTGGAAAAATTTAGAAATAGAAGGCACACCTGTTGTAGCATTTACATGGTTGTTGTTGATTGGTTCATTCAACTTGATGAAGCTTTTTGTTGGTTTGAACTTCACAAATGGTTGTTGAACACTCTCCCCCTTATCACTCGGAGCCATAGGAGTGGATTGCTCCATTTGACTCACAACCAATTGATAATTATGGAGTGTTGCACACAACTGCGGAAAGGAAGTAAACTCAGACAAAAGAAGCTTTTCCTTGATATCTTTTTGCAAATTAGAAATGAAAATTCTTTGAATATCATTATCAGGTACATGAAAAGAAATTTGAGCAAACAAATGCTTATATCTACCAATGAAATTAGTCACTTTTTCTTTAACACCTTGTTTACAATGCATTAAATCAGTCAAAGTGATTTTAGGACCAATGTTGTTTTGAAATTGTTGAAAAGAAGTGATAGAATAAGAAGGCAGAGATCAATACCATTGTAAGGCCTTATCTCTTAGTGTTCTTATAAACAATTTTGCAAGCAATCGTTGATCATAAGAAAAATCAGTACACGAGGTTTAAGATGTTTTGACATGCGTAAGAGGATCACCTTTTCTATTATAGAGTTCCAATTGAGGGATGCCAACATTATTAGGTGGCACGACTTTAACAATATCAAGAGAAAGTGGGCTCGCAACATCAAAGGTGGGCACACTAAACTTGGATTGACTCATGGAAGCAATTTGTTGTTTTAAGGAAGACACAGTTTGAGCAAGATTGTTAATTGTCATTTCGGTAGAAGAATTGATGTTAGACATAGGTGATTGAGAAGGTGGTGTGATGCTATTGAAAGAAGGCATGGACTGAGAATAAGGTGGTGGGACATTATGATAAGTAGGCATTGGTGATGATTGGGTAGGAAAAGGGACACTTAAAGGAGGAATAAAGTTATTGAAGGAATTTCCCCTTGGTGTCATACTGATTGGTTGAGAAATAATAGGAACACTCATAGAAGACATAGGTAAAGATGGAGGATTAAATGAAGAAGAGGGATTGCCCCCATGAACTATGGTTGTAGGAATGACATTTTGAGTTTAAGTAGCCATGATGTTAGATTTGAAAGTAGGAATACTAGTCATAGGATTAGTCAAAGGAATAGAGGAATTGACTTGTATTGAAGGTTGTGAGTAACCTAGGGTTTCAACACAACTCTTGATAGGCATGTCATTAGAATCAACAATATGTGCAATGCCATGCAATATATCAATTCCATTCTGATCATTTTGAAGCATGCACTTAAGACCTTCAATTAATGGAAGAGCTTCACTATTAGGGTACTCTTGGGACATCCATTGTTGAAAGCTGTCAAATTATTGTCCAATGTAGAAAGTTGATCTAAAGAAACCCTAGTTAAAGCTTCTTCTTCATCATGAGATGTATCAATAGACACATGATTAGGATGGGAAGAATTAGCACGATCCTTATTAAATTAGTCACCCAAATTAGGCTCCATTTCCTTGGTAATTAAATCTTGGGAAGCCTTAATTCTAATGCTTCATCTAATGAGGATAGGATAGTTAGGACTAATAGTGGTAAAACTCATGCGCTAGAGGGAAAATTTGAATTTTTAACTGTAGAACAAAGTTTACAAAATTGAATAATGTAAAATGCAAGGAAATAATGATTACACAATTTAAACTTTGTTGGGGGAAGAGGATGACACAATTTCCAAAAATGAAAGGAAATTGGAAATTTTAAAATTAGGGCCAATGGAATACCACTTAATTTTAAAATTAGAATTTTTAAAATCAGGGCAGACAATAATTAACTTCTTAATTTTAAAACTTTCCTTGAAAGTTGAAATGTTGAATTTTGAAGGTATTTCCAATTCTAGAGGGTTCAAATATCGATAAAATCAGCCAATCTTCCAGATTTAGGCTATTGAATACAGTCATAACAGTCTCTCAAAATTTTGGGAAAAAAGCCGAGGACTGTGGCGGGAACGCACATGGTTCGACCAACTTTTTTTGAAAATTTTCAAGGATGGATATTACGATGCTTTTAAAGCTAAACCCCCCAAAATGGAAAATTTTATGATTTCTATATGGGTGAAATGAAGGCACAAATGTGAAAATAGGACCCTATTAGGGTTTTGTAAAAAAGAGGAATTGAATTGAAATTTTGAAAAGGGTCAAACCTAATGGATAGGGATGCCTTGGAAAATATTTATAAATCTGAATGTAACTAAAATTGATTTAAAATTCAAACAAAATCCAATTAATTTTAAAAATTAGGGTTTGATGACCTAACCACTTAATTTTGAAATTTGAATTTTGGGAAAAAGGGAGGAAATTGAAAATTTGAATCGTAGGATTACAGACAAATCTGAGAACAATCATAAATCTGAAAAATTAAATGGAAATCCAATTTGTGTACAAGTTCAAGATGATTTTTGAAAATTAGGGTTTTAACATGTAACCTCTTAATTTTGTAAATTTTAATTGTAAATTGAACATGACAATGAGGAAATTGAATTTGACAATCAAAGCAATTTTCAAATCTAAGATAACCACAAGCAATTTTTACAAATCACAAGTTCAATTTTAATTTTAAAAACTAGGGTTTTAATGAATTAACCACTAAGTTTGTAGAAAGTTGAAACTTGTAAATGAAAAATATGCAATTTTGTTTCAAGGAAAGAATGCTTCACGTTAGGTTCACCAAAATGTAATGGTGGGAAAATGGTGAATGATAAATCAAGAAGGAAAACTGCCCTTTCCCTCAAAGAGATGAGAGTTTCACTATCGATTATCATTCAAGCACTTTTCACCATTACATTAGGAAGGGGGAGAAGGATAATTCACTAGATTCAATCTCTCCACACAAAGATGATATATTGAATTCTGAATGAATTGGGAATGCTAAGTTGATCCCCTCTTCCTTGTTTGATTTAGAAAGGAAATTGATTGAATTATGTAGTGCAAAAGTGACAAAGAACTGATTATAACTTGAGATCGGAATATGGGATGAAGCTATGCACCTGGATTTGGCAGTAAAATGTCAAGAAATATTAGCCTTGCAAATTTGAGGAAAAGTTGCCTGGACTATGGTGGGAATGTACACGGTCCTCCGAAAAATCCGTGAAATGAAAAAGGTTTTTTTGTCTCTGCAAATGGAGTCTGAATCCAAAAGTATAGTTGTGCACCTACAACCTACACATAGAAAAGAGAGGAAAATGGGTTGGGATTGGGGGTTTGCCTTTAGGTCAAACCCCAATTTAGGAATTAACCAAATAATGAAGTACTTGCAAGTAGATTTAAATGAAAGACTGAATTGTAAATCACCTCAAGGGAGGTTGTAGTAGCAATGTTGAGAGAAATGCTTGCATGGAATTGAATGTTGGAATAGATCTCCTCTTCAATGGTTGAATCCTTGACTTGAATGCAACACCTAGCCTTGAATGGAGACTTGAGAATGCTCAATGCTGGAAAAGAATGCTTGAATGCTCTTGAATGCTTGATCACTTGTGCACACTCCAATCTTATCCAACTTAAACTTATGCAAATGAGAGGACGAATGGCCCCTTAAATACATCTTTGGTGGATTTGAATTTCATCATGGGCTGACATCGGGGGAGTTTCCCGCCCGAGGCACAACCCACAATGCATTCTCTAGGAAGGGTCCCGCCCCAAAATAGGGCAGGGATAGGGTCACCATGCCCCTGTCTTGGGAGGACAAGGATGCCACACCCCTGTCCAAGGGGGGACAGTGGCTCCATGCCCCTGTCCTACCCCTTTCTCTAGGGAAAAATGTGGTCGGGGTGATGCAAAGGCGAAGGAAGATGTTGTTTCTGCAAGCTGAGAAATCTCTAGTCTCTGATCAGACTAGAGGATTCGAGTTTGCATGCATGAGGACCCTAATATAGTAAAAAATTGCTAGGGTCACAATTTTAGGACACTACAAGATCAAATTTCATGGTATGTCAAGGATGGTGGTAAATCTCTTTTTTGGTCATATTCATGGGGTGGATAATCAACTTTGGACAAATTAATGGGGAAGAATAATCTTAAGGTCATAACAAAAAGTAGGTGGGGTATTTTGTGAAAGGCCACATGGAACTAGCAAACGGGAGTTCCCCGCTGGTTTGGAAATGGGGAAAAATTGAGGAACTACTAGTATATAGAATAAAAATAAAAACTCTAACGGACATATTAGGACAATGATCTGTACTATTAAGCACATGATCAGACTTGATTATCTAGATTGGGACAAATTCAAGATGTTATAATTCAAAAGATGGTTATAACTCAATAGTTGAAAAACAAAATTTGGAGAGAACTGAAGTTCCTGTTCCTCTTTGTTGGGACAAAAGATTCCTCCCTAAAGCAGGTTATTTTTCTTGGGTTGCTTTGCAGGGTAGAACACTAACATCAAAATGGTTTAAGAAGCCAGCCTATGTGGGACCATAAATTTGTGTTCTATGTGAGAAAGATGAAGAATCAATAAATCATATGCTATTGTCTTGTCCCTTTTCTTCTAAATGTTGGCAATGGTTATGCGCTAAACTAGGTTGGATGTTAGCTCTACTGAATGATATTATGAGTTTATTTAAAAGATGACCCAATATTTATTCATTTAGTCCTTTTTATTCATTATGGATTTCTACCAAATTAGTCCTAATCTGGGAGCTTTGGAAGGAAAGAAATAAGAGATTTTTCCAAGAGGAAAAATTGTCATGGGAGACTTTCATCAATAAACTAGAAGCAGCCATAGTGGAAGTAGTTAAAAATAGACTCTCATCTTATAAGCCAAAAAATTCTCAATTTTCAAGTTGGGATAGAAAAATGAAGGGTAATTGGTTTGGTTTGATTGCTCCTCCCTTTGTTGGGAAAGGGGGTGCAAAATCATCGAAAGAAAGAGCAAGGATGGTATGCACTCTTACAAAAGAAGGATGGTTCAAAATGAATTTTGATGGGGCTTCCTAGGGAAATCCTAGAGTCTCAGGAGAAAGATGCATAATTTACTCTTTTGATGGAGTGGTTGAGGCCAATAAGCCAAAGCATTAGCAGATGATACTAATAGTGTCACATAAATTCAAGCTACTATTGAAGGATTAACACTTTGCAGGGATTTTGGTCTTAAGAAAGTAGAAATTGAAGGATACTCAACTATAATTATCAATGCTTTAAGGACTGGTATTACCCCAAATTGGAGACTTAACTCTCTTTTAAGCAAGGGTATTGAATTGCTAAAATGTTTAGACACTTACACCACTAATAATGTCTTTAGAGAAGCTAATGGTATGCCAAAATAATTAGAAAACATGGGAGAAAATGGTTTCAATGAGAAATATATCGAAGCTCCAGGATCCTTAGAGATAAGAGATCCATCAACAAAGTGATCCAGATAATTTTGTTAGAAATTTTGAATGATTGGCTCAACGGTTAAGATATTTTAAATTTTGGTGGGTTCAGTTTCCTCTCCTAGGAATGCATTATTAAAAAGGGGGAAAATAATTGGGCTAAGTCATTCTTCTTGATCTCCTCATTAACCTCAGAAGATCAAGTTGATGATAAGAATACCATTAAAGTTTCAATGACTGGATTTTTTTGGTGTAAAGGGTAGTTTCTTTGATAAGTGGGCATCCTTGTGGGATGAAGAATTAATTGATCAATGTGATGGAGATCGAATTTAGAAGATATATTAGTTAACTTGACAAAAATTTTTGTTAGTTTCTTGGACACGTGGAGGTTTGTTTTTTAAAATGAGGTTGGCGCTTTTCCTAGAAGGGGCTTCAATAAAAAATTTATCCGAAAATGGATCTTCAAGATTTAGCATTAAATTTGACATAGATACTTTAAAAAATGGTGGTTGAGGTGTTAATCCCAACCTTTTAACTTAGATGGACTCTAAACAGGGTGAAAAAATTGATTGGGGCAGTTGAGCAAAAATTTAGCAACTCAAGATGGGCGCCTCCACTGAATTTGCCTACAAAGTTACATTTATTATATAGGATGAAGCATTGATTGGAAAGTACTTGTTAGATCAAATTGCATCGATTCGAGACTTTTCTTGGGGATTTTTCCAAGATTGAATGTCCTTTGGCTTGTCCAGCAAGCTCTCAACTATTTTTATTCTTCTTCCTCTACCTACTGAAATTTAAGCTGGAATAGTTGTCCTTTGAGGTTTCTATTTTTTGTAGGTTTGGGAAGAGGCATAGAGGTGATGGATTCCCCCATCAGGATTCTTTCCTATAGAAGATATATGACTTTCATTGGATAAATCAAAGACAAAAGAATGAGGGAGGTGATGAATGCGTCTCATTTTGTCATAGTAAGAGTTGTTAAATGCATTTTGGGAAAGGAATTCCTCAAAACTAACCAACATGGAGATACCAACAGTGTTTGTTGCCACCCTTCTTCATTTTGGTCTGTTGAAAAACAAAAATGAAGAATTATGTAAGAAGGTTTTTAAGGCATATTTGCTAAGAGACTTAAACAATGTTTTGGATAACATAGATGAAAATCTCAGAATTTTGAAGCCTATGGACTATAATGTCACAATTAGAAATGGTAAACCTCCTCTAAGGTTTCCTATTTTATATATAGAGGAGAAGCCTTTCAAAGGAAGGAAATTTATTATCAAGGAAAATGAAAATTTCCTTTGGTCTCTTTTTCGGTTATAAAAAATCTCTAATCAAACTGGATAAAGAGATATTTCGAAATGAATGGCCTATCTAAATTTTCTTTTGAGGAAAGATTGGTAGAATCAGAAACATAAATAAAAAGATTTCATGGATTGTCTTGGTACAGAACCTTTGGAAGTGGTTGATTTCTTTCCTCCCCCAAAATTAGTATGGATTGGTCCACGAATTCCAATGATTGTTCACCTAGTGGATACCTTGGTTGTTCCAAGCCCTTCTTCACCTGCTCAATGATCTTCTTGACTTTGCATAAAGAAAGATGTCTCATGGCCAAATTTGCACAAAATTCTCTCAAAATACTTAGTTTAGATAGATTCAGTTTCAATCCTCTTTCAAATATTTTGGTTTTTAGAAAGATTGTAAATTTTGAAGACTCAATTTTTGCCCTAGATGGTTTGATTGGATATGGTTTATTCTAGGGATTTTTTTTTCAGATAGGATAAAAATTTTTATTATGTATTTACTAATTCTATTAATATAATTGGATTCAACCCTTGGATGATTAAAAAAAACTCATTAACTTGCATAAAAACTGACAAGTATGTAAATTATTGTTTAGTACTGTAGATATTTTAGCTACTAGAAGAAATTTTTCTCTTCCAAGTGAAGAGTGGTAACTCTATTTCATTCAATCCTAGAATAAATAAAAAAATGAAAATACTTGAAGGTGGAAATAAGGTAACCCAAATATAAAAAAGGACAATAAGAAGCTACAATTTATATAATAACACAACAATAGATATGAAATGATCAAAATATTGGCAAGTCACTTAGACCTACCTATCATGACCCAAAAGTAGCAACACTGGGTAGAAATGGTATATTTATAGATGTAAGAAGTCAATACCTATATAATTCTAAAGATTCAATTGATGACAACCAAAGCACTTGAAAAATTATGAAAGCCTAGTTATGCAATGCAATTGAATTATATACCTTCTAGTAGAAGAAATAGGAAAAAATTCCTTGAAGTGTTTTTACAAGATTTAATCATGCAGTATTAAGATGGGAAAATACACATGGATGGACATCACCCCAATTCTCCCAATATGTCAAATAGAGACAAGGTTGAATGAGGTCTAGAAATAGTTGAGTCATTAGAATCTTGAATTACTATACTTAAATGTGTAGTTTCCCTCTCAAGGAGAAAAGAGGAAGAAATCCCTTATGAGGAAGATTATGTATGGGACTATGAATATGAGGTTGATCAATATGATGCATTTGAATATGAATGCTTCAAAGAAGAGGGTGAATTTTATGATTATGATGAAGTTGATTCAATCTTTTAGTATGAACATAGTACTAATTCGAATGAGTATGAGTAGACTACTCATTATATTGAAAATTGAAGTGAACTCATGCAATAAAATATGGAAAGGTCCTTACCATCAAGATAAAACATATCACTCCCTATAGATGCAGTATTAGTGCAAGTCCAAAATGGATACCAATTGAAAAGTAGGAATGAACATGCATAAGGTCATCATATTGTTGCTAGATCAAATAGAAACAACATGAACAAAAATGAGGAGCAAATAATACAAATTGAGATAGAAAAAAAAGCTACAAAGAAGGTAATGGAGAGGAAGAATCCAAAACAATAGTAGATGGTAATGAATAAAGACATTCCAAAATATAATGAACATGCTCTACAATTAAATTCTACAAATATTTCAAAAGGGTAATCCAAATGTTAAGACACAACCAATTTAGTCCTAGCCACTCAAGGAATCATGTGTAGACATTGAGAAGACAAATAAACCAAAAGATAATGGTCTTTCTTCTATCCAAGTCATGCCTTACATTCCTATTGCAAATTACTTGATCACTCCACATGATAAATTTGACCTATCACATGGTATTTTTTCCATTGCATGTAGAAAATGTCAACCAACATAGGAATGAGAAAATGTTGCAAATTATTTATGACAACTACAAAACTACACATGAAACACAATACTTTGAGGTTGGTCCTAGTAGCACTATTATTTTTTTTAGGGTTTTTGCTAAGCCACACCTTGTAATGTTATTAAGTACATTAGTTGAAAACCCTAAAATTGAAAATCCATAAAGTTAGTTGCATGTGTTTAGTTAAATAAGTTACAAACTTAAGCATTTCATATTGCCGGTCTACCAAACCCTTCATCCTAGTGGTCCTCTATGACCAGTGATTGTGAATACATTTTATTTTTCTAGGTTTTTGTAGAAAGAGTTATGTTGTGGTACCTTCCTATTGTCTAAGAGAGTGCCATGGCTCTTATTTTGTTGCATCACTCAAGATCCTCTTATTGAGAGTTGCCTAATGTTTTCCCTCCTCAAAGTTATAATGACATGAGATTGTGCCATTAGTTAGTATGTTAGCCAACCCTATATCCATCAAGATTTTTTCCTTTAGTGCATAATGATTTAATAATGTGTCGTAGTTCTTATTGTATTAATTCTATATTGGCTTTGTATCATAGTTTCCCCTATCAAAAAAATGAATCTACAAGCATGTGGGGTGTTGATGTGTGTCCCTTTTGGTAGAGGTGGACCTCAAATTCCCTTTGTTCCTTAACCAAAATATGTGGCCCAACCAACCCTTTAGGTAGCATCCACGTGTTAATTGTTGATTGCATTTATTGGCTTCTTTATGTCATTGGTTTCAAATGGATTAACGCTAAATATTTGATCCCTTAGACCACTCAATCTCTTAGACATAATTAAAATCATTCAATTAAATTCAATTCAAAAGGATGGCCCACCTAAAAATCATTAGAAAGGGAGATGCTAGCATATATCCTTGAATTTGATGGTCTGGATTTATCCCACCCTCTCTAGCAATCTGTATATGGGTCTACAGATGGGTTAGAGCAATATGGGACTATCTCATGCTCCTTCTTGCAAGAGGCACCTGTATATGGGTCTATAGATGGGTTAGAGTAATATGGGACTACCTCATACTCCTCCTTGCAAGAGGCACCCGATTCTGCTACAAATGAGGCATACATACCTTACCCCCTTATGGGATTTGAATTTGTGACCTCTCTTTCAAGAGAACAAGTTATCCACCACAAGACCAACACCATATTACATGTTTACCATGTTGGCAATTGACACTCATTCGGTGGCCTTCGGTGATTTCTGGTGGTTTCCGGTGGATGATTATTGGTTTGGGGTTGTCATTGATGGCAACTCTTCTTGGAGATCTGATCGAGCAGTCCTAATTCTTCTTATCTAGAAGTAGGTGTTAACTAGTAGTAGACTAACTGGTATTTCAGGAAGAACAGAGCATTTTTGGGTCCGAATGCTTTCCAGTGATTGCGGTGCATTGAATCGTGGTCTTGTTGATTGGGCCGACATAGATACATTGTTTTATTATCATTTATCTTTTTGGATCCGGTCAAGCCAACATGTAATGACACATCACACCTTCAATCTGACATGATGTATGACCTATTTTGTGGTTACCAGTATATAAGTTTGGTATGGGCGATCTTTTTGGTGGATGGTGCGATTGTATGTGAGTGAGAGAGGATCGAGAATCCATTTTGGCACAATTTCACATGTGCATTCTTGATCTGATAGCTGACTGAGATAGTGTATAGGGCAGAGAAAAGCAGATAAAGAGAAGGTGATCCAGTCAGTGTTTTTTCACTTAACTGAAACTCATCCAAGCATAGTAGATGCTATTTCAGAGTTCAAACATTGTAATTATTCATTGTAATAGCTATGTAAGTTAGTGAGACTTCCATGAGGGTTGTAGCCTTCTAGGTTATTGTAATTGAGTAGTGAGCTCTAGGCAGTGTGCCTGAATGCTTGTGCATTCCCATTTTGTAATATTGTTTTTCTACTGGCCATAGTGGAATAATATTGTGGGTTCAAATCCCATCATGGTTTTTCCCATTTGGGTTTCCATGTAAAAATACCGATGTTATGATCTTGTGGTTGTTTGTTTCATGTTTTTGCATTTCACTTTTAAATGTATGCTTCCGGTGATTAAAAGTTAAGTTTGAAAATCTGCTAATCGGTAGATCACTGATTCACCCCCCCTCTCAGTGAACCCTGATTCCAACAATTGGTATCAGAGCCTAGTTCCTCTAACAAAGCTTAACCACTTAAGGAAGATCTAGGAGATTGATTCAATGGATTCCGGTTTTCAGAGATAACTCAATGTGGCACTTGAGGATCTTGATGCAGCTAAAAATGAGATCTGTATCCTGAAGAAGAACCTGAATGCTGCTAATGATTTCATTAATGATCTAATTGATCAAGAAAACATCTCTAGAGACAAGAGGAAAGAACTGATTGACAAGCTGAAGGAGAAAGAAGATCAGATCATAGAATACTAGGATAAAGCTGATGATGTTAACAAGCTTGAAAGAGAGAATGTTGCTTTGAAGAATGAGATTCAATCCATTGTGATGAGGCTAACTAAGGACATTGAGGAATGGAAGAATAATGAAGTAAATCTGGCATAATCATTGAAGGAAAGAGCAGATGAATGCTTCAGGCTTACCTATGAGAATGATCAATTGAAGCTTGAGCTGACACAGTCAAGAAATAATGGTCAAGAACTTGAAAGACAGATTGCTACCTTGAGGGATGAACTTGCTATTGCGAATGAGTACAAAGAAAAAATCAAATATAGCTCAACAAGGCTTGATGAGATGCTGGAAAGCTAGAGACATGAAAAGGACATGCGAGAAATTGGATTTGAGAAAGGTGAATCCTTTGAATCTGGACAAGGCAATGCAAAACCTAATCAAAAGAAGAGCAAGAATCCTTCGGCAAGACAACCTAATGCTAATAAATTCAATCGTAGATGCTTTAATTGCAAAAAGTTTGGTGATATGGCGAACCAATACAGAAATAAGATGAATAATGGAATGAACAACATGAATAATGTTTCTACCTTTACCAGTCAGTGCTTCATATGCAATAATTTTGGTCACAAGTCAAATGTGTGTAGAGCAGTAATGAATAACCTTAAAAAAAAGATTCTATGCTTGTGGATTGTTTGGACATATCTCTAATCAGTGTAGGACAAGAGAAAATCAAATTAACTTCAGACCCATGCAAAATAATATTGTTTTCCAAGCATGCAACAAAACTGGTCACATTGCAAAGTACTACAGAAGCAAGAACAATGATCCGGTAGACAAGATTAAGCTGGATGAGAAAGGAAAAGCAAAAGTAGAAGATATCAAGGAGAAGCATGAGAAGATGTGGGTAAGAAAGGATGAATCCCGAATTTGGTGCAGGATCTTCATCCGACAACAGGGCATTATGCCTTAGGGGGAGCTTTTCATGTAGATTCTAAGAACCCCCTCTTCGGTGATTTGCAATCATTTCTAGAAGATTGCAGAAGGATTGAATCATATGTACAGATGATATCCAGAAGTTTCAGAAGGATCTGGTGCTCCAATATGCAATTTAATAAAAATAATGGTAATCGATTACTGCATTTATTACAGTGGAAAATTAGGTTTTTGAAGGATAAAAGTGCATTTTGAATTCTCATTTGTCACAATGCGATCAAGCAAGTAGAGAAGAGAAGAGAGAAAATAAATTTGGCGATTTCTACAATGATTTCAGTGACTCCAAAGTGAAATTCAGCATCGGGTTGTGAAGCAAGGTATTTATCTGTTCAAGCTTTCTATTTTCACAAACCTTAGGATTCGAAATGGCTTCGGCTTCTGGTGTTTCTACCCCTTTGGTGGTTGAGATTAAGGATAGGGCCTGACCAGTTTTCAAGAAACACCCTTTCAATTCGATTGAGGATGATTTGGAAGGTGCATTTTCATCTATTCCCTATGGCATGCTGCATAATGAAGATATTGGGGACTACATTCATTGTGACCTTGAAGAGCTTGGAAATGCGGACACGATCAATCTATATAACAAGAATTTGGCTAACAAGGCTGATTGGATACGGTATATTCTTAGATGTGTTCATGAGTTCATATGGTTTGATAGACCACATAAGATCACCAAGCAGACGATTCGAGCTATGACAGGTCTAGTAGAAACCGGTGATGTGCCTAGTATGAGGAAAGTGTCAAATGACATGGTGATTTCCACCATTGGCTCAAAATTTGATAGCAGAGCAATGACCATAAATGACATCTTGGAGAATAATGTGAAGTTTGCATCAATGGTAGTCGGTTACAAGTTTCATCAATCCAATAGGTACAACTCTGTCTCCGGTAATGCTATATACTCTGCATACCAAATGCTTAAGGATGATAAAAGGTATGATCTGTGCACTAGACTTCTAAATGAATTGTTGAGAAATATAAAGAAGGTCAAATAGGACAAAAAGCACACATTTAAATATGGTACACTTCTTATTTGCTTGGACTTGTACTTCTTAAATGAGATACCTGACATAAAAGGTAAGGTCCAATGGGCCTATGATAGACCGCTAGCCATGCAGATCAAGGAAGGATTATGGGGAGTTGGAGATGCAACAATGAGGATATCTATTCTCTGGGGATATTTCAAAACCTTCCAAGATGCAATGAAGATCAAGGAGACGATCCCTATGGAGGTTGTTGAAAAATATGAGCAAACCATTTTTTTCATGGTCGATAAGGATCACTGTCTAATGGAAGCAGTGGAGCCCTTGATAGTGAGGATCATGCCCATGGGGTATGAAGTTGACTCTGTTACACTAGAGGCATATGCCCAACATCTTCTAGGTCAACCGGTGGATCCCAAGGAAGGGAGATTTGGGACTTACAAGGAGAAAGACCTCAGTCTGCACATGCAATTTACTGCTTTTGCCTGGAAAAAAAAGTTACTAAGATGGCAAAGGAAGTGGCAGTTTAGATGGGTATCACCCAGGAGGCGATGAAGAAAGCAAGGGAAAGTCATGCACAAAAAGAAACTAAGACTGCTCCTGCTCCATTAGCCCAACCTGCAAAACCTAACCCATTCGAGAAAGGTGTACTAAAGCAGAAGGTGAAGCCAAAAAGAACCTATGTTGCAGTATCTTCGGTGGCCTCAGAAATTGAGTCTGAGGAGGAGGCAGGAAACACAAAGAAGAAGGGAAAATTTGTTAGAGTGGTGAGGAAGCCGCAATCCAGTGGAGCCCAACAAAGCAAAAAGGCAAAATCATATCCTGCTCCTGCCATAAGGACCAAAAGAGAAAGGAAAGTCAAGACTCAACCCGAGTCTGGTGCTCAAAAAGGTAAATTTGAATCTGTTCCCTCACTGACAGCAGATTAGTTGATAGATGAAATAATAGTTGATGGTAATTTGAAAAATATTGGAGTTTGTTATGAAAATTTTGATGAAGGAGATAAGAGAAAAGTTGAGGAAGAGGTTGTACTATACTTACATAATTTTAGTAAGGCATTAATTGAATTAGAAAATATTGGCATTTGCATGAAGATTGCATTAATGATATGTTATGCTGTCATTGATGTCAATTGAACCGGTAATGGTATTTATGATATTGATGATATTGTTGTTATTAATGATATTGTCTCGTAACTGTTAGGAAGAGCTTTGTGGAAGATGTTGTAAACCGGTATGAAAGTTTGTGAGTTGAACCAGTAAACCAGTGTATAAGGTTAAACCCTTTCTATGCAATGTAACCGGTAAACCCTACCAGTTGTTTTTGTTAAACCCTAACCGATTAAGTTTGCTGAAATGGTTATACTGGTTTAAGATCTGATGTTGAGCGGTAATGATGGAGACACGTGTGATCATTGTATGAAGATTAGTTCTGATTGTTTTGGCACGTTTGTTTGATTGTCTAGGGAATGAGAAAAGTGGATTGCATCTAATGCATAGCATGTGATGAGTTACAAAGTTCGATGAAGCGGTGATCATGGAGCGGTTGGAATTTTCTTGAAGAATGTGTATAGATTGCTATGTAAATCCAATGGTCACACTTGAACCGATTTGTTTGTAATCTCTATGAGAGAATTAGGTTTTTGTTATGTTACCGACCTAATTTATTTGTATTAAGGTTGATGAAGTTGTTTTGTAAAGGTGTTGGCAGAAATTAGTTGAGTGTGTCGTTGCCTAACCGGAGAATGGATCTGCAGTTTGTGTAAAGGCAGATCAAAGCTTAAAAGGATCTGATCAAGCAAATGTAGTGCCATTCACACAGATCAAGTAAACTTGTTGTTTTCTAACAATTATAGCAGAAGTGAAATCCCGTAACCGGGTAAGCTCTAACAAGCTTGGTTACTTCTTAAATCCTCTAACAAGGTGGTCCATTAGCTTGGATTCTCAAATCCTCTACCGAGGTTACTCCTAACTGGGCATTTTATTTTTATCAAGGCATTTGTAAATCCCTTAACCGAGTGATTCCTAATAGGATCAGTTCTTAACAAGACTTATTGAAAAATCTTTAACAGGCTTGGCTCCTAACAAGGTGAACTTCAGAAGAGTTCAGATAGCTATCTTGTGTGTCTCATCTCACCGTGGTTTTTACCTATTTGGGTTTCCCACGTATAAATATTTGTGTCATGTGGTGAATGTTTTTGTGGTTATGATCTTATTTGTTGATTTGATTGACTACTTAACTATTCTGATAAGGCATGATAACTGGAAGCATTGAGAGATTGAATGTGTTGACATATGATTAAGCATTTGGATGTTTACAAGATTGAAGTTGTTTACTATTAAGTTGGTATAACAGTTAACCGGTCGATGTTGAGTATTCTTATAAGTATTGATCTTGATAGTGAAAGTTTACTTTGTGTGATTGAGTTTGAGTTTGGAAGTTTGTATCAGTTTTTTAGTTTACTAATTCACCCCCCCTCTTAGTAATCTACCAGATACTTATTCTTTCATCACACCATCAGAAAAGACCATTCCAAAGGATTTGTACAGTTTGATAGATGCTAGAAGGATGAATGCAAGCAAGATTGATAGGGAGATAATAGAAAGAGAATTAATAAATGTTTGCACCCGTGTTTCACAAAGTGAAGCAAAGAGGCTGATTGAGGATGCTAATAAGAAGGAATTTAGAAGTAAAAACAAGATTAACAGATTAATGATTGGAAATGTAGAAGAGGTGAGGAAAGAGACAGAGGAGATATGGAGGAAGATAATTGCAAATGACCCTCTGTACAAGGATGTATTCAAGTCATCTTAGCCGGAAGATAAGCGAGGTGTTTCCAGAAGTCAAAAGGTTGAAACACAACCAGAAGACTTAGGTAATACTACACTAGATGTTGAGATAACAAAGGCTAAGGTTGCCAAGGTTGACAAAGGCAAAATTATAGCTGATCCGACAATTGTCACTCCTTTGGTTATAGAGACCCCGCCTCAGATTCCCATTAATCTTGATGGTTTTGTTGATCTTGGGAAGATGTTTCCTACTGAGAAGCTTATGCTCATAGCTACTGTGCAAGCCCAGGCCAACCAAGATCTGGTGAAATTAGAGACTGAAGATAAAAAGATGATTTTGATGTCTATAGATGTTTTGCAGAAGGTGGCCCCTAATGTACAGATAGATTCAAATAACAACCCCTCCGGTAAATTATTATAGTTAATTAACAGTGTAAATACCAGTTTTGATTCTTTGGAGAAGACGGCTACACAAAAAGTTTTGGATAAGTTCAAAAATGTTAGGAAAGAAATATTCTAGAAAATGATTGAAGATGATAGAGTGAGATTAAATAAGAGATTGCGGATTATTTCTAACACATTGTCAGAAGCTGATAAATTGTATAAATCTTGCCTCATTTTTCCTAAGTTCACTATTGATATTGATAAGTAGATAGGTGTTTGCTAGGGTAAGTTTGCTAGCATTTCTTAGTCCCTTGATCCTAATGCAACTCTAACTAGAAGTATGAAAGGATAGATTATAGCCTTAAATGATCAGATCTCAAGCCTTCAAGCAGATAAGGAGAAAATTTTGAGAAAAGTAGGTGAACTCCGGAACCTAATTGCCACCTAGTTGGACACTATACTAAGTAATAAGGTGGACTGTATGAAGGATATGGACCGACCTGTATCATCAGATTTAAGAGAGTTAGATATTCATGCTACCGTATTCAGTGCATTTATCACAGTTTTGGACAACTTGAAGAGTTGGTGGGATACTCACCTAGGATTTTTGAAGAATATTTATGCTGACCTCTTTAAGTATTTTTAAAGTGTTTGTGATATGTATATAAAATTTGGACAACACCCCATCTTTGGTATTGTTGTCAAAGGGGGAGAGGAACAAAGAAAAATGTACAACATTGAAGAGTGGAATTATTTGTCTAAGGGGAAGCCTTAGAGATTCTTTTGAACCAGTGTACAGTGCTTAACACTTAGTCATTTTCACAAGTGTTGCCATCAACGCCAAAGGGAGATATTGTTGGCAATTGACACTCATCCGGTGGTCTTCGGTGATTTTTGGTGGTTTCCGATGGATGATTATTGGTTTAGGGTTGTCATTGATGGTGACTCTTCTTGGAGATCTGATCCGACGGTCGTAATTATTCTTATCTAGAAGTAGGTTTTAACCAGTAGCTGACTAACTGGTATTTCAGGAAGAATAAAGCATTTTTGGGTCTAGATGCTTTTTGGTGATTGCGGTGCATTGAATCGCATTCTTGTTGATTGGGTCAACTTAGATACATTATTTTATTATCATTTTGGTGATCCACATTTATCTTTTTGGCTCCAGTCAAGCCGACATGTAACTACATGTCAGACCTTTAGGTCGACATGATGTATGACTATTTTGTGGTTATTGGTATATAAGTTTGGTATGGGCAATCTTTTTGGTGGATGATGCGATTGTATGCAAGCAAGAGGTGATTGAGAATCCATTTTGGCATAGTTTCATGTATGCATTCTTGATCCAATAGCTAATTGAGATAGTGTATAGGGTAGAACAAATTATATCAAGAGAAGGTGATCCAGTCGGTGTTTTTGCACTTAAATGAAACTCATCCAAGCATAGAAGATGCTATTTCAGAGTTCATACATTGTAATTCTTCACTGTAATAGCTGTGTAAGTCAGTGAGACTTCCCTAAGGGTTGTAGTCTTCTGGGTTATTGTAATTGAGCAGTGAGATCTAGGGAGTGTGCTTGAATGCCTATGCATTCCCATTTTGTAATATTGTTTTTCTACTGGCCATAGTGGAATAATATTGTGGGTTCAAATCCGATCGTGTTTTTTCCCATTTGGGTTTCCACGTAAAAATACCGGTGTTATGATCTTGTGGTTGTTTGTTTCATGTTTTTGCATTTCAGTTTTAAGTGTAGGCTTTCAGTGGTTAAAAGTTAAGTTTGAAAATCTGCTAATCGGTAGATCACTGATTCACCCCCCCTCTTAGTGATCCCTGATTCCAACATACCAAACCTAGGAATCTTCAAAGTAAAATGAAGCAAGATCTCACCATGTGTCCTTGTAGTACCATTGGATTGAATTAAGCAGTGTTTAATAAAAAAAATAAAGATAAAATATTTGTTTCAAATATGGCAAGCTATGACAACCATTGAATTTCCTAGTTGGTGATGATTAATAACTCAATTTTAAAATTGTAGAGAATGAGTTGCGAACAGATGGTTCATGTGTATGAGAATTAATGGCAATTCTCGTTGATATCTACTAATCTCACACAATATTTCAACATAATTGCATTCAATTAAGATCCGTGAGGTGTCAAAAGGAGTTTTTATGTGAAGAAATCCTAAATTTCAAGACGTGTGAACATTTACAAAGGCAAATAGGGTTTTAAAAAGATGGTAACAAGTAAGTAGAAATTTTTGACCTTCTGTCAATTTTTTCAATCCACAGTGGAATTTTTTAGTTCTCTAGGGTTTATTTGTTAAAAATAAAATACTTGAAGATCCCATATTAGTTGAACTTTATAAAAGAAAAGGGAAGAGTTTTTTTTCTTTTTGAGAACCTAGTTTTTTAAGTGTAAACCCCAACCCTAGAAAAAATGGTCAAAACCACAAGAGGAGTTAGGAAGGTTTTAGATGATGATATTATTGCATAATTGCTTGGTTCCTCAAAGAGGAGAAATCATTCCTAGGGTTTAGGGATATTGTATGATAGGCTGATAGATGAAGTTGATGTTTGCAGAGATACTACACTAGAGTGTTTTTAGATATCATGTAACAAGATCATAGATCCTAAGTAAGCCTATGAACAATGCATGGAGGTTGGAAATTTTTTAATTCCTAATGTCTTAATTAACGTATACCTGGTTTTAGAGCAATTTTCAAGAAATATAACCTTAGTAAAAGAGCTTATAATGAAAAGGGTGTTTTTCTTG
The DNA here is from genome assembly GCF_030272615.1 of Cryptomeria japonica. Classification (NCBI taxonomy): domain Eukaryota; kingdom Viridiplantae; phylum Streptophyta; class Pinopsida; order Cupressales; family Cupressaceae; genus Cryptomeria; species Cryptomeria japonica. Next base: position 599,846,412 of record NC_081414.1, read on the forward strand.
TTGAATTTGATAGAAACTATTTATGCAAGTTTTTCATGTTGAAAATGAATGCTCATGTCCCTATTAACTTTGAATCATTAAGAATGGAATATGATAGAGACCAAGGCAACTTCAAAGTATAATGGCTTCATAACCATAGAAGGAAGGGAAGAGATGGGTAACACATACGGTTTGAAAGGGATGGAATTAATCCCTTTAACTATGATATCTTTGAAGACTACTTCATCAAGACATACATTGTTAGATGCCAAATGGGTGTAGATGTGAACAATCAAATTCCTATGAATTTCATTGTATTAGTTGTAGATGTCCAACATACATACACAAATACAAATAATGATTATTCTTCATTTATTTCAGATGGGATTCACAAGGCCCTTATGGATATCAAGTAGTATGACAGAGTTGTACATTTCAAATGATATTCGTTAATTTGTCACATTATTTTGTATAGTTGAAGAAAGGTACAGACCCCACTATTACAATTGAAAACATGAGATGAACAAAATTAGTGGTTGCCAATCTAAGAATGGATGTACCTTTGGGACATGCAATTTGAAAAATATAATTACATCATCTTTGGGATTTTTGTTTCAATATGGTGATGAATAATTTGGGATATCTAATTAATTGGATCTTAGCTGAGAAACTAAGAAGATTTCTACTTAAGGCCTCTAGAGTAGTAACTTGAACTTGGAGTTAGGAACAATTGAATTTATATTCTAGGGCCTTCATATTTATCTAGTCTTGGTTGTTCTTTATATTTTGGTAGTATTTTTTGGTTTCTCTTTTTTAATTCCTTCTTTGATAACCTTATAGTCATTAGCTTTTAGGTGTCTTTTGTTATTATTTATTTATTATTATTTTTTGGACTCTTGTATCTTTTCTTTTCTTTTCTTTTTTAATTTATATATTTTCTTCCTCTTTTGGCATGCCCTTTCCTACCTTCTAGCTCTTTTTATTTAGCATTAGGTCTACAACTCTTTCTCATTCATCTCCATAGAATTATTTCTCATCTTGATGATGAATTTGTTGGAATCCAAGAACACTGAGAGGGGGGGGTGAATCAGTGTTCTACCGAAATGGAGAAATTTAATCTTATTAGTACAATAACTCAACAACCGGTAAACATAAAAGCATATAACAATAAGAAATAATGTAACCAAAAATATGAACACCATAAAACCATATATTTATATGTGGAAAACCTCAAGGAGGAAAAACCATGATGGGATTGGAGACCCACAATATCTATCCACTGATCAGATGAATAAATATTACAATAAGGGGTTTGCACATGCAAGAAGGCACATTGCCTAGAGCACACTGCTCATCACAATGGAGTCTCACTGACTACAGAGATTTCAACCACCTCAAGATATTCGAGCAACAATCCAGAGAGAAGAAATTCTAGTGATAGCATCAAACATGCCAGATTACAATTCCGGTTAAGCTCAATACCGAAGGTCTAAAACCTCTTACATAAACCCAACTCGATCACCTATCATCGACCAAATCCTCTGCAAAAATGATTATTACATTATTTGCTCCTTGCCATATATCCATCCATTTATGATCTACAATGAGATCTTACATATATTTATACTAACCCGAGACCTAGCTAATTAGGTCGGCCACCCAAATGATAATTCAATAGATCCATTACATAATCCTAAAATAAAATCATAACATGTGTCGGCATAAGGCCAAATGAACATCATCGAATCAATAAAATATCCTAGAAACGCATTAGAAGGATCCACCAACATGTTACATGAAAACTGATCCATAACCTAGATAGCATCGGACCTAAATTAGATCCACACACGCCAAAGAAATGACACCAATTAGTCGAGGCACAAAAAAATCACTATCAGCATCCTGAATCCTTTCTAGAAGCTACACCAACACCACTTATGCATTACATCAAAGATCTTCAATAAAGCTCTGTCGGTGAAACCCTTACTAGACCTACAAAGCAGGCTTACTAGAACATAAGATAGCATCCGATCATCAAGTCAATACCAACTAAATGTGATACTCATTAGAACACATGAATAACCAATCCAAACTAATTCCACCAATGAAAGCATACCAAATCAATATTGTAATCCAACCACTCTACCAGAACCAACTAGAAACTGGTAAACAACCAAAACAACTGGTGTTGCCATCAATGACAAAACATCAATGCAACACAATATCAATCCCATCATATTGTCAATAGAATCATGGAGTGATTCAAAACATTGATGATAAAACTTCCATGCACAATTGAATCCAAAAGCAATAAGTGAATAATAGAATGGATTGTGGAAATCTAATAGCTTTAAACAAATGAAGTGATTGGTTTTTCTACTCTAGCTACACTAATATCAAATTTTATGGTGCACCTCATATTTTATCTAGGAATGTACTAGACAGAGTGGAATTTTTATATATCATAAGGAAACTTAATGGGTTTAATAAAAATCATTTGTGAAACATTAAGAAAGGCTCCTTCTTGCCTACAAATATGGCATTCATCAACTTTGAAGTTATTACAAAAAGAAGGTTTGGAGTTAATATACTCCAAATTATAGCCCTAAAAATGATTTTTTAGAAGCACATGAATTGTGACCCAAAGCACTACATCCATCAAACCAAAATTAAGGTCAGATTGGGAGAATTTTCGCATTAGAATGAGAAGATTAAATATTTGATAAAAAATGTTCTTTTGAGGCTAAGGTACAAAGAAAAAAAAAGATGATAGGCATGGGTTGGGATTCAACGGGAAAAATGAAGGAAGAAAATTGATCGCTCTCACAAGCGAACCCATATTGAGTTGAAAGACTTAGTCCTCAATGTTAGGGTCATGATTGATAATGCTGATAATATAGTGCTTATAAATCTTCTCTTGGGAATTCTTGATTGTTCAATCATACACCATGCAATTTCAAAATGAAGTGATTTTTTGGGGGTGTTATAGCGAATTCAAAGAAAAGTCACAACTCCTCAAGATTATGATCGTACTAATTAATTGAGATAAAAAACAATATTATTTTATAAAATTTAATTAATTATTATTTTCTAAATTTTAATTAATTGATTCTACAAACATCTTTGAAAGAAAAACAAAAGGAAAAGATTTTGCCTGACTTCTTTTCTATCATGACAACTTTTCTTTCACTATAGACTGCTTTTTAAACTAAATGAGGGGTACAAATTTATTCAATCAAAGAAATAGATACAAAGCAAGAAAGGCCACAATCCCAACAAAACACAATTACACAACAAAAGAGAAAAGATAAAAATATTCTTTATGTTGATTTTTTAAGAAAAAATGCAAATAGCTATGCTAGATAAAGATTACCTTCTCTGCTTTAATTTTATTTTTAAAATTTGATAGTATTTTACATAGATCTTTAAAAATATAGATGTGCTAGTAAATATAATCAAATTAGTTTAAAGTGTAAATATAATGTCCATTTCAAGAGTGGATCATTTGATTAAGACAATTCTATGTACAAGTAGTATAAAGAATATAAAAGGAAGATTTTAAGAGGATGAAGCTATGTATAGAAATGTGCTACTATGACATGTTTATTTTTTGGTTTTTGTTATTGGTTAGTTTGTCTATTGAGTAAGGATAAAGATTGTGAAGTTGAAGATGAGATTAATTTCATAAATACTACATTATTATAGGAATTATAAATAATTAATTGTAGACTAGGTGAATTATTGTAGTCATTTTGTGTATTATAGTGGTAAAGTGATAACAGATTATATTGTACTTATAATACAATTATTTTGGGGGTGTTTATAGAGAAGGGAAAGAGGCACAAATCTTCAAGATTATGCACATTTGATCATTTTGTTAATTAATTGAGGTTTTAAATAATGTTATATTTTAAATTTTAATTAATCAATAAATACAACGAAATGTGCATCTTCAATGTTGCATATACAATATGTTAAATTAGCTTAGAGTGTAAATATATTGTCTGGTTCGAGAGAGCTATTTGAGGCACTTACAACAATTCTATGTATATGTAGTATACAAAATATAAAAAGGAAGATTCTAAGAGGAGGAGGATATGTATAGAGATATGCTACCATAATATGTTCAATTTTTAGTTTTTGTCATTGGTTAGTTTGTGCATTGAGTGAGCCTAAATATTGTAAAGATGAAGATGAGGTTAATTGCATAAATAACACATGCGTATAGTAATTATAAGTCATTAATTGTAGACAAGCTGAATTATTACAGTGATTTTGTGTACTAAAGTGCTAAAGTGATAATAGATATTAGTAAATAATGATTTTTATTTTTCTAACACCATGAAAAAAGTGTTTCTTTGTTAGATAATGCACAAAATGCAAAAAATAATAGAGCATGTGGTGTAATGCCTTGCCAAGGAGCCCAGAGGAATTACAACTAAACACTAGAATAACATGTCATTTTTTTTAAAGACCATTATACATTAAACAATCTTTCAACTCAACACATTATATATTACTATCAATACAACACAATGATAATCTATTATATTGTTTAACGAAATACTTTTTAATACTATCCATATATATTCCTCTATGGGTTCCCTAACGTCGCTACTAGCAACACATCTAAACATGAACTAAATAACATTAGGATAATTCAATGAAGGTACTGACTGACATGATTTGATTTCATTGCATCACCAACATTAATCATCTATAACTAGGTACATTCTTATTACCAAAATAAATGAAAATCCTTTCATTACCTCCCAAGGCCTAACATTAAACATTCATCACTTATTCATTTTAAGCACCAAATTAAATATTTATAAGGTAACCTTTTAACATGAAGTAAGTTCATTTTAAACATCACATAATACCTTTCACCTAAATGCGATTTCATCATTACAAGCTAATCAAATACAATAGTTCTAATAGAATTACCTCCTTAAGGAGAGTTCCAAATACAATATCAAGTACAATTACAATTATGTTTACAATTACATTTCCAAATACATTTGCTTCTAGAAGGTACATAACAAATAACAACATAATGGTAGATCATCTCACAACTAGAATACGGAGACATTGAAAAGAACATGGTAAAGATCCATCTAGCCGCACATGAACAAGTCCACCAAAATATTCCCAATGGGTGAAAAAGCAATGCCACCCAACCATGTGGAGCCTATAGGTCCACCCCCATGCTAGGAGATAGACACAAGGACCCAAAGACACAAGCAAGAAGGTTGGGGAAAATAGGACTACTCATAAACACACAAATCCACATCCAAGGGAACACAATACATGAATCAGAATAAAATACAAGCACTAGGACACTTTAGAGGCCAACAACCAAATAGGATAGGATCCTATCATACATGAAGGGAGGAGTGTCATCACATAGCCTCAACATGGGTTACCCTAGTAGTCTATCCCTCTCCAAACATCAGACACCAACCTCCATTTGAGAGCTCAAGTGGAACCAATCAATCCTTTCATGAATACAAGGAAGTATGATCATGCCAGCTCCAACTTCCCATGGACGAACATGCATCATGCTAGCTCTAACATCCCATGGATGAAAAAAACTTCTCAATCCAATCCTATTTCTAAACAAGCACATAAGGCCATGGGTGGGGCACTGTAAATTATCCTATTAATGTTTAATCCAATCCCAAAGTTTTAATTAAGGTTATCACTTGTATCACACAACTCTCCAATGAGTTACCTTGACAGCCACTTTGGGCCCCGAACTCCATTGAGAGCCACTCCCCCTTAGCACATCTTGTTGGCAACAATGCAACAAACTGATAGGGGGGCTGAATCACTTTGCACAAAAACATTACTTAACAGAAACTCAAATTCAAATCTGATAATTAACAATTAAAGCACAAATCAAAACCACATCAATAACACACATAACATCAAGATTTTTGACTCGGAAAACCCAGTTAAGGGAAAAACCATGGCGGGAACCTACCCACAATGAGATGATACCCTATTAGAAGTATATAAAATATTACAATGGGAATGCACATCCATTCAAGCACACTGCCTAGAGCTCACTGCTCAAACATAATAATAATGAGTGCTATAACCCTTAGGAAGATTCACTATGTTACAAAAAGATTCAGATTACATCTAGAAGATTATGAACTGATAGAATAGCATCTCCTCATGCCTGATTACAGTTCCGATTAAGCTCATATACTGCTTTGCTAGACTTCTGCACACTTCTGCTGTTGGCAACAACAAGAAGGAAAACTGAGAGGGGGGGGGGGTGAATCAATTTTCACTAGATTAAAACAATTAAGCACAATCTTAGTTCTAATCAATTGCAACAAAAAGAAAGATAACAACAATAACAACAACAAACATAACACCAATATTTTTTACGTGGAAAACCCTGTTAAGGGAAAAACCATGATGGGAACCTACCCACAATGAGATAATACTCTGTAGTAGTATGTGTAAATATTATAATGGAGAATGCACATGCATTCAAGCACACTGCCTAGAACTCATTGCTCAAATTACAATGACCTAGAAGGCTCCAACCCTTAGGGAAGGTTCACTACCTTACAAAATGATTTGGACTACAATCCAAAAAGAGTGAACTTCAAAAATAGCATTTGCTAATGTCTAATGGCAGTTCTGGTTAAGCTCAAATGTCTTCTCTTCACCAATCTCTACTCTACACACCATACCAAAAGGTGAATTCGCTTGTTCACACATACACCACTCTCTGATAATGCAGACTTAACACCATAACCCAAATTACATGAATATTAAACCCATTTATATAGATCATCAACTTTGACTACAAGGTCGGTCAAACCCATAACACCTAGTTACAAAATTACATCACACGATACATAAATCAACCACCAGACCAATACAATAACATAGATAGCATAACATGGACCTAAATCAAATTTCCAAATTCCCATCACCACCGGAAATCTTGCCAAGACCAACCGCAACATGTTACACCACCAAAATACCACATAACATGAAGGATATCACTGGATCATGAAAATCATCAAAAAATTTCACAATAATCAATTTGAATCACCAAGACAAATAGGACATGATTAGGAAACACCAAAAAGAACATTATAACCATCCGCAATAGCTGCACCAACACCACTTATGCAAATATCCATCGATCAACATGCTAACATTCAAGAACACTCAACAACAACAACTTAGATAAGAAAGATAGCTTTCAAAGCACCAAATCACAAACCAATTAAAATGAAGTTACACACGAACAAAAAAATATTCTCCCAAATCTATAACACAAGATATTATCATACCAATGCTCACTGGATTAAAAACCACACTCTGCCAACCTCTGGATAGGAAGACCAAAAACTTGAAATGCAATCACCAGATCAAGTGATATGATCAAGAAGACTTCCGAATCACTGAAACCAATTCTCTGAAATACCAAGACACAAGAATATGTTGACATTGTTGGTTTCTAAACATGATTTATGCTATCTATTGTAGCAACCAAGTTTCTCTTTCAATTATCTATGGAGGAGCCAACTCCAATGCTCAATAATTTACAGGACTTGGACCAACTGAGAAGGATTCTAACAAATCCTTCTACACTTTGGGCTCTGTGAAACCTGTGAGGGTAATCCCTTAGCAAATTTACAACCTCTACACCACAATTGCAAATAACACAGCGGCAAAGTTGATAATCTCATATAAAAGGCTCAACACAAAGGGAGAATGTTGCAGGAATGACTAGTTCCTCAGTGATCCTCAACCAATTGGATCTTGAGATGACAACAAACATACATAAAAATAAAAAGATATTCGTTATTTATCAAAAAAAAAAAACAAGTCAAAGATGACTTAGACAAAATGTTGATAACAAGAGCAATATTTAGCCTGGATCAGTTCCTTATCCCATTGGGAGATTGGATTCACAGAATGCATATCGATATATGACAAAATATTACCCTAGTATATAGATCTAAAATATTATTGTCTTACAATAAATCTCATTTATGACCAAACCTATTCAAGCATTTTAATTAATCCATGAGATTAAAGCATGAAATAGAAAATTACACACACCACAACAGTGAGATGAATGAAAAGAAACCCTTGATTTATTTCATTTAAAATATGACATAATTGTACACTGGAGAGAAATAGATCTGACTTTTACCCATTTGAATTCAATTACTAGCTCTACCAAAAACAATATACATTCTAGGATTCAACAACTTCACAAAATTTGACACTAAACTTTCTATCTATTTTCTTTGTATCAGACTAACAAAATGTTCCAAAATTCACCTATGACTCTTTACTAGGACTCTCTTTGGAACCAAAAATTATAGAAACTATAAAAAAAGACCCTCAAACACGGCCTTGAATTCCCTTTTATAAAACAAGGGAGCAAACAAGCTCCAGGCCTGAGAAAACACACATCACAAGCTAATTGGACCACTTGTGATTTTTGTTACAACAACATTCCTTAGTGGCAAAATATCCTAATTGTCTCTTGAAATATTCTTTATGCTTGGCCTTCATAGAAAACACCGAAGATGATGTTGGTGCTTGCTCATGGCACTCTAGATTCACTTCTCGAGGTAATAACCGCTACAAGATGCCAAAAATGGGAACCAAGTTGTTGTTCCTGACAATAAGTAGCTAACTATCTATTTCTACCTTATTCTTCATTTAAGTACATTTTCACCCAATTATTATACTCCTCTTTTGATGGCCATTCAAAATTCATAACCTCATCCGCCTTCGCCCTATATGGAGTATATTTAATGGCTACTTGGTTGGCTTCCCTCTCAAAAGTTTCAAAAAATGTGCCTATATTGATGATCTTACATATACTATCCTCAAGCATATCTATGTCAAGGTTATCGCATTTAATTCTACTTGAGAATTAATTACCTTCTCTACTTGCTCTTTCCATGTCTGCAATTGTTTAACATCTCCATTTGCCTCCATAATCCCAGGCAACAAAGTCTCTTGCAGTTTATTGAAACTCTTCATCAATTCTCTGATTTTCTTCTCTAGATTCTCTAGCAGAGTCTGAATTTATTGTAATGACTTTACCAATAAATAAGTTGGTTGAAGTGCTTGAGGTTTATCAACATGAAACTTGGAAGCCATGAACATCATTTTTAGTTCATTAGCTCTATGCACCCATTTACCCAATAATATAACAACTACCTCTTAATCCCTGTGAAAATTCTTTATGGCTTCAAACAACAAAGAATATAATGAATGAATACTATGTAACCTAATGTCAATTTTCTCATTTAAATGGCTCAAAACTGTATTCACTATCTCCTTCTTTTCTAGGACAACTCTTTCCTCCATGTCTTTTATTTGGCGCTCCAATTCCTTTATTTTCTTAAGCATCTGAGCCTTGGTTGGATCAACTGAATATGTAGGTTCTTCAATAATTGGTTCTACTGCGGAAAAAGAGGGTCCAATTCCAATTGGAGACTTAGGATCTGACTCCGTGGGGATGGCTGGACGCATTTTAGATGTTGAGGGCAAATCAGGAGGAGCTTCTAATTGCTTCTGCTGCAATAGTTGAACTGTAGTTTCCAATTCAATATTCTTCTGTTGAACCTTATTATACTCTGCAAACATGTGTTCATATTTTCTTTGGTATTCCTCTCTATCTACCTTTTCTCTCTTAGTTGTTTCTTGTGCCAACCTTGCTACATTCACTTTTAAGTCAGTTGCTTCCACTACCGAAGTATCTAAAGCTCTTTTTATAATCAGATTTCCCCTCAAATTAGGATTTAAGTCTGCTATGTCAGGATTTCTAGCCCCTTTAGTTAACAACCATATTGCCAATGTGGCATATTCTTGGTTGTAGGTAGACCCTTGCAATGCCGATCTAACTTATTCCTCTGAATTATACAAAGACTGTTGAGATTTCCTTATTGCATCAAAGGCTATAACATCTACAATATCTCATTCTAGAAGAATCAATACCCCTACTTGGTTAACAATTATTCTTCCCTCTTTAGGAGTGATGGCTTTAAACTCTTTCATCATTTGATTTTTAACTTCTTCTTCAACTCCTTATCACTTCTACTACAATTTTTGTACTTCTTCTCAGCACATCTACTTTTATACTCTTGAACTTTAGTTATCCAGACCAACTATTAAAATGCTCGGCTATGAACAAATATCTCATCCTCCAGGAATTTTTCACATTCCTCTTTCCTTGTATCCTGAATGGATTTTCCTTGTATGTCTAGTGGAGTACGGTCCCAATCTAATGACCTTGGTGGAGATGGAATTCCAACCTACAACTCTTCATTAGTAAGAATGATCACATTCTCGTCCTCTGGTTCTTGTGTAGGCTGTTCTTCAGGATTGTCATTTTTCTGCCTCTTAGATGGAGGAGGTGAAAGGCTTCTTTTAGGTGGAGATTCAACATCTATAATCACTACCCCCTTAAGTGGCCCATGCTGAGGTTCTAGGGGTTTTTCTTGTTCCATTATCCCCTTCCTCTTCCTCTTCATCTCTTGTTCCTTTTCACTATCACTTTCATCTCTTACTCTTTTGTAAATAACCCTCCCCCTTGAAGTCATGTGAATAGGTCTCACCTCCTCTAGTTCCCCTTCTTCTGGTGATGCTGATCTTTGTACTCGGGGCTTTTGTTGTGCAGGCTTTGACAATGGCCTTTGTTGGGCTGCTAATTTTGAAGGTTCTTTTCCTATTTATTGGCTGTTTGTTATCTCCAATTGCTCCAACTCATCCATTAGGTCATACATGACCTCATCAAGATTTTCTATCAAATAATCCATTTTTTTATAAAATGGTCTAAATTTGTTCAATAGATCATACTTTGGATCCAATCTATGGACTTTATCAAGCAACTTCTTATAATCCAACCATCTTTCTTTTCTAAACTCTTGTTTATCCAGATCAAATTCATTCATGATCAAGTCTTCTGGAAAATCAAAATAATGAGTCAACATGGTTCCTTTGATTCTTTTTCTAAAAGTTTTATAGAAACCCTCTAGGTCACCATGCCTCTTTATGTTGACTCTCAAGCAATAAGGAGAAAGAACCTTTTCAAAATGGATCTATCCTCCTTTAAGAATTACAAAATATGGGATTGTAGTGTAATCAGGGAAAAAGGTGCCTTTACCTCTCTTTGTCAGCTCATCTTCATATTTGTAGCCCAATTGCCACGTAACTTTTGCAAATCCTAACCTAAGTGGAACATTGAAAGAAAATATATGTGGTTGTCCATAAAAACCATACACTCTTAAAACTATGCTCACAGAATAACGAATGACATCCCCCCATATGCTCAAGTTTCAATTTTGGCCTTCTTTCCATTGGCCTCAAAAAATCATGCAACTCTTCTAGAATCCTTGGTGGATTTACTATCAACTAAGCCCTAAGCTTGCATGCGAAACAATTGCAAAATCTTACCTAGTTTCCATCATTTTTGTCCCATGACATATCCATGCTCCAAACTTGCACTGGCATGTTTTCTCCATCTACCACCCTTCTCAAATCTATTTCTTCTGGAAAGAAATCTGTATTTTTGTACAAGATCATGTATATAAGCATGGGATACTAGTAGAATGAGGTACTAATGTCACCCTTTTTAATCTATAGCAACCCCTCATTTATATTGTCTGCAAGTTATGGAGCAAATTCATAAATCAATGCAATATGTGGGTGTTGAATCTGAATCTGCATGTGCATATATGCTTTGGGGATTACTGTGCTTGGGTGGAAACCTAAAATCTGACACAATGTGAAAAAGGTGGCTTTGAAATAATGTGCAAAGGCATCAATTGGACAAAGGTTCTCCAACATTTGGGCCAATATAATACTGAGTATCTTCCACCTTAGCCAAATGAGATGGGAGCAGTCTTTCTCTGACTAAATACATTGTCTTCTCATATTCTTTCTTCAGTTCCTCCAAATTGATTAGTTCCAGAGATGCAGAGGGTTCAAATAAGTCAAAAAATTTCCAAAACTCCTCCCTCTGGATGCTCAACAGATTTTCTCCTTTTCTTCCCCTCACAACCCTTGAGATTGGGTCATACTTATTTGCTACTACTATCAATAAATCCACATTCATGAATATAATGGGTACAACTAACTTCCCTAGATCATATTGCCATGCCTGTGAAAATGGGGTTGGTAGATTCCTCCGACCAAACCATAACTTGAATATGCTTAGCCCTAACATAGGCACCCTTGCATCTGATATCTTATAATTGTTGTCAACTAAACCCTCACCTAGGGTCTATCCATGTGCAAACCTCTACCCTTGGTATTTATCATTTGTTGATAACTTTAATTGATCCAAGAAGTCATCATAGAGATTCCAACTTTGATATTCAATATTACCAGAGTGTGGTCTTTGGGGTGCCATTATGAAAACCTAGGGTTCTTGATTTAAATTCTACAGGAAACAAAGGATTTTTGAAAGTCTTGCAACTACTACAATATAACTAGGATTTTAAAATTCTACTTCAAATTCCCCACCCTAGTTCGTATCAAAACACTTTCCCTACAAATTGAAAACAAGCCCTATGCTTAGAAATTTGAAATTCACCAGAGAACGCTACGACTTTGACTTACAATTTTTTTTTTACATTGCAAACCCTAATTCTATGCTTCAAAAGCTTGCAACAATCTCCTTTGGCTCTTGAAAAACTCTCCGCTCTTGTTCAAATGCCTCTGGTAATTGGAAATGGGCAGAATTGGATCTTTTAATATCCCTATGTTGGAAGACCTACGTCCTGTCTGCCATTACTACTTGTGTGAGCGATGAAATGACTCCAAATGTTTTAAATAAGTTTTAATCTTCACCATAGATCTGTCTCCATGCTGGTGAAATGAATAGCCTTCATTAGTCAATCTGACATTGACCTCTGAGCTGGCATATGACCCCACCTTCATCCAATAAGAAAACTCTGCATCAATCTGTCTTACAACTCATCCTTGCAGCCCCACCTTCAGTTCTGACCTTTCAACGTAGACACATGACATCATCCTACGATGCTGTGGTGGTTAATACCCCTACACCTTTTGATTGCGGGATCACAAGGACTGTCCTATCAAGGTAATATTTAATTGGTCCACCTTGGCGACCATTTAGCTTAGGCCGCTAACTCTCGAGCACCTTTTGTTCAACTTTTAAAACATCTCTGCCCATTTTCAGCACATGCCAAAAGATACATCCTTAGTCGGCCAAGCTTTAACTTATTTTTGCTGACCTTTTGACAAAATAATATATTAAAAAACCTTTTTTCATTTATTTCGGCCATCCATGTTGTGACACATGGCAGCTTCGAGACAAATGATAGCTCCCCATGATACCACAATGAATAGGATGGTCAACAAAAGTCTTCACGACATTGCGAGGACACTTATCAGGAAGCATGAAACACTTCGGTTATAAAATTGACCGTAGGAGGCCCAAGTCGAGGACTAAGACTTAGGAGAAATAAAAATTAAAAGGGATCGGGATACAAAATAAAATCCTAAGGACATAACATGGCCTCGCCAATGAGTCAATGACCCAAAGTCATTTTAAAAGCCCAAAAAGGTAATGACAAAATAAAACATGCTCTAGGCTTACAAACAAAAACTTGACAAATGAAGAAGAACCCTAAACCCTAAGCCATAAAAGGGATATCAGAGATCCCATCTAGCCAGAGATACACAAATTTTACTAGGCAATTAAAATTTTTGCAGGACATATTTTGAAGTCTTATTAGACATCAATGACAACAACATATCCTAGAAGCAACAATATCCAACATCTTCTCTGATATCAAAAGATTAAAGCATTGCTTGCTCATTATACACACTCTGATATCGCAGATACAATAGATACATCCGCAACAAGATATTACTTTAATTTATACATATCATCAACCTATATTTCAAGGTCGGCTCAACCCATAACATAAATTATAAAATATAACCATACATGGTAAAATTACACATGCAGAGAAAGTCAATGTCGGCTAAGACAGTTTGGACCCAAATCAACTCCTTGAATATGCAACACCTCCAATAATTATGCCTCAAACATCTGCAACACGCTACAATCAACATGTTGGCCAAGAACATGAAGAACACCACCGAAATAAGGAAAATCATTAGTAATGTGCACAATGATCAATGCAGACCAACAACATAGATAGAAAATGATCTAGAAACATCCACAAGCAACGTGAATTACCACAACAACAACTACAACATCACCACTTACTAGAATCTCCATCACCATTATACCAAACCTCAAGAACACTAACTGAGCTGACTATCAAACTGAAAGATTCACTTGAAAATATCCAAATCAGGAACCATCTAAATTAAGGACACACCAGAATACCCCAAACACTTTGCCAAATCTGCAAACTAAGATATTGCAATTCCAGAGCAATGTTGAGAAAAAACCAGAATATTGAACAACTGAAAACCAATGTCAATATTGGACCTCATAAATTGATCAAATCACCATGCGGACCACAAAAAATTATAATGAATCAACTAGAGATACTTATCACAAAACCCTTTAATCCACAACAACTCACCTACAACACACTGGACAAACCAACTTACTTGATTTGAGTGCAACACTGAAACACATAGAGAAATATGTTGACATCAATGACAAAACATTGTTCTAGCAAATTTCTCAGCAATATCCAATAATCTCCCCCTTTTTCATTGATGACAATATATGAATGTGAAATACAATCAATGCAAAGATAGAAAACAACAACCAATAATCTCCACATACAAATACATACATACTCTCTCCCCTTGAGATCAACACATGATATGACAATTTTTCATAGGACTCTCTCCCCCTTTGACATCAATGCTAAAGGCACATACGACACAAAACTCTCAACATCATCCACAACTTAGAACCTCTAAACCACAACATTGACTACTCCCTATGAATAGAAACCACCACACATAAATCTAGATCATAGGATATCTCTACGAAATCCACTGGACCGATGCAACTCAATGCATCTTAGTTCTCATTAGGAGGGGCAATGACCCCTAGCTTCTCTTTGAGATACTCAAAAGTATCTTTAGGCAAGGCTTCATGAAAATATCTGCAATTTGTTCCTTTGTAGACACATACTCCAATCTAACTTCCTTCTCATTCACCTTCTCTCTTAAGAAATGAAACCTGAATGGTATATGCTTAGTCTTGGAATGCAATATCAGATTCTTAGAAATATTGATAGCACTTGAATTATCACAATATATAGTAGTAGCCACATCATAAACAACTCTAATATCCTTCAACATCTACTTCATCCAAAAATCCTGAGTACAGTTGCTAGTAGCAACAATGTATTCAGCTTCTGCAGTAGATAAAGAAATGACATTCTACTTCTTACTCATCCATGAAACCAATCTCTTTCCCAAGAAAAATGCACCACCACTAGTACTCTTTTGGTCATCAAAATCACCTACCCAATCAACATTAGTAAAAGCACTCAAAGTAAAGTCATCATCTTTAGGATACCACAAACCAAAATCAACCGTCCCTTTCAAATATCTGAATATCCTCTTCACTGCTACAACACGAGATTCCTTATGATTAGCTTGAAATCTAGCAACAAGACATACAACATTCATTATATCCGGCCTAGTTGAGTCAAATATAAAAGTCCACCAATCATAGACCTGATTCTATTCCGATTTACTTTCAGAGAATCATCATCCTCATTCAACTTACATCTGGTCACCATAGGGGTACCAATAGGCTTAGCATCATCCAAACCAAACTTCTTCAACAATCCCTTCAAATACTTAGATTGAGATATAAAAATACCTTTACCTGACTGAGAAATTTGCAATCCCAAAAATAATTTCATCTCTCCAATCATGGGCATGTCAAACTGATTTTGCATATCATTGGCAAACTTCTTGTAGAAACTATCATCTCCACAAAAAATAATGTCATCAACAAACACCTCAACAATCAAATTATTATCATGATCAATCTTGAAGTACAAATTACTATCAATAGTACCTTTATTGAATTCAAGCTTCATTAAATACCTATCCAATATGGCATACCAATCTCTTGGGGATTTCTTGAGTCCATACATTGCTTTCTTCAATCTACAAACCATGTCCTTTTCATCTCTCAACTAAAATCCATTCGGTTTCTCAATATAAATTCATTCTTCCAACTCACCATTAAGAAATGCTAACTTGACATCCATTTGATAAACTTTGAAATCTCTGTAAGCAACATAAGCAATAAATAATCTAGCAGCTTCAATTCTAGCTATCGGAGCAAAAGTCTCCTCAAAATCAATGCTTTCCATCTGAGAATATCCCTTGCAGATGAGTCTAGTTTTATTCCTAACAACTTCACCTTGTTCATTCAATTTATTCAGGAAGACCCATTTAGTTCCAATTACGTTCTTATCCTTAGGTCTGGGAATAAGAATCTATGTATTATTCTTTTCAATCTAATTCAATTCTTCTTCCATTGCTTTAACTCCATTTTCATCTTTTCCCATCCTTAACATCTCATACTTTCCCTTCAAGATATATAACTTAGCAACTTTCACATGACTGTCACCTTCATATAAATTCTCAAGCTTCTTCTAGATCTCATGAGTGGTCTACAAATCCATCACATTAATCATCTTAGAATCAGTCAAGGCACTCAATAATTCTTACTTTGCCCTAATATTGTATTCAACTTCCTTAATCTCATCCAAAGATGTAGGACCATTTCGAGGAACATTATACACATTCTTAATAATCTTCCAATTGTCTTCATCAATGCATCTCAAATGACATTCCATTTGGTTCTTCCAAAGAGAGTAGTTCGTTCTATCAAATCTCAAACTATCCTTCTTGTAAGTATAGGTTGCCATATCGGATCACCTTAAGCGGCCAAGCTTCTTCTGGAGGATCTAGCTCTGATACCAATTGTTGGCAACAGTGTAGCAAACTGAGAGGGGGGTGAATCAATTTGCAGAAAAAATTTACTTAACACAAACTCAAATTTAAATTTGATAATTAACAATTAAAGCATCAATCAACACCACATTAATAATACACATAACACCAAGATTTTTGATGTGGAAAACCCAGTTAAGGGAAAAATCATGGTGGGAACATACCCACAATGAGATGATACCCTAGTAAAAGTATATGAAATTATATTAAAATGGGGAATGCACATGCATTCAGGCACACTACTCAAACACAATAATACAGAGGGCTACAACCCTTAGGAAGACTCACCGTATTAAAAAAAGATTCAAATTACATCCGAAAGATCATGAATTGATAGAATAACATCTCCTCATGCCTGGTTACAATTCCGAATAAGCTCATATACTGCTCTGCTACACTTCTTCTCTGCTACTGAAATATTAAAGCATCGTGCGCTCATTACACACAATCTCTAATATCGTAGATACAACAGATACATCTACAACAAGATATTACATCAATTTATACATATCATCTACCTATATTTCAAGGTTGGCTCAAACCATAACACAAATTATAAAATATAACCATACACGCTACAATAACACATGCAGAGAAAAACAATGTTGGCTAAGACATAGTCTGGACCCAAATCAACTCCTTGAACACACAACACATCCAATAATTATGTCTCGAACATCCGCAACACACTAAAATCAACATATCAGCCAAGAACATGAAAAAGACCACCAAAATAAGGAAAATCATTAATAAAACACACAATGATCAATGCAGACCAACAACATGGATAGAACATGATCTAGAAACATCCAAAAGTAACGTGAATTACCACAGAAACAACCACAACATCACCACTTACTAGAATCTCTATCATCATTATACCGAACCTCAAGACCACTAAGTTGACTGTGAAATTGAAAGATTCACTTGTGGATCTCTAAATCATGAACCATTTGAATTGAGGACACACTAGAACATCCCAAACACTTTGCCAAATCCACAAACTAAGATATTGTAATTCTGAAGAAATGCGGAGCAAAAACCGGAACATTGACCAGCATTGAATAATTGAAAACCAACCTCAATATCGGACCTCATAACTTGACCAAATCACCATGCGAACCACATAAACTTCTGCTGAATCAAGTAGAGATACTTATCACAAAACCCTTTAATCCACAACAACTCACCTACAACACATTGGCCAAACCAACTTACTTGATCTGACTGCAAGACTGGAACACACCGAGGAATATGTTGACATCAATGACAAAACATTGTTCCAACAAACTTCTCAACAATATCCAACACATCTAGCTATCCTAACCTCTAAGGTTCAAATAATAAAATCATAAGGATCATAATCACATTAGTAGAATTTATGAATCCATCTCCAATGGATAAAACATAATCAGGAATAAGACTTCCATAGGTCCCTACCAACAAGGGATACCGTCCTAAAACCACATATGAATGCACAAATCTCTAAAAGATTTTATAAGAGGGTATACAAATAAGAATCAATTCACAATATCCTACCTAAATCAGATCAAATCATATAAGAAACATAACTTTAATCAACATGAATCCACTCTCTCAAGTTCATATTGCACAACCGAAATAGGACTTTCCATACAAGACCTTATCAACAAGGGTTAAGTCCTGAAACTGAAATTGAAACATAATACATTAATTTATTCTAAAAAAAAACATAGGAAATGAAATGAAGACACAAATCCAACCAAAATGAGACCAATCAGACCAAAATTGCATGACTAACAAAGTACTGGACCAAACTGAGCGTCTAGGACAAACCAAGAGTCAAAACAGAGCCGAATTGAAAAACTCAGAACCAAAAATTGAGTTCTTATGCACTTGTTCTTTGAAGCTGTACAATTATCCTTTAAAGTCATGTAATTGCGATAACTTTTTGTGCAATTATTTTCTAGAATTGCGTATTTGGGGCTCAAACTTGCGTAGTTGGAAGGGGTCAAAAGGAGAGAAAAATTAACACATTTTTGGGACCTAAAACTAAAAAATGGTGAAGACCCATTTGAGAAGTGTCTATTTCCATTCTATTAAATTAAAAAATTGACCCCAAATACTTTAAATTGAAGATACAATACTTAAAGTTAATTTATTAGTCTCTTAAAACTCTATTCAGAGAGGGGTTTTAAACATGAAACTATAAATTCCTAACCAAAATGGAATATGGAATAAATTTTTTGGAAAATCAAGGGAATGATTCAATTACATCATAATATCCATTCAAACAATAAAAATAAAAATAACCCTTCTAATTATCAAGAAACCCGTTCAAAAATCACATAACACACATAGGAAAAGAGAGCACATACATGGTTCATACTCAAATCAAATAAACCAAAATTTCATAATATCATTAATTTTTATTCAAAACAAATAAATAAACATTTTTTTTTTCAATATAAGTGGATTATTCCACTAAACTTTTTTATTAATATTTTTTATTTTTTACACAGGATTCAAAGAGCATACTAGAGGAAAGAACCCTGAGAAGAAAACCTCTGGTCACAGCTCATAAAATAAACCTATAGTATCTGACAGATGAATTTATGCACCCCGCCCAAAACCACATACAAAATGCGGTCACAACACATATAATATCAGTTTTGCATAGAGCCCATATGACAATTTGCCAAAAAAACCCATCAGATAATTTTCAAATGTAGACTCCACAGCTGCTACCAATGGAAGAAGACAAAATTTTCCAAAGCCCTGTGCTAAATCCCATGAGCCAAAAACCTTCCTACCAAAAAAGAAAGTATCAAAAAACCTTTGGAAAAACACTATTGTATCAAATACCATGAGCTCAAACTCTCCTCTAGACAACGGACATGAATACTTGAAATGAAAGGGGAAAGTGGGAATAATTATCATCATAAAATTTTACATCAACATTACTCAAGAAAATCATATAACTATTGCTGCAAACCTTCCCATACCCTAGAAGGAATTTCCTCAAAACCCACCTCTCGCTGATTAGCATTGCTATCAATGGCTAAATTTGCCAAATAATCTGCAATCTTATTAACTTCTCTGTAACAATGGGATACCAAGAAAGATTCAAATAATTCTAATTTTTGTAAAATGGGATCAAGTATATACTGCAAATTCCAACAATTCGATTTCTTTTTCATAACACATTTAATAATCACCATAGAATCACCTTCAATTATTAAGTCCTTAATTCCCAAAGAGATTGCCATATCCAATCCAAAAGACAAAGCGTGAAATTCCGCATAATTGTTAGATTTAAAACCAATAGCATGACACTTAGCTCGAATAAAATTTGCATTGTGATCATAAGTTACCATGCCTACCCCAGCCGGACTAGGGTTACCACGAGAGGCCCCATCAAAATTTAGTTTAAAGTGCCCCTGCAGAGGAGGTTTCCATCTAGCAGAGCATCTCTTACCTATTGCATCATTTAAAAAAAAAAAATTGAACCATGAGAGGGTAAAACTGACAACATCTTCCAAACTCTAGTAACTCTACTATCCCAGTGTGAAAAAGAAGTAAGATTTTCCAAATTCTTATAAATAAATGACAAAGCAACCTTAGAGATTGAAGACTCAATTTTTAATAG
Source organism: Cryptomeria japonica (assembly GCF_030272615.1). NCBI lineage: Eukaryota > Viridiplantae > Streptophyta > Pinopsida > Cupressales > Cupressaceae > Cryptomeria > Cryptomeria japonica. The sequence continues at coordinate 599,867,023 of NC_081414.1, forward strand.
AACCTCAGACATAGGAGACCTTGTTTTTTTTAAATATCCCATTGTTTCTCTCTAGCCAAACATTCCAAATCACAATAGATGGAGATATAATCTAAAGGCATGCATAAAAAGATGAGGCAAACATAAAGTGCCAAGATCTGAAATGGGAAATGAGATCCTTACCAATAACAAAGGATATATTTAACTTCTCAAACAACCACTGCCAATATTCATAAGCATAATCACAATGTAGGAACAGGTGTAAAGAAGATTCTAAATTTTTGTTACAAAGGACGCAAGGGAAAACAACAGTAATACCAAGCCTATCTAGTCTCATACCTATAAGGACTCTGTCCTGAACTGCCAACCAAGCAAAGGCTCCAGCTTTAGGAAGACAAGCCGAATGCCAAAACAACTTGTTAGGCCAAGGTGATAATTCTTTAGCAACCATAAGAGAGTTGTAACCATCTTTAACAGTGTACTTACCATAAATATTCTTTGTCCAAATAAACTCATCCTCAGAATCAGAAAGAAATACAATTCTATCCCCCAAAATCTTCTCAAAATCTAATTTCATGCTTTGATCAACATCTAAGAAATCAATCGACTTCCATCTAGCTAGCTTAAGGGGTCCACTAGTCACAATTTCAAAATAATCTGCTAGAAAAACACCCCAAAGGGAGGAAAGAACAGTGATCAGAGGAGACCAATCCCTAATATTCACCAAAGGTGTGTGTCCATTCCATACTTCATCCCAGAATCTAACCTTTCTACCATTATGAATAGTCCATGAGAGATGAGGCAAAAATAATTGATCTACATTTACAAAGGAAATTCCAAATAGCAGAACCCGAAGGAAAATTTGAGACTTTAAAAATGTACTCTCTCGGTCCATTATTTAAATATTTGGCAAAGATAATCTGTGCCCATAAGGAGCTAGGCTTGTCATATAATTTCCAAACCAACTTAGCACCTAAGGATAAATTTTGATTTTCCAGACTCTGAATTCCTATTCCCCCAAGTTCCTTAGGCAAACATACCTTATCCCATGCAACTAAAGGGAGTTTCTTCTTGCCATCTTTATTATTGTTCCAAAGAAAATCTCTAAGAGTATCCTGTAAACTAACAATAGCTGCTTTTGGAGACTTCAAAATAGACATGAGATATATGGGAACAACATTCAAAACAGACTTGATGAGAACAATTTTACCCGCCAAAGTTAACCATCTATGATTCCATGAGAGAATTCTTTTAGAAATGACCGAAATAATCTTATCCCAAAAACCAATCTTATCCTATTTAACAAAGAAAGGAATCCCAAGGTAAGTACATGGAAGATTTCCAGTCTCAAATCCCCAAAAGGATTGCAACCTATGCTGAACTAGTTGTGATGTATTAAGGAAAAAATCTTTGATTTATCACCATTCACTTTCTGACCAAAAAATGATTTATTATTTTGTATTATTCCTTTAATCACTTTTGCCTCTACTAACGAAGCATGTCCAAATAATAGAGTATCATCTGCAAAGAGACAATGAGAAATACTTTGGGGAATATTCTGAATCCTTATACCTTTCTAAAGCCCCCCCCACTTTAGCAGCCCTAATAGCCCAACTAAAGGTTTCAGCTAGGAGAATAAACAAAAAGGGAGAAAGGGGATCTCCCTATCTCAAACCCCTAGAGGAAGTGAAAAAACCACAAGGACAACCATTAATTAAAACCGAGAATCTTGCAGAAGAAATACATGCACCAATCCATTTGACCCAGGCCTTGGAAAAACCTAACTTCTCAAGAACAACGCATAAAGCCCCCCACTCTACTCTATCATAAGCCTTCATCATGTCTAGTTTAAGTATCATGGTCGGGGTTCTTTGGGTGGAAATAGAATGCAACACCTCATGTGCTACAATTGCACCCTCTGTCGTCTCCCTTCCGGGAACAAAACCACCTTGCTCCAATGAAATGATCCTAGGTAGAATTTTTGCCAACCTAAGGGAAATTGCCTTCGTAAATATCTTATACAAAGTGTTACATAAAGCAATGGGGCAGAAGTCAGCAAAAGTCTTAGTATCCTCTTTTTTAGAAATAATTGCAATCATTGTAGTATTAAGTTCTTTTAAAATAGACCTATTTCTCCTAACTTCCTCGTGAGCCAATAAAACATCATTTCCCACAAAATCCCAACATTTCTGAAAAAATAAAGGAGTAAAACCATCTGGTCCCAGGGCTTTATCCGGATTCATGGCAAAGACAACACTCTTAACTTCTTCTAAGGAAAAGGGAGACATCAACATCTTATTGTCTTCCAAAGATACTAAAGGAGGAATATTAGATATAATATCATTGCTGAGATTTCCATTTTCCGAAGATAATAATGACTTAAAAAACCTAACTGCCTTTGAAGCAATGTCTACTGGCTCTATCAATAAATTCTCATTCTGACACTGAATACAAGATATTCTATTCTTACATCTTTTAATCTTAGTTGAAGAATGAAATTTTTTTGTGTTCCTGTCACCATCTGAAAGCCATAACTCTCTAGATTTATGTCTCCAATAGATTTCCTCTCTAGCTAACACCTCCTCAAGCTGTAATTTTAGTGACTTCAATTCATCAAAAAATTGTGGCACCATACCATGTTGAAGCACATGAGTATTAAGAAACTCAATCATATCTTGAATCCTTTGTTTCTCCTGAAAAATATGCTTAAAATGCGAGATATTCCATTCCCTAATATTCAATTTCAAATAACTTAAATATCAAAGGATAATTGCATATGGATTTAAAATCCTACCTTGGAGCCTGCAAAGACAAACAAAACTAAAGCAGGCTGATGAAGAATGGAGATGCAAACGCAATCCATGGACCACCAGAAGATGTCAATCGACAATAATCTGATTCAACAAAAGAATTTACCAACCAAACTCCCATTCATAATCCAAGAATTCTTTTTATGAGAGAAAAACCCACTAAGCAAAAGGATGAATTTCCAAGTCATTTTTACTTCCCCAAAATTTCTCGTACCATTTCTTCAGAATCTTGTTACAACCCCAAAATAAACTTCCTCTCAAATTATTACCAAAAAAATAATTAAAAATCCCTCAAATCCTACAAAAAATTTCACATTAAGGAAAACAATCCCCCACCATGAAAATCTCCCAAAAATCATAAAAATAGAAATATTTAATTAATATCCCACACAAAAATCATAATAAAAATAATATTTGATTTCCAAAATAAAACATATATTTAATATTTATTTCCAACTCACAAATTTATCTTTGCACCGATAATCAATAAAAAAATAAATTAATAATAATATAAGTATTTATTAATTAAAAATATGAGCACATTAAAATATTAAATCAACCAATTAGTTAATTACTAATATAATCATCTCACTTAGGTTATTTTTATATTAATACTAAATACATATAAATTATAGTGGGTCACCACTAAATAATAATTAACCACAACCTAATATATTATACCACTAGAGTAATAAACAAAAACTCACCACACAACACCACTATTAACGCAAGGATACTCATATATTATCTTGATGACAATTTGATAAGGTAAGATGGCACAAGATAATTGTCCCTAATTAGAGACAATGGCTAAGGCTAAGTGAAAATTGAGCCTTAATTCTATCTCCATAATCACCATTGGGAATAAAGACCCGCTTAGACCTGTGAAGTCAGGTGGAGTTGATATCTAATATTTGCACAAAAGATCTTACCAAACACACACACACACACACACACACACACACACACACAAACCAATTCAAATATAGTGAAAGGAAATCATGACATCGCATGAGTTGATATCTAATATTTGCACAAAAGATCTTACCAAACACACACACACACACACACACACACACACACACACAAACCAATTCAAATATAGTGAAAGGAAATCATGACATCGCATGAGTTGATATCTAATATTTGCACAAAAGATCTTACCAAACACACACACACACACACACACACACACACACACACACACACACACACCAATTCAAATATAGTGAAAGGAAATCATGACATTGCATGGCTCTCACGAATGAGTAATGTGATATCATTGCTTTCACCCTAATACCCAAACAATAAGTGCAATATAGATTTTTTATACTCATCAAATCCATATTCATTAAATAACATCAATAACCATCTAACATATCCAATAGTGTCACCTACAAAATAGGTTTTCACATCATACTTGATCACGGTAATTGTATACACTTAAAAATGTCTTGAAGACAATTAATTAAATAAGCAATTATTTAATTAATCTCCCTTCCCAATTTAATTGAATTCATTAGCAATTTGATTAAATTCCCCATTCACCTGCTTATTAATAAATCTAAGGATTTATTTAATAACTTCATTTCAATGATCCCCTTTGATTGATTAATCTAAATTAATTAATCCTCCCCCCATTTAATTTATTTCTTGTAATCCCTTATTTAATTAAAACAAATCAATTTATGAGTTGTTGAAAGTTAATTAGCCTTTTCCTATTATTTGAATTTTTAAATTCAAATTCCCCACATGCCTCCTAACTTCTAACCACCTAACCTAACCACCCCCCTAACCTAAGCCATTCCACCTAATCTTGGGTTTAACTAACCCTATCCTATCTTGCACATCCTAACCTCCTTATCCTAACCTCCTATGAATTAGATATTATCCTCTTGAGACACATGACATTTATGCCACATGTCTCCTCCCTTGGACACTTGCCCTCTTGTGAGCAAGATTCCTTGACACTTGTCACCACAGAGATGACAAGTGTCCCTCCCTCCAACCTCCTCCAATTTGACCCTTGATATCTTCAGATTCAATCTTGACCATTGATTCCTGCCACCTCACCCCTGACCTTGGAAATCCTATAAATATCCCTCATTTTGGAGCACAAAGGATCCCATCTCATATTATCTCAAGCATTGTTATTATAGGCAGATCCCATCTCAAGCATTGTTATTATAGGTATATCATTTCTAGCATCCTAGTTTAGCATTGTTATCATTCATTGCATCTTAGATCTAACTTAATTTGATCATCTTCTAGTATAATTTCTTAATCATATAGCATAATCAATCTCTCATTGAGCTTAATTGCATCTATCATTTAGCATAATCATGCATATCATTAGCATAATTAGCTTCTTGGATCAATCTAGCTTAATCATGCATTCATCTAGTTTTCACATCATATCATTTTAAATCATTCATCTTAGTGTAGTCAAGTCACTGGGATTGCTCATCTAGATCTGAGAGAAAATCCACACTCGCGTCTCTTAGGAGGTGATAGATCGCATTGCCATGGTTTATCTTTCATTTGATTTTAATTCGCTAACCATGCTTGTAATGATCTATTGAGTGTTTGTGTTGTAGTTGCAGGTACCCTACTTCACAACCACGATATTTTGGTGCCCACCGTGGGGCCAAAAAATCTAATTTCTTGGCCTCTTGCATCTTCAAATCTTCAATCTCATGGATCTCTGGCCCCACTGTCTTCAGAATCTCGTATGAGTACCTTTTCATTACCGTACGATTTTCTTTGTGAACTTGTATGGGTATGTGAGAATACTCGTATTGCTAGGTGAGACAAATCGTACGATTTTCTATTTTTGTCTTTTCATAAACAAAGTTCATTTTAGGGTTTTTATGCTTAAATTCGGCTATTACTAATGCTAACCCTAGTTTTGTTTCTGAGTTTTCTAGCAGCCTAATTGGTTTTCTGTAGAACGTTTTTCCAAGATTACGCGGGCCAAAGAATCAATTACTCAAAACAACATGATTACTAATATATTGGTTTTGTAGGTTACCTAAGGAAAACCAACCAAACTTTATGTCTTCTTAATTTTTTCTAGGCACACTTAATTTGCTAATGGTAAATGAATAATCTTATTTTCCATGCTTGAGAAGTTGTCTAAAAGGTAGGAGAGTATGTTGTTGTCTGTATGGACAATTAGAAATCCCAACCCTTGAAGCACTTCTATGTTTGATATTTGAATACCTTTTGCAGGCATGTCACAGTGGGAAAAAATAATCACCCTATGAGAATGACCCAAGTGAGTACAACTAGACCTAAGCTTTCCGACTCACTCTAAAAAATAGGCCTCTTGGGATTAAAGTCTTAGAGAATGGGATTATTTGAGTTTTCTCTTTTGAGATCTCTCATATCGAACATTTTGTAGGGCCTCGCAGTCTCAATCACACTTGCATGACTACTTCTTGTTTTGGTACCTTGTTGGGCTATATGTCTGAATCGCGCTTGCGTGACTGCAAGGGGTAATTCCAAATAGAAATCCTTACTACGAATCCTAAGATAGAAGCTACCTGGTTCACCTTCGAAAGGGGTATAATCTTTGTGTAAGAGAGATAGTAACTCTCCCAAGACACTTGCCATATCGTGCCCCCATTAGCCTTTGGAGTCGGATAATACAACATTGAGAATCCATTGCGTGAGACTTAGTGGCCGTATTCTGATTAGCTATTGGGTGTGTACCTAAGTTTGCAAGCAAAGTTTTCTCTCCCAGCCAACTTCCTTAGTATTCAGCATGTTGTGCTTGAGGTCACTTATCATATCGTGTGTCTGATGTGTTTCCATCCTTGGCACTAAAACTGGAAAACATAATCAAAACATCAAACATCATTGGTCAAAAATCTGTTAAAGTCAAAAATTTGTCTCTGCTCTGTCATAAGTCGTATGAGTTTCCTAGTTTTTTGTATGAGAAAGATAGTTCGTCATTTTGTTCTGCCTAAATTTTCGTATGAGTCAGATTAGCAGAGGTTCTTTGTTATCAATTTGTCGAATGGTGTTCTCTAAATTGTCATGCGGGATTCCTAGTTTTTCGTATGGGACTGTCTAAATTGTCGTCTGGGAGTCCTTAATCTGTCGTACGAGGTTCTGTCTATGTCAGTCTAGAGCTGTCTTGCTACATGTATTTTCTAGACCTGTCATGTTTGCTTGGTCAATTTACAATGAGCGTATACACCCGATATCTATCATCCTGTGCTTAGGCTATCTTCTTGGTTCGCTCAGTTAAGTAATCTTCTGTCAAAACGAATTCAAGAACTAGACACCCCAAGATTTTCAAGTATTCATCTTCAACAAGTTCAAGATCTAACATCTCAAAGTGCATTATCACCTTCTTTGATAAACTGATCACTCAAAACATAGTTTCTCATCAGGATTTATCATCCTCCATCATGAAACTACAACATTTGATCGAGATAACCTAATCCCATATCATAGGATATATCGTTCCTATTGGACTTGCTCTTATCAAAATCATTTACATTGCACTCCAACCTAAGATAAAAAAAAATTACAAACTTACAAATACTTGAGTTATCTTTTCATGTCATATCACTCTATCATATCAACATTGACAACCACTTATTGAAACACCTTTTAGACAATTGAATCCTTCCATAATATTCAACACACGTGTATGCCCATTTTAACTAAAGCGCAGAGATGTGAGATCACAAAAGCGGAAATAGAAACATATGAAATAGCTGAAGATCATAGGAACATGGCATACCAAGGCGAAATGCAAGAAGAGGACATAACAGATCAACATATCAGAGAAATCAAACAAGATCCTAAATTCGATAAATTTATGGAGAAAATATTGGTGGGAGAAAAAGAAAACTACTTCCTAATGTTAGAAAAATTTGGTGCTACACTCCCCCAAGATTTTGATGTGAGGAATTTAGGACAAAGGAGAAGTGACCCTTTCCATGATAATGAACGACATGAGGAGATTTCCAGTCAGAAAAAGGATGAGACATCAATTCCCGATAACATAAGAACTAATGAGGAAACTTCTATTCCCAAAAAGGATAACGTAGAAATTATCAACACTGCCAAATCTAATGAGGACACAAGAAAGAGTCAGGATGATATGAGAAGAGATCAAGATCATACTAGAATGGAAACTCATGGTTATGCAAGAATAAATCATGTGGATAATCCTCTCACAACTCTTACACAACAAATACAAACCCTACAAACACAGATTCAAGATATGTAGAGAGCAACTGTTAGAATGTACTCGCTTCAAGGGATCTGTCCTTACCCATTCAATAGAAATCTAAACATGATACCATTTCCTACAGGTTGTGAAACTCCTAGATATGATAAATATAATGGAAGCATTGATCCCCAAGATCATATACAAGAATTTTGCATGATGAGTATGGAGTTTGCACATGAGGATACATACCTAATGAGGTTATTTCCAAAGAGCTTAAGTGGACTAGATATGGAATGGTTCTCCAAACTTCCACCCGGAATTAGATCATTCACAGAATTGGTGGATAAATTTGTTTCACAATACTCATACAACACGAGGTGAAAATGATAGACCTATGTAATACCAAACAAAAGAGTGGAGAACCTTTCATGATGTTTGTATAGAGATGGAGATAGTTAGCTTCATGATATCCTCGTACGATGCTAGAATACGAGAAAATGGACATATTCATCGATAATCTAAACGTACAAATGAGATATCATCTAAAAATGTAATGTCATCAAAATTTCGAAAAGATGATTGACAATGGAATCATAATGGAGGAAGCTATGGTAAAGAAGGGTGAGTTGAAGCTATAAAAAGAAGGAGTAAATCCTCCTAACAACAATACTAGCAACAACAACAATGATAAGCCCAAATTTTGGAATATAAATCAAAATTTTGTCAATGATGAGATAGTGGATAACAATAATGTAAAACCAAAGCAACTGGTTTTCAATTTATCCAATCATTGAGCAGCAGCTCAACAAAACAACAATCACCAAAAATCAACGTTCAACAATTTCTTTCGTAGAAAATTTACCAACATTCGTGAACCACTTGGGTCAGCATTAAAGAAGATTCTCGCAAACAAGTTGATTACTTTGCTAGAAGGAAGAAACTTCAAACCTCAAGTGAAACCCTCTTGGTGGAATGCCAACCATTATTGTGATTTTGATCGAAACAAGGGACACCAAATGGATAATTGTCAGTGGTTGAAACATGTCATCCAGGATTCAATTGATAATGGAGTGATAACTGTGGATGGACATATGACAAACAAATCTCATACAACTTTCAAAACTTTGCTTCCTAACTATGAGAAGGGTGAACTATGCTCATGCATATGACAATGTGGTAAATGTGATTGTGGTTAAAGAAAAACAAGAAGAACCTTCTCATGCTATCACAATAAGCAAAGCCAAAGTTGTTTTGCCGGTTCTATAACTAGCACGTCATCCACTTCAAAGCAATACAGTCTAGTGGATCAACTATAGAAAACTCCTGCACAAATATCTATCTTAGAACTTTTAAGGTTTTCACCTGCACACAAAGAAATTCTTGAAAGAGCATTAGTTGATAAGACAATGTACAAATATCTTGATATAAATCAATTCCAAACCATGGTGGGATACCTCACAACCCCTCACTGCTTATCATTCACTAAAGAAGATGACATGTCCTTGCAATATACCCATAACACTCCCTTTCATATTGAAGTCCTCATTCATAAGATGCACGTTAAACATGTCCTAATAGATAGGGGAGATGGCCTAAATATTTTCTCATTAAGTCTTGTCCGTGCTCTAGGTTATTCTGAAGATGCAGTTGATCCTCGGAAAAAGATCACAATCAAAGCATATGATGAAGAAGAGAATTCCTCCAAAGGAATTGTGGTATTACCCATCAGAGTGGGACCTTTGCAGAAAGACACATCATTCCAAGTTCTAGACTTGGACTTATCATATAACACACTCTTAGGAAGACCATGGATACATGACATACAAGCTATTCCATCAACATATCACTAGTGCATGAAGTTTCCATATAATGGGCAGGATATCACAATCTCAGTAGATTCAAATCTATTCTAGTACTGTAGTAATCTAAAACCAGCTCAAGAGGTCATTGTTCCTCATAATAGGGAGGCATCGTCTTCAAACACACAATCCAAGGAAAAAACATTTGCCTCAATTTTGTCGAGTATGAAAAAAAATGCAGCTAAGAGATCGAGGGAACAAAGAATATTCACTATCACAGTTACCACTTTCTCCTAAATCCTATGGAAAACCATCAAACTCTAAACATAAACCAATTGTGAAACATCTTCCAATATTTGATGGAGAATTTGTTAGTGTCAAGACCTTATCAGAGGAAACAGAGGACAAAGATGTGCTACAATGGCTATATAAGGATGAAGAAGTTAAAAAAAAAATCAACAATGTCAGAATACCCACATAAAATATGGAAAAGGATTTACCATCCTTCAGAAAATGGAGTATACTAGAACAGGTCCTGTAGGAAAAAGAAAAGAAGGTATCTCAAAACCTATACAACCTCATACTCAGTAGGATACAGACAAATCAGGCTTAGGGTATGGACAAGTTACTCTACCAGAGGACACATCTTCTAGGCAGCAAAAAGCTAAACATGATAACAGACAAGAGCAACTTACAATTGAAAGGGAAGAAACATCTGCCAAACAATGAGAACAAGAAAAAATGAAATGGCAAAAGAAGAAAGCTTCTAATAAATAGGAAAACAAACTAAAGGCACTTCCCAAGGAGACTTAACTCCTAATCAAAACATACAAGAAGCTGGTACAAATCAAGGAGAGCTGATAGCAAGGTTGAGAGAACTCAATATTAGCCCAAATGAAGCTGAATATGAGAGAAGAAAAGATATAGCAAGAAAAATAGAAGAAACAAATCAAACACTATATGAACAAATCTGTAGATTGCAAGCTGCAAGTGAGATAGATTATAATGGATGGGAATGGGATTCCTATCATTCTAAACAATCAACTGAAGAAACTTGATTTGAAGAAGATGTAGGTGTTTATGTAGTTCATGCATATGCAAGACAAACATTAGGAACTAGCCCACTTGAATTAGAATCATATTCGGTTGAATTGGACTTAATCGAGGATGATAAGGAGCTACTTGCGAGAGGTCATTCTAACGAGAGTATCATTCTAGACGTTGAAATACATATCAAAAACTTTGACATCTCTATCATGGACCTTAATACATTTGAAGCATCTCAACCTAAGGACCCCTTACCTCTAATCCATCCTGAACTTATTAAATGGGAAAATGAAAGACATACTACCATTGATACCTTTCCTAATGACCATGCCATATCCTTATATCTTAATGCAATGAAACCTGCAAGAACTTTCACCAGGGATTTCAACAACGCATCTTCTAGTCAAGTGGGTGCCAAATCTCTCAGTTGCAAAAGTGAAAATAAAGAAAACAATATCAGATCTAATGCTGAAAACCATTTATAAGCAACATTAGACCAAGAAAAAGTAAAAAGAAACGACACATCTAACGGTGAAAACCTCCTCGAGGTGCCGAAAGGTGGGAGATTTGACACCTTACCTGAATACTATCAAGAAAGGTCATCCATACTGATCGAACCAATAGAGCTAGTTAACATTCAAACAACATAGCAACCAAAGATTCTACATCCAGCAACCTCTCTATCAGAACAAGAAATGCAACAATATATGGAATTCTTCAAATGATGACAAATCAATTTCACCTGGTCATATGCAAACATGCCAGGGCTGGTTCTAGATCTTATTATGTATCACTTAAATGTCAGTTTTGGAGTCAAACTAGTTAAACATAAACTGAGAAAGATGCATCCTCATATAGCTCTCCTTGTCAAAACAGAATTGAAGAAATTACTAGACGTGGGATTCATCAGACCTGAAGCATATCCTCAATGGGTATCAAACATAGTTCCTGTTTCCAAACCAGATAAAAGTATTAGAGTATGCACAGACTTCAAAGATCTTAATAATGCATGTCCAAAGGATGAATTTACTTTGCCTAATATTAACATCATTGTGGATCTAACTATTGGACATTCCATGTTTTCTCTAATGGACAGTTTCTTAGGATGTAATCAGATTAAAATAGCTCTAGAAGATCAAGAAAAGACAACTTTCATATGTCCATGGGGTAATTTTTGCTGGAACATCATGCCATTTGGACTAAAGAACGCATGTGCTACATATCAAAGAGCCATGACACCGATATTCCATGACATGATGGATACATTAATGGAAGACTATGTGGATGACATATTGGCAAAATCATACAACAAAGAAGAACATATAGGAATACTGGAAAACATCTTTGACCGGTTAGAACAATACAAGCTATGACTCAATCCCAAGAAATGTGCCTTTGGTGTTACTTCAGGTAAGCTATTGGGATACATTATTTCTGCTAGATGTATCAAAGTAGATCCAACCAAGGTCAAAGGAATCATGGAAATGGAATCTCCCATAAATATCAGTCAACTCAGATCACTCCAAGGAAGACTGCAGTCAATCAGAAGATTTGTTGCTCAGCTAGCAAATAAATGTCAACCATTTACTCATCTATTGCACAAGAATGTTAATTTCAAGTGGGACCATCAATGTGAGGAAGCATTCAAAAATATCAAGGAACATCTCATGCAACCATCAGTCCTAATGTCACCAATTCAAAGAAATTCATTGTTACTATATGTATCAAACACATAAGTATCATTAGGAGTTCTACTCACACAACAAGATAATTAAGGAAAAGAACGAGCTATCTACTACATCAACAAAATATTAGTGGGATACAAGCTCAAATATTCATCAACAGAAAAAGCATGCTTGGTAGTAGTGTTTGCTTCTCAAACATTGAGACACTATCTACTATCTCACTCCATCAAGGTGATTTCTAAAATCAATCCATTAAAGTATTTTCTCAATAAGGCGACATTAACAGGAATATTAGCAAAATGGATCATGATCTTAAGCAAGTTTGATATTGAGTATGTGGATAAAAAAGCTATCAAGGGGCAAGTCATTGCAGACCAACTCGCAGAGGTACCACTTCAAGATGATCGTCCTTTACACATTGAATTTCTAGATGTTGATATCCTAATGGTCACCACAAAAACATGACAATTGTACTTTGATGGTTCATATACACAACATGGATCGGGAGCAGGCATTCTATTCATCATGCCACAAGGTCATACAATTCCAAAGGCATACAAATTAAGCTTTCCATGCAACAAAGTATGAAGCTTTGGTCACAAGAATAAAGATGGCCATAGAGTGGAACATTACACTGCTACAGGTCTTTGGGGACTCTCAGCTCATCATCAATCAAGTCAATGACGATTATCAAACAAAGAATGAAAAGATAATACCTTATAAGAAGATGGTTGATGATGTCAAGAAGTACTTTGTTGAAATAACTTTTGAGAAGATTCCTAGGAATGATAACAAAGTAGCAGATGCCATGGCAACACTTGCTTCTCTACTTCAGACACAAGAAAATCAAGAGTGTTATGAATTCCTGGTGGAAGAGTTGTTTTACCCTGCACATAACTGTCCTGATTCCCAAACTATCTACCACCTTGTTGGGAATGATTCCTCCCACTATGGCCAAATTTATACATACCTGAAAGATAACACGCTCCTTCCCAACTTGTCAAAAAAATAAAGAGAAATTTCATTTGCCAATCTTCCCATTATACTCTTGTCGTGGATACCCTTTTTAAACAAGGTCTGGATGGTACTCTCTTAAGATGTCTTGAGAAAGAAGAATCTGAGAAGGCCTTAAATAAAGTCCATAATGACATTTGTGGCACTCATTCAAGTGGTCTTACCCTTTCAAAAAAACTCATACGCTTGGGCTATTATTGGACGACTATGGAATGAGTCTTTTCAAATAGCTAAAACATGCAAATAATGTCAGATCCATGGAAATTTAATTCATGCACCAGCCCAAGAACTTCATGCTTTGGCAACCTCTTGGACTTTCTGACAATGGGGTCTTGATCTAGTAGGAAAGATAAATCCTCCTTCATCCAATTGTCACAAATTCATCCTTGTAGCTACATAATATTTTACATAATGAATTGAGGTAGTACCTCTCACAAATATCATAGGAAAACAAATTGTTGTATTTATCTTGAACTACATCATAGGTCCCTATGACATACCCATGACCATTATCATTGATAGTAGGTGACCGTTCAAGAACCAGGATGTACAAGATCTATGTGAGAAATTCAAGATCCAACACATATTCTCCACACCCTACTATCCACAAGGGAATGGGCAAGCAGAAACATCAAACAAAACTATTCCGAAAATCCTCAAAAAGACAGTAAATGATGCTGGTAGAGATTGGCATATTCAATTGAACCCTTCTCTATGGGCCTACCATACCAGTATCCGCACACCAACAAGTGCCACACCTTTCTCTCTTGTCTATGGATCAGAAGCAATACTGCTAATAGAAGTAGAGATACCTTCTTTATGAGTATCATTGAAAGGCCTTATCCTAGATAAAGAACAACAAGTATCTAGACTGCAAGAGTTAGAATTGATCCATGAACGAAGACAAAATGCCTTTGATCATTTAAAGGTGTATCAACAAAGAATGTGTCGAAGTTATAATCACAAGGTCAAACCAAGAGCCTTTCAAGTTGGAGAACTAGTATTAAAGGAAAATCCATGCAACCAGGCAACTCGAGAAAAGAAAGGGAAGTTTGTACCAAACTAGTTGGGTCTGTTTGTGGTCACAACAGTATTTGGGTCAGGAGCCTATCAACTATCAATGCCAAATGGGGATCAGCTTGAAGAACCCATCAATAACATGCATTTGAAGAAGTTTTATGTCTGAAAAAAGCATAAAAATCCAAAAACAGTGAAAAAGTAGAAAAAATAAAAAAACGGTGCAAAAGCAGAAAAATCCAAAAACAGTGAAAAAACAAAAAAACAAAAAATAGGGGAAGAGCAGAAAAATACAAAAACAACGAAAACAATGAAAAAATAGAGAAAAAAAATAAAAAATGAGAAAACAGTGCAATAAAAATAGATGGTGAAAACCTGGCAACATGTGTTATCTGCCAACTGGCTCTTCCATCTATTAGTTCATGAATCCTTCTGCTTGCATTCATTTCCATTAGTGCTATTCATATCCATAATAAAACCTTTGTACATATGCAGGCATTGCAGCTGATTTCTCACCATGGTTTGGATCATTGGGTTTATCATAATAAATTTGTTTCTAGGCTTGGGGCAAAATCCTGCACCTAGTTGGGGGCAAAATTTTTGATCGATTTGAGCTTCATCAATCAGGTAGAACAACAGTTAGCCAATCCTTGCCAAGCAAAACTGAGACACATCCAATGTTGAACACAAGATCAAATTATAAACCATCAAACTATCACATGGCAGTCTAAGCACATCACACACTTTTCAATGGATGATATCTTTTGACTAATGATTTTAATACTTTGTTTCAACTTATCTATCTTGATTTTTGCTATCATGGTTTCTGAGTGACTCCAGGATGTCTTTGACTAGAGGAACAAGGAAGGAACATGATATTTTTCTTGTTTGTTGTCTGTAAATTAATTATTAATATGTGCAAATTTGTCTCAGAACATGATCATTGGATTATCATCAAAGACATTTCTGATTCGCATATAGAAATGGTTAATACTACTTGTTTTACGCAAGCAACACTCAAGTCATTTATACCTTGATGCTTGTGCTAAATTGCAATATCAACATCTAGGAAAGTAGTGCTCAGGTCATCATGGTTCAATTATACCATCAACGTTTGCACTCAATTCCCACATTAAAAAAAAGACACTCAATGATGACACAAAGAAATAACCCAGTGACTGGTCTGTTCGCAGCATTGCATTTCATTTACATTTAGCTTGCATTTCATTCTTGCATAGGATCACAAAAGCTCATCTTATCCAAGTCCAAATCTATCGCAGGAATTATCAATGTATCATCATAGGTGTATACACAATCAAAATGATGACTCATGTCTCTCCAGATATTGTTGACCCAAAGTGACTCTTATGCTACTCCCTCAAATGTGCCAACATCAACACATCTAAATCTTCCTGCAACTGGATATATCAACAAAATGCCAGTTCTTTATCCAATCCATCTCATATGATCCATTCTATCATGTCTTAAACAGGATGTATCTTTTCGGGAACTAGACGTTTTGATCAAGTCTTATATAGGTTATATCATTCCCAAAACCAGACTTGATCTCAATATCATCAATCTAATCAATCTTATTACTTCAATCAAACTCTATCAATCATCAAATCAAGCACCACATCACAGTGATCAAAGAACTCACACTTTCATCAATCAACATTGTAGAAATCAAATCATTTCTAATCAAGAAATCAATTTTGCAAAGATCCAAACACTTCGAAGGTCAATTATCTCAATTGATCTCACGAGGGGGCATCATCGTATCACAATTTAGCAATCAATGGCTGGGGCATCCTATCAAATAGATATCACATCAACATCATCAAATTGAGATTATTCTTTGAATCAACATGTCATCACACCTCGCTTCAAAGAGGGGTAAAATGTAAACTCCTAAAAATGGTCTAAAGATAATTCATTAAATAAGCAATTATTTAATTAATCCCCTTTCTTAATTTAATTGAACTCATCAGCAATTTGATTAAATTCCCCATTCACTTGCTTATTAATAAATATAAGAATTTATTTAATAAGTTCATTTCAATGACCCCCTTTGATTAATTAATATTGTTGGTGTAATTAATTATTCATGTTGGATATTATTACACCTTACTTAAGTTTACTTAGGATAATGCATTTCATAGTAGTTGGGTATGAGACACTTGGGTCTTTGTGCCGCATTGGGATAGTGTGTGTAGGAGAATTTCCACCTTTTGTGGTCTTATCTTGTTGTTACATTCCACATTCGGTGGGTGATCCACCTCATGTGAAATATTATATTTTTTCTCCTACCTACCCCTACTTATCCCTACCTACCCTTGTGTCTTATTGAGCCACATGTCATGTTTGTGTGCCCACATATCCATATAACCTTGCCTATATAAGCAGGCCCGTATTCATTGTATGCAATAATTGATCATTTATCTATTGATGAGAATACAGTTTACTCTTGTCCTATATTTTGTCTCTCTATTTTATACTTTTCATTGAGCTCTCGATCTTGGAAAAATCTTACATGGTATCAGAGCCATTAGAGAGTCATTCATTTGTCTTTGGAGAGATTTTGAAGGATATCAAGAGGTAGATTTGAGGAGCAACATCTTCTAGAGGCATCCTAGACCAGATCCGACCTCGCCGTCGCGTCTCGGTGGCCGTTTTCATGAATTTTGACTATAAATTTGCCTATATTCGGGTAAAACTGGTTTTGTAGCAATTTTTTTTTTGAAGGGCTCCTTCCTCCCAACAATAGATTGCATAAATTTGTTTATCATTGTTTATTTTCTGTGAATTATATTTGTCTTGGGAAAATATTTTATATTGCATCGGGCTATTTATGGTGTATTTGAAAGTTTCATTCACTTGGATCAACTCATGATTGTTAATTTCCTTGTAGATACATAGGCATTTTTTTGCCTTGATCAGGTTTCTGTGGTGCTCTAGTACTAGACCTATGTATATTGCAGAGGGCGGCTTGCCCTCCCTTGTTGTGAATATGTTGATCCATTTGTTGGAGATTGTTGTAGACCGATTGGAGATTAGTTTTACTCTTGTTCTTTGTATTGGCAAGATTCTACTAGATCGGGCTTTGCAATAGATCAGTTTTCTTTCCATTTGGAGATTCTTGTGTTTCCAGATCTGATTGGCTTTATTACACATCATTGTTTGACAAGAGATCTATTAGAATTTTCAAAGATCATGATTTATTGGTCAAAAAATCATGATTTTGTAGACTGTTGCACATTTCCTTGTAGCAGCGACAAAGATTTGGACAAACATATTTAAGTATATGTCATGGATTTTGTAAAGAGTATTGGTGGCATTGATCAAGCTAGTTGCTATTGAAACTAGCAATTTAAGAATTAATTGTGGCTACAGGAGTCTTCTATACCAGGCTTTGTGCATATCAGTTTGATCATTTTGTCAGATGCTTGATTTTCACCCTCACGCACATCCTAAACCCATGCATTCCTTTATTGCGGGGAGTGAGTAAGTTTACAACACCATCGATTGGAGATCGGTTCTTTTATTTGTCTACCTACATAAGGATACACGCTTTTCTTAAAAATCAGCTGAAATTTCTTTATTATCAGACCCTACGTAGATACTTGGGTGGGATGTGGAGTGTGTGGTGAGGAGGCCCCACGTGGGCCACTCCACTTATATTCTTTTTTTAATAACTTTTGAAATCTAATTTTTAAAGGAAAGGAAATTTTTTTTAATTCCCACAAGGAATATGCTATAGATTAAGGAATATTCTTTGCTTATGAATTGTTGATGTCGACATATGTAAGAGATTATTTTGCCCCCTCAGTCTAATAGGCGACATCTCAGGCTCATGACCTCCTTTTCAGTGCAATTTTTTTTTATTTGGTGTAAAATTTTGTGCTCTTCATAGTGGTGCAGGTGTTTTTAAATTTTGATGCATGGATTTTTCAGAAAATGCATATTTCCACCGCTATAGCTGAGTAATCCTTGTTTTTGCAACTTCAAAGACTCTGTTTGGGCTCATACAGACTCCTTTTCAGGTGCCATTTTTTTTGAAAGTGCATAGATTTTCGTCTACTTTCATAATATTCTATCAGTTTGTAGTGATTCTAAGTAGAAATTGTACTTTCAGCATATGGTCTTTTTTGGCCGATTTGACACTTGTATTGGATAGATCTATCTTTCCGGTCTTTTGCATTGTTGTTCTTAGCCTATTGGAGCAGTTGTAAAATAAAATTAGAAGTCCACCTTTCCATTGTTTGCAAGTGGCCTATTGTACACACACTACATATAAAGTGCCAAAATCATCATTTGGGGGGGGGTTTCTTTGATTGAGTGAATTTGGTGAGGTGTCTCTTGTGTTTTTGTTCTCTTGTATTCCATTTTTTTGCTGCTATGGGTTCTCCTAAGTTTAGACTTTTTAACTCCTCATAATTATGCTACTTGGGAAATTGATGCATGGAGTAAACTTATGGAAAAAGGACTAACTCATTATATTGATGGAACTATTGTTGCTCCCATTGATCGTAAGGTTGACCCTATTTCTCACTAAAAATATCATGGTGATTGGTACCTTAAGAAAGTATGTATCAAAGGATCTCATCTTTCATATTGAGAAATGTACCTTCATTAAGGATTCTTGGCAAAAGTTTCAAGACTTGTATGGTCAAGTTGATGAAATTAGGGGATATCAGATTGATAGTGATCTCACCATGTTAGATCCCAAGAACTTTGATACTATACAAGATTATGTCACTAAGGCAAAAGAGTTGAGAGCATGACTCAAGGATTGTGGCATTGATAAAAAGGATATTCATTTGATCTTAAATTTGATGGGCAAGCTTCCACAAGAATATGCAACCTTTGTTTCTAGTTTCCAAACCCATAGGATGACAATGGGTTCAAGCTACACAATGCCTACATTTGATGCTTTCACCAAAATTTTGATGATGGAACAAACTAAGTTGATAAGCATGGGCATTCTTAAGACTTCTAAGTCTCAAACATATGTGGCAATTCAAGGGAACAAAGGAAATTAAGGAAATGAAAACTCAAACAAGAAGAAATGGCAATCAAAGCCTAAGGAGAAAGCATCACCTTCTCCACAACAAGGGGATTCATCATCTTCCAAGAAGGACAATTCACTAAAGAAGGAGAGACCTACTTGTGCCTATTGTAAAAGGGTTGGTCATGAGGAGCGTTGTTTCCATTCTAAGAAGATTGATGAGCTCACATACATCCTCAAAAAGCACAACATTCATTTCCCTAATGCCTACAAGAAGGAGGATTCATCAACTTCCACTTCCTCACATTCAAAAGGGAAAGGGAAAGCATTCATGGCTTCAACATGTGGGAAGACTCACTCTTTTGGGACAAGAAAAGGAAAAGCTCTTTGTGCTACTACAAGTCATGATTTAGGGAGATGGCTTCTAGATTCAGGGGCTTCTCATCATATGGCATCTTCACAGTCTATGTTTTCTACATTTGAGCCTTGCACCATGCCACAGATTTTGATGCGCAATCATACATAAATGGATGTGACTGGGAAATGATCTATTGACATTGGGGATAAATCCTTCAATGATGTGTTGTGTGTACCCCATTGACAAACAATATCCTTTCCATCTATCAAACCACACATGGGGCAACTACGAGAATTGTGGAGTTCACACCTGCGTAAGTTTTCATTAGAGACTTGGAGAATAGAGCTATCATTGCGACTGGGATGGTTGATCATGCATCTCAATTATATTCCTTTTCAGATTTTGTTGATGAGGATGATTTCACATATGGTGATTCTTCAGATGATGATTTTACATATGATGATTCAGATTTTGAAGAGAACTTTGGGTACTTGAACTTAGGGATTCTCACATGCGATCCCATTCTTGAGCCTTGCATTTCATCTCATCCTATTGATATCACATTACCTATTGCACTTGATGATGTAGATAGTGCGACAATTTTGCCTTCTTGTGATTTAGTGCAGTAAGATATATCTTGTCTTCCAGCTTCATTTTCAAGGAATGAGTACTTGACATACATTGCAGGTTTGTTTGTGGAGTCCTACATTGTAGATTTGGGAGACATCATTAATGATATTCATATGCTCTTTGATGAAGATGATCCTTCTTCTATTGCTATGAGGGAACACTCTGACCCTCTTGTTTATTCTCTACATGATCATTCTTTTGAGGTTGACATGATTGTGGATACTTATGTACAGTAGTTGGAGGAGGTCTCTTTATGTTTTGATGAGACATGCGAGTCTTTGGGACTTGTTCTACATTCATCTCCACTAGATCTTGGAGTGCCTTTTTCAGCAGTGTGGAGAAGTTCACCACCTTTGGAGGGAGTATCTTTCATCATCGCAATGGGGACACTTGAGTAGTTTTCAGAGAGTTCATGCATCATGAGTTTTTTT
Source organism: Cryptomeria japonica (assembly GCF_030272615.1). NCBI lineage: Eukaryota > Viridiplantae > Streptophyta > Pinopsida > Cupressales > Cupressaceae > Cryptomeria > Cryptomeria japonica. The sequence goes on from NC_081414.1 coordinate 599,887,992, forward strand.
CCTACATCTTCCCTTCATGATTGGGAAGAATTTATGGATACACCTTTGGTTTGGTTTCTTCCTAAGGGGAGGAATTTTGTTCAAAATTCATGGAGAAGGTTCTTCATTCATTCTCGAGCTTCTACCATTGGTGCAGATTCTAGATTGAGGGGGGGCTACCTAGCTTCTCTTCTTCTCTCATATGGGGGGGACTTTTTCCTCACATGGGATTTTTCCTTAACATACTTCTACGAGAGTTCTCTTGTATAGTTTTCATCTCTTTTGGGGGAGGGTTTTTTCCCATTGGGTTTTTCTATCTTTCCCCGCTTTATGAGAGATTTCATTACATTGATTTGCATGCATTTGTACGTGGGTACCTTACATGGCCTCGTAGCCAGGACCCATCTTGCATTTCTTAGTTGCATTGTAGACTTAAGTGCATTCCCCTAAGTTGCACTTAATGGGGGGTGTTGGTGTAATTAATTATTCATGTTGTATATTATTACACCTTACTTAAGTTTACTTAGGATAATGCATTTCATAGTAGTTTGGGTATGAGACACTTGGGTATTTGTGCCACATTGGAATAGTGTGTGTAGGATAATTTCCACCTTTTGTGGTCTTATCTTGTTTATACATTCCACATTCGGTGGGTGATCCACCTCATGTGGAATATTATATTGTTTCTCCTACCTACCCCTACTTATCCATACCTACCCTTGTTTCTTATTGAGCCACATGTCATCTTTGTGTGCTCACATATCCATATAGCCTTACCTATATAAGTAGGATCATATTCATTGTATGAAATAATTGATCATTTATCCATTGATGAGAATACAATTTAATCTTGTTCTATAATTTGTCTCTCTATTTTGTACTTTTCCTTGAGCTCTTGATCTTGGCAAAATCTAAAAAATCTAAATTAATTAATCCTCCCCCCATTTGATTCATTTCTTCTAATCCCTTAATTAATTAAAACAAATCAATTTATGAGTTATTGAAAGTTAATTATCCTTTTCCTATTATTTGAATTTTTAAATTCAAATTCCCCACATGCCTCCTAACTTCTAACCACCTAATCTAACCACCCCCTAACCTAACCATTCCAACTAATCTTGGGTTTAATTAACCCTATCCTTTCTTGCACATCCTAACCTCTTTATCCTAACCTCCTATGGTTGGATATTCTCCCCTTGAGACACGTAGCACTTATGCCACATGTCTCCTCCCTTGGACACTTGCCCACTTGTGAGAAAGATTCCTTGAAATTTGTCACCACAAAGATTACATGTGTCCCTCCGTCCAATCTCTTCTCCAACCTCCTCCAATTTGACCATTGATTCCTGCCACCTCATCCCTGGCCTTGGAAATCTTATAAATATCCCCCATTTTGGAGCACAAAGGATCCCACCTCATATCATCTCAAGCATTGTTATTACAGATATATCATTTCTAGCATTCTAGTTTAGCAATGTTATCATTTATTGCATCTTAGATCTAGATTAATTTGATCATCTTCTAGTATAATTGCTTAATAATATAGCATAATAAATCTTTCATCTAGATTAATTGCATCTATCATTTAGCATAATCATGCATATCATTAGCATAATTAACTTCTTGGATCAATCTATCTTAATCATGCATTCATCTATTTTTCACATCATATCATTTTAAATCCTCTGTCATGGTGTAGTCAAGTCACTGGGATTGCTCATCTATATCTGAGAGAAAATCCACACTTGCATCTCTTAGGAGGCGATAGATCTCTTTGCCATGGTTTATCTTTCATTTGATTTCAATTTTCTAACCATTCTTGTAATGATCTATTGAGTGTTTGTGTTGCAGTTGCAGGTACCCTACTTCACAACCATGACAGTAATAACACTAATAAAAATAACATTATAAACCAGTACCATCAGTGCATCCTCAAGTATGAATCATCATCTCAAAGTTGTTAGGAAATCATAATATCAATAATCAATAATTTCTAATATGATCAATAAGTCCTAAATATTAAATCATCATGGGTAGACCATCATCATAAAAAAATATGTATATGTACTCACACTTGCCAAATAGGGTATCACACACATAAATATGTCAAGCATGTATCTAACATAGAGAATAAATCCTAATATCATCAAGTATCATCAAAGTATGAATCAAGTGCAATCATAAACACATCTAATCCTAAAACATGAGGTTATTAACATGATATTTTCATCAATTCAATACATCATTAACAACTATTGTGCATCTATAACATAATTGTTCGCAATTACCACTTGATCTCTTTAATGAATAATATAATCTTGGATATTAGAGTTGTTGGAATGTGTTGTTGTCATTGATGTCAACATATTCCTGTGTTGCAGAGAATTGGTGTGTTGCAGAGAGTTGAGTTGGTTTAGTTGCAGATGTGTTGATGTGGATTAATGGGTTTTGAGATTCTTATCTCTAGTTGATTCAGTATGAGTTTTAGTGTTATGGAAGGTGATTTGGTCGAGTTATGTGATCCGGTGTGATGATTGTCTTTTCTATTGGTTAGGTATTGCAGAGTTGTGATTTCTGGATTGTATTGCTCCGGAATTGATTTCTTGCATTGTGTGGATTTTGGAGAGTGTTTGGGGCGTTCATGTGTGTCCTCAATTTGGGTGGTTCATGATTTATAACTTCACAAGCGTATCTTTTAGTTTGTTGTTGGTGTTCTTGAGCTCTGGTGATGAAATAATGATAACTCTTGTTATCCGAGTTGTTGCGGTTATTGTGGTGGAATTCATGTTTCTTGTTGATGTTCTTTGATCATGTTCTATGCATTTTGGTGGTCCGCGTTGATCGTGGTATGCATTATTGAAGATTTTATTGGTCTAGTGGCTTTCTTTGTGTTATACGACCTTTTGGTCGACCCGATGCTTGTTGCATGTTGTGGACGATCTTGGAGAGTTTCTCGGTGATATTGCATGTTTGAAGATTTGATTTGGGTTCATGCTATGTCCTTTTTGACATTGTATTGGTCCACATATGGTTTTATGTATCGTGTGGTGTAATTTTGTAGTCAAGACTTATGTGTTGAGCCGACCTTAAGGTTAAGGTTGATGATGTGTAAATAAGTGTTGTAATCATGCAAGATGTATGTCTACGGTTGTGTCTATGATCTATGAGAGTATTGCATGTGCGAAAAAAATTATTGATATTTTGGTAGTGGAGAAGAGCAGAGAAGTGTTGTTGTGCAGACAATGTGCTTAACCAAAACTGTAATCAGGCATTTGGAGATGCTATTCTTTCAATTCATGTAATCCGAATTATTGTCCGATATCTGTAAGGAGGTGAACCTTCTCAGGGTTATATCCCTTTGTTATTTTGAGTAGTGTGCCTGAATGCATGTGCATTCCTCATTGTAATATTTACATATACTACTACAGAGTATCATCATATTGTGGGTAGGTTCCCACCGTTGTTTTTACCTTAATCGGGTTTTCCACGTCAAAAATTTGTGTGTTTTTGATGTGGTGTTTATCTTTGCTATTGTTGTTCTTGATTAGATCCAAAGTTAAGGTTAATTTGGTTGAGTTTGGTGAAAAATGATTCACCCCTCCTCTCAATTTTCTTGCATTGTTGCTACCAACAATTGGTATCAGAGCTAGATCCTTTGGAAGTAGCTTGTCCGCTTGAGGAGATCTAGGATGGAAGTTGTTGTTTTTAAGGAGAGTCCTAGATTTGATGGAACTAATTATGCTATATGGAAGAAACTGATGGAAATTCACTTGAATTGTCTTGGAGAAGATTATTGGAAGATCATGAAGAATCCCTACAATGTTCCCCAGAATGGTCCTATTACTGTAGTTGAGATCAAGGATGTTGGACATACAATAAGAGATAAAGAAGAATTGTTGAGTGCCTTAAATCATGCAAAGATGACTAATGTGAAGGGATTGAAGACTGCACATGAGATTTGGGAGAAGCTAGAAACCCTGTATGAAGGAGATAAACATGTAAAAGTTGCTAAATTGCAGAGCTTGAAAGGAAAGTATGAGATGCTAAGAATGGGAGAAGATTAGAATATTTCATCCTTTATGGCTAAAGTGAATGATCTTGTGGTGAACATCAGATGTGTCAGTGGATTCCTTGAAGAAGATGAGATTGTGGCTAAAGTGTTGAGATATTTCTCTCCTGCTTATAAACACAAGGTTGCTGCTATTGATGAGATCCAAACTATGACAATTGTGACAAGAGATATGTTGGTTGGTAAGCTTGCTACTTTTGAGTTGAGCAAACTTGGTGAATCACATGGCAAAGCTAAGACTTCATTTAAAGCTATTGTATCCGAGAAGTAGAAGTATGATCCAGGAGAGAGTTCAACTAGGGTTTCCATATATGAAAGGGAAATGAGAGAGATGGAAGAACAAGAAAGAGAATTGAAAGAGCTTGAAGCACTTCTTGCCTGAAGATTGCCTAAGGGAGCTGGTAAGTATGAAGGAAAGTTACCTTTGAAATATTTTTGATGCAATAAGATTGGTAATTTTGCTTCTAGGTGTCTTGAAAGAGAAGAAACAGTGTCAAAGTATGATAAGACTTACAAGCCGCCTAATCACAAGTACAAATATCAGAAGAAGTGTTACTATGCCACTGATGAAGGTGTGATAAATGATGAGTCTGAGAAAGGGATTTTAGAAGATGAATTTGTATTCATTGGTATCAAGGAAGATTATCCTATACTTGCTAATTCTACAAGCTGTATTATTGAAGAGAAATCCCTGGTTTCTAAGATTGATGAGAAAGATGAATGGGTGATTGACAATGGTTGTTCACATTATATGATAGGTGATAAAGGTAAATTTGTGAATATGGAGAAGTATGATGGTGGTGTAGTGAGATTTGGAGACAATAAAGCTTGTGTAATCTGTTGTAGAGGTTTTATTTCTCTCAATGGTAAGCATAATACTGATGGTGTTTTATATGTTGAAGGTTTTAAGCATAATCTTTTGAGTTTTGGATAGATGGTTGATAAGGGATATGATTTACAATTCAATAATGGGAAGTGTAAGATTTTGAATAACTTTGGTATAGAAATTGCATCAGGAACTAAAAATAAAGATAATATCTTTCATTTGAATGTTGGTGAGAAAAATTGTTTGATTGCTCAGATTGATGAGAGTTGGTTTTGGCATAGGAGAATGTGTCATGTTAACTTTGACTACATGATTAAGATAAGTTCTACTCAAGTTGTTAGAGATCTACCTAAGATAGTGAAGCCTACTAATCCAGTGTGTAAAGAATGTTAATTGGGAAAGAGAACAAGAAATTCATTCAAGAGAAAAATTGTATTCATCTAATGGGTTATTAGATCTTGTACATACTGATTTATATGGTCCTTCTAGAGTGAGAAGCTTGCAGGGTGACAGATACTTTATGTTGCTAATTGATGACTATTCTAGAATGATGTGGGTCACTTTTCTAAGAGAGAAATCTAAAGCACTGGAGAAATTCAAAATATTTAAAGCTAGAGTGGAGATAGAGATAGGATTGAAGTTGAAGTGTCTAAGGTCAGACACGGGAGGAGAATTCACTTCCAGTGAGTTTAATTCTTTTTGTGATGAGCATGGAATCCGGAGGCAGTTATCTGCTCCGTGTACCCCTCAACAGAATGGAGTTGTTGAAAGGAAGAACATAACTTTATTGTATGCTTCTAGAACTATGATGATTGAAGGAAATGTTCCACATATCTATTAGAGAGAATCTATTAGCACTGTTGTATACACATTCAACCGAGTGCTTATAAAAGGTGATTCCGATAAGACTCCTTATGAGTTATGGTTTGGTCATGTTCCTATAGTTAAATATCTCAAAATCTTTGGAAGCAAATGTTATATCAAAAGAGATGAGGATATAAGAAAATTTGATGCAAGATGTGATGAAGGAATATTTTTGGGATATTTTACTAAGAGAAAAGCCTACCAATGTTACAATAAAAGACTGCAGAAGATAGTGGAAAGTGCGAATGTGAAGGTTGATGAGAATCATGAGAAATAAATCAGAGCATGTGAATATGAATCTGAGGATTAGGATGTTACTTCAAAGCAAGTGAAAACTACAAGCATGAAATAGAGTGATCTAGAAGAGATAGTAAATCAAGATGCTGCTGGCGGTGAAGAAGTTCAAGAGACTAAAAACCAGAACAATCAGAAGGCCCCTAGGTATGTAAAATTAAATCATTCAAAGAATCAAATTATTGGTGATAAAAATAAAGGTGTGATGACTAGGAGAAGAACTGCTACTGAAGAGACATGTTTGATTTCTAAAATTGAGCATAAAGATGTTGTTGAATCTTGTAAAGATGAAAATTGGGTAAAAGCTATGGAAGAAGAGTTAGATTAGATTGAAAAGTACAATACATGGGAACTTGTTCCGAGACCTAAAGACAAGAATGTAATTGGTACTAAATGGGTGTTCCAGAATAAGCTGAATGAAGATGGAGAAGTTGTTAGAAACAAGGAAAGACTAGTATGTAAGGGATATTCACAAATGGAAGCTATTGATTTTGAGGAGACTTTTACTCCAGTAGCTATAATTGAAGCTGTTAGATTATTTCTTGCATATGCTGCTCATAAGAAATTCAAGGTATATCAGATGGATGTGAAGTCAGCCTTTTTGAATGGTGAATGGGAAGAGGAAGTCTACATTGAGAAACTCGATGGATTTTCATTGACAAATGAAGAAGACATGGCCCCTATATCCTAATACGTTATATTGGATAGGTATTTGATGAAGTTGGGATTTAGTAAAGGTACTGCTGATATTAATCATTACTTCAAGATTGATAATGATAATATCTTGATTGTTGAAGTTTTTGTTGATGACATTATTTTTGGAGGAGATGATGATTTGAGTAAGAAGTTTTTTGATGATATGCAAAAAGAGTTTGAGATGTCTATGATAGGTGAGATGAAATTATTTTCGGGATTGCAAATTACATAGACTGACAAAGGCATTTTCATATCTCAATCAAAGTATGTGAAGGAATCGCTAAAGAAGTTTGGGTTAGATGATTCCAAACCTATTGGAACTCCTATGGTGACTAGATGTAAGATGACAAAAGATGACGAATCTTCGAAGCTAATCAGACCATGTATAGATCTATGATTGGTGGACTGCTATATTTGACTTAGACTAGACCCGACATTATGAATATTGTATGTCTTGTTGCAAGATTTCAGGCCAGTCATAAGGAAAATCATGTTACTGCTGTGAAGAGGATATTTAGATATTTGAAGAGAGCAGTTGATTATGGTTTGTGGTATCTGAAGAATGATGAGTTCATTTTGAGTGCTTATATAGATGTTGATTGGGCAAGTGATGTTGATGATTGGAAGAGCACTATCGGTGGAGCATTCTTTCAGGGAAAGAAGTTGATTTCTTGGGCAAGTAAGAAGAAAAATTCTATATCATTATCTACTGCAGAATCTGAATACATTTCTGCTACTAGCAACTGTACTCATGTAATTTGGATGAAGCAGATGTTAAAGGATATTAGAGTTGTTTATAATGAGCCCACTTACATATATTGTGACAATTCTAGTGCTATCAATATCTCTAAGAATTCGGTGTTGCATTCTAAGACAAAACATATATCAATCAAATTTAATTTCTTGATAGAGAAGGTGAATGAGAAAGAAGTTAGATTGGGGTATGTATCTACAAAGGAATAGATTGTAGATATCTTCACCAAGCCTTTGCCTGTAGACACATTTGTATATCTAAGAGAGAAGTTAGGGGTGATTGCCCCTCCTAGTGTGAACTAGATGCATTGAGTTGCATCTATCCGGTGAACTTCATAGTTTTATTCTTATATTTGGATTGATGTGTGGGTGTTGCTACTTAGGGGAAGTAGTCACTATGTGATTAAGTTGTTCATATTTGTGAGTGTGTAAGGGGGAGAAATTATCAGAGCAAGAGTACAATAATTTGTATGTGTCTTTGGCATTTATGTCAAAAGGGGAGAGATGCATGTGAAAAATTGTCTTATCTATTTGAGATAGAGAGCTATGTGTGTAAGATCTCAGGGGGAGATTGCTGGAGTTGTTTTCTTTCTTTACATTGATTGTTTTTCACATTCATATGTTGCCATCAAAGCCAAAGGGGGAGATTTTTGGATATTAGAGTTGTTGGAATGTGTTGTTGTCATTGATGTCAACATATACCTGTGTTGCAGAGAATTGGTGTGTTGTAGAGAGTTGAGTTGGTTTGGTTGTAGATGTGCTGATGGGGATTAATGGGTTTTGAGATTCTTATCTCTAGTTGATTCAATATGAGTTTCAGTGTTCTGAAAGGTGATTTGGTCGAGTTATGTGATCTAGTGTGATGATTGATTTTTCTATTGGTTCGGTATTACAGAGTTGTGATTTTTGGATTGTATTGCTCCAGAATTGATTGCTTATGTTTTGCATATTTTGGAGAGTGTTTGGGATGTTCATGTGTGTCCTCAATTCAGGTGGTTCATGATTTGGAGCTTCACAAGCGTATCTTTGAATTTTTTGTTGTTCTTGACCTCCGGTGATGAAATAATGACGACTCTTGTTATCTGAGTTGTTGCGGTTATTGTGGTGGAATTCACATTTCTTTTTTATGTTCTTTGATCGTGTTCTATGCGTTTTGGTGGTCTACATTAATTGTGGTACGTGTTATTGAAGATTTTATCGGTCTGATAGTTTTCTTTGTGTTATACAACCTTTTGGCCAACTCGATGGTTGTTGCGTGTTGTGGATGATCTTGGAGAGATACTCTATGGTGTTGCATGTTCGAGGATTTGATTTGGGTCCATGCTATGTCCTTGCTAACATTGTATTTGTCCGCATATGGATTTATGTATCATGTGATGTAATTTTGTAATTAGGTCTTATGTGTTGAGTCGGCCTTAAGGTTAAGGTAACTGATGATTTGTATAAATAAATGTTGTAATCATGCAATATGTATGTCTGTGACTATTTGTACGATTTGATGTATTGTATGTGTGAAAAAATGAATTGATCTTTTGGTAGTGGAGAAGAGAAAAGAAGTGTTATTTTGCAAACAGTGTGGTTAACTAGAACTGTAATCAGGCATTTGGAGATGCTATTCTTTCAGTTCATGTAATTTGAATTGTTGTCCGATCTTTGTAAGGCATTGAGCCTTCTCAGGGTCATATCCCTTTATTGTTTTGAGTAGTGAGCTCTAGGAAGTGTGCCTGAATGCATGTGCATTCCCCATTGTAATATTTACACATATTGTGTGTAGGTTCCCACAATGGTTTTTACCTTAACCAAGTTTTCCACATCAAAAAATTATGTATTATGTATGCTCTTGATGTGGTGTTTATCTTTGCTATTGTTGTTCTTGATCAAATCTAAAGTAAGGTTAATTTGGTTGAGTTTGGTGAAAATTGATTCACCCCCCTCCTCTCAGTTTTCTTGCATAGTTGCTTCCAACATATAACATAAATATAGTTTATCCCTTGATTCAACCATTAAGAAAGCATGCAAACACAACATTGATATGGTTTCACAACTAGGTACACAATAGTAAACACTCATATCAAGGAAGCAATAAACTATTACACATAATCCATTACATTACTAGACCATCACCATCACAAAAATGCATTAAAGCAAGAAATCAAACACACACATGTCACATAGAGAAACAAGGAAGAATCAAATAAAATCAGAGCATCACAAAGAGATCCACATCCAAACACCCAAGTGACATATACTAACCAAAACCAAACCAACAATGAGAAAAGCATGAGAACAAATGAAATGGGTATTACATGTGGGTCCTAAATCATGGGGTTCTCCATGCATTTTTAGCAATTTTATTATTCCTTAAAATGCCCATGCATAATAACATGCTCACATTACAACATGCATGAATAATTCCAATAGGGAGAGTTATATATATATATATACAAAGAGAGAGAGAGAGAGAGAGAGAGAGAGAGAGAGAGAGAGAGAGAGAGAGAGGTTGGGATAAATGGATAATTTTTCTTCACACAAACCCCTGTGTTATAACATGATTATTATTATATGAAGATAAATAGAGGGATTGTGTCAAGAGCCATTTTTCTTCACATAAATGTGAATGTGCTACAACACACTGACATTATTTCCTACATTGTGAATATGCAACCCTAGAGTTGGATTTTCCTTTGGTATCCAATGCAAATGGTTGGAATTACATGTCAATAACTAGAGATGTATTTTTTCTATAATTTTTTTAAAAAATAGTTACAATGTTGAGTGTGTTATCCTTCAATTTTGTAGGTATTTCAGTGTTGGGTTAAAATCACCATAGTAATGTTAAGGCCTTTGTTATCTTTCTAACCATGTAATTGTTTTTCATGTTTTGAATATGTTAAGGTTTTTATATTAATTTATTTTTCTAGTGTCTCCATTTTGTCAAAAACCTGTGTATGATATTTTTTGCTACATTTTTAACCATTTTTGAAATTTCAAGTTAGAAACTAAACTTTATTCTATACACAATAAAAAATGGTTTTTAATTAGCTCTAAAAAATATTAGTGGTCTACATGCTCACCTTTTTTATTTATTTTTGAGGATGTGTTTACTTTTAAAATTAGTAAAAAATCATGTATTCATTAAAAAAGAGCAAAAAAAGAGCATTAAATGCATGGTGCTAGCCAATTTTTAACCAAACTAATTTATGAAATACTAAGATTTTTTCTTAAGGGTTTCACAACAAATGTTATGTTATGTGTTATGATAAAACAAGATTAATTTGTGTGCCCTCTATTTGAACCCCTTAATATATACCATTTCAAAAATAGTAGTTTATAAAGTAGATTCAAAGCACTACAACTCTTGTTCTTGTTGCATTTTCAAATTTTGAGTGTAATTAGCTTCAATTTATCATCTAAGTTCAATCTTTTTTTATTTAAAGAAAAGAGTTGCCATCTAAGACCCCTTTTTTGGCCTTTTGAACTTGACCCATTCTCATAAAATACATGGATTTTGTTGGGGATTGGCTTAGAATACCCTCTGGAACATATGAAACTGTAGTAACTAGTATATGTATATCTTTATTTAAATATTATGGCACTCTTCCACTATCATTTGAATGTAATGGTTTCATATAGTTGGAGACAAGTGGCGTGTATTCTATTTTATTTGGAGTAATAAAATATCTCTTCCACAAAAACTAAAAGATGAAATATTTCATGCATTTACCCATCATTTGCATGTCAAATTGTTTCAAAATTGAATTTTTGTTTATAGACATTTTGATGTCATTGTAGATGCCTCTTGACATAACTATTTTCTATTTTTTTATGTTTAGTTGATACTAATTTTGTAATTTAAAAGTGCAATACAACAATGTTTCTCTTGTAGTGACATGTATCTAAGTGCTCTTAGATCATTGGGCTAGTGCACCATGCAATAGTTCTAGAATCATTTTAACTCTTGCCTCTATTTAAGTTCATTGTCCACCTCATGGACATCATTATAGATGTAGCCAATGTTCTCATGGTGAATAGGGTGTAAAGTATCATGCAATATTATCCTCCTACAAGAAGATATAGGGGTTGGTATTAAAGAGGATTGTATTAGCCCAACCACAACAACTTTGATTTTCCCTATGATAATGATTATGGTTTTGGTGGTTGACCAAATTCTAGTGAATTTACTCACCTTTCTCTTACTATATTGTTTGTTCATGACACTTAGCCTCCTAATGAAGTTAAAATAGATCATGATGGTAGTAATGATTGAGAACTTCTTGGAGACATTCTAAACCTCTCTAATAAGTGAGAAAAAATGAATAATAGGGACCTCCTCCTCATTCCACTACTACTTTAACTCTTACTGGGTAGTGGTTTGTTATTGTATTTTGTTCTAGTTCTTATCCCCATTTAGAATTTGATGTGTGACTTCTTTGACCTACTTTTTTTGTGTGTGAATATGTGTAATATTATTTAATAAGAATAAAAATACTCTATCATAAAAAAAAGGAAAGGAAAATGATCGATTAAGTCTCTAAATGAAGAGATGGGGCACATATGATTGTAAACTTTTTTTGTATACGATGTTATCCTATTTGTAAGATAAAAAGTCATTACTTAAAATCATTAATAGAAATATCTCATATCATAAAATTATATCAACATGTAAAGATAAGGAATGTTATCATGCATAGAAGGCAACTTAGATAGAGTAGCATGAGAGTCCACAATAATAATAGATATCTATATAAGTGTAAGTATGGTAGTGTTTACAAGGCTATGTAATATAGGATAGAAAACCTAAAAGATATAAATGAATGGTATAAAGTGACGTAAGATCACATGCATATGAAAAACTTAGGACTTTTTAAACTAAAACCATAAAGAGTAGCAAAAGGCAAAAAGTGATTTCACTTAATAAAACATGAACTAGGTAGGCTAAAATATATAACAATGAAATAACAAAATGTAAAAAGAGAATCCTTAATAAGGTTTGCAAATGACAATGCCATGGAAAGTAAGGATATAAAATGTGCCCAAATTAGTGAAGGTATGGTCCTAAGGTGAAATGATGGATGTAAAAAAATAATCATTCCCTAATGTTAATCTAGGTTAGTTAAATAAATGGAAGAAACTTAGCATAATTCAACCTAGACTAAATTAATGATCAATTATGGGTGCAATAATTGAATAACTAATACTAAGCTACGAAATCAAATGTGAAGAGGGTTTTAGATAAATAGCTCTATGAATGATGATAATGATGATTAGTAAGTCTATTGCAACTCTAAATTTTTAATGTCTCAAGATTGGAAATGGTTCCTCTTTGTCTATATTTCACGTTATAGTTAGGATAGTTTAAATAAACTCTATTATGGGTTTATCTCAATGCTATGTGTTTGTAACCCATGGATTTGACATAGAATATTTGGTGCGTCTACCATCTATTTCATTGAATTGTTTGTATTTCATTGATTTTCAAGATTTGGTTGTATTAAAAAATACCTTGAGGAGGCTACTAGATTATTAGAGTCTTGTGTGGGTATGTGCAGGATCATGGTGTGCCAAAACAGGCCCTTAAGTGGTAATGAACTTTCAAAAAATCAGAGTTATGCAACTTGACATGAAAATTTGAATAAGTTGTGAACATTATTTTTAAAATATGTAAGAAGAGAATCTATAGAAAATTGAATTTAGTTTCTAAGCTACTAGTTTTTTGGAAAAAAAAATCCCATTTGATAAAACTTTAGGAAAAAGATAAGAAGTAGGCATATGTTTGATCGCCCTAATCACAATCAAATCATAATATTTTTTTATAAGGTTTATAATATAAGTATTAGATTCATGTCCAGATGTGACACTCAGAAACTACTACAACTTTTCAGAAATTCAGAAACTCCTATGCTTGACCACCTTAATTAGGTCAAAGCCTTATGATTTTTTTTTTTTTTTTTTCCCTATAGTAGACGAAACATAGGATGTGACGCATGTTTCAGATTCAAAAAATATTATACCGTTTGAAAATTATGAGTGTTTTTGAATTAGTCTATCAATCAGGACTTTTGTCAGAATTCAATAAAAAAATAAATAATAATTATTTATTAAAGTCGAAATAAGACAAGCCTTATATTGTTGGAAAGCTGAGAATGTCCTTAAAAAACCCTTTTTCATTTTATCAATTTTGGCTATAAAAAAAGCTATCAACCACCAGTGTAAAGTCTAGAAAATCAAGGAATACTGAAAAACACATTTTTTTAGTTGACTTTCCAGGCTTGTCACTTCCAAGCCAAATCCCAAAGCATTCTTGAGCCAAAATTTGAAATTTGAAATTTGTACAACAAAAATAGGATATCCGATAGAATCAGATATCTAGTACAATTGAATATCCGATTTTAATAAGTAAATTCAATAACTAAATTTGCACATAATTAATCTATTGTTTATTAATATATAATATATTAATGTACAATATATTAATTTATAAATAAATTAGTATATGATATTAGGGAGAGGGAGAGGGGGGAGTGGGGGAGAGAGAGAGAGCAGGGGGAAGGGAGAGAGATAAAGCGATGAGAGAGAGAGAGAGAGAGAGATTAGGGGAGAGGGGGGAGGGGGGAGAGAGAGAGGGAGGGGGAAAGGGTTATATTGTGTCCTATGACCCCTTAGGACACCATATGACCTCTTAGGTGTCAAATGTTTGTAAGCAATACTAGCACTACTTTTTATATTGTAATAATGGTTAATCTTGCCACCTTACGACACACTATGACCCCTTACGACACACTATGACCCCTTATTACACCATATGGTATTGTTAGAGGTCATATGGTGTCCTAAGGGGCCATGGGACACCATATGACCCCTAAGGACAACATATGACCCCTTATGACACCATATTGGATCATTATGGGTCCTATGGTGTCCTAAGGGGTCATTTTGTGTCCTACGACCCCTTAGGACACCATATGGACCCTTATTACACCATATGGTATTGTTAGAGGTCATATGGTGTCCTAAGGGGCCATGGGACACCATATGACCCCTAAGGACAACATATGACCCCTTATGACACCATATTGGATCGTTATGGGTCCTATGGTGTCCTAAGGGGTCATTTTGTGTCCTACGACCCCTTAGGACACCATATGACCCCTTACGACACCAAATTGTGTTGTTATGGGTCATAATGTGTCCTAAGGGGTCATATTGTGTCATATGACCCCTTTAAGACACCATATAACCCCTTAGAACTAATATGACCCTTTACGACTCTATATAGTGTCGTTATGGGTCATATGACTCCTTATAACCCCTTATGACACTATATGGTGTCGTTAGGGGTCATATGGTGTCCTAAGGGGTCATGGGACACCATATGACCCCTAAGGACAACATATGACCCCTTATGACACCATATTGGGTCGTTACGGGTCCTATGGTATCCTAAGGGGTCATATTGTGTCCTACGACCCCTTAGGACACCATATGGCCCCTTACAACACTAAATTGTGTCATCATGGGTCATATTGTGTCTGAAGGGGTCATACTGTGTCATATGACCCCTTTAAGACACCATATGACCCCTTAGGACACAATATGACCCTTTACGACTCTATATGGTGTCATTATGGGTCATATGACCCCTTATGACCCCTTATAAAACCATATGGTGTCGTTAGGGGTCGTATGGTGTCATAAAGGGTCATGGGACACCATATGACCCCTAACGACAATATATGACCCCTAAGGACAACATATGACCCCTTATGACACCATATTGGGTCGTTATAGGTCTTATGGTGTCCCAAGGGATCATATTGTGTCCTAAGATCCCTTAGGACACCATATGACCCCTTACGACACCAAATTGTGTCGTTATGGGTCATATTGTGTCCTAAAGGGTCATTGTGTCATATGACCCCTTAGGACACAATATGACCCTTTACGACTCTATATAGTGTCGTTATGGGTCATACGACCCCTTATGACACCATATGATGTCGTTAGGGGTTATATGGTGCCCTAAGGGGTCATGGGATACCATATGACCCCTAAGGACAACATATGACCCCTTATGACACCATATTGGGTTGTTATGGGTCCTATGGTGTCCTAAGGGGTCATATTGTGTCCTACGACCCCTTACGACACCAAATTGTGTCATTATGGGTAATATTGTGTCATATGACCCCTTTAAGACACTATATGAACCCTTAGGACACTGTATGACCTTTTACAACTCTATATGGTATCGTTATGGGTCATATGATCCCTTATGACACCAAATGGTGTCATTAGGGGTCATATGGTGTCCTAAGGGGTCATGGGACACCATATGGCCCCTAAGGACAACATATGACCCCTTATGATACCATATTGGGTCGTTATGGGTCCTATGGTATCCTAAGGGGTCATATTGTGTCCTACAACCCCTTAGGACACCATTTGACCCCCTACGACACAAGTCCTATGACTGCTTAGGACACCATATAACCGCTTACGACACCAAATTGTGTTGTTATGGGTCATATTGTGTCCTAAGGGGCCATATTGAGTCATATGACCCTTTTAAGACACTATATGACCCCTTAGGACACAATATGACCCTTTACAACTCTATACGATGTCGTTATGGGTCCTATGGTGTCCTATGTTGGCATTTGCATGAAGATTGCATTAATGATATGTTATGTTGTCATTGATGTCAATTGAACCGGTAATGGTATTTATGATATTGTTGATATTGTTGTTGTTATTGATATTGTCTTGTAATTGGTAGGAAGAGCTTTCAGGAAGATATTGTAAACCGTTATGAAAGTATGTTAGTTCAACTGGTAACCGGTGTATAAGGTTAAAACCTTTCTATGTTATGTAAACCAGTAAACCCTACCAATTGTTAAACTCTAACTGATTAAGTTTTCTGAAATGGTTATGTTGGTTTATTATCTGATGATGAGCGGTAATGATGGAGACACATGTGATCATTGTAAGAAGATAAGTTCAAATTGTTTTGGCGCGTTTGTTTGATTGTCTAGGGAATGATCAAAGTGTATTGCACCTAATGTAAAGCATGTGATGAGTTACAAGTCTGATGAAGCGGTTGGAATTTTCTTGAAGAATGTGTATAGATTGCTATGTAAATCCAATGGTCACACTTGAACTGATTTGTTTGTAATCTCTATGAGAGAATTAGGCTTTTGTTGTGTTACCGACCTAATTGATTTCTCTTTAAGGTCGATGAAGTTGTTTTGTTTAGTGTTGGCAAAGTGTTGGCTGAAATCAGTTGAGTGTGTGGTTGCCTAATCGGAGAATGGATCTACAGTTTGAGTAAAGGTATATTGAAGCTTAAAAGGATCTAATCAAGAAAATGTAGTGCTATTCAGACAGATCAAGAAAAACCTATTGTCTTCTAACAATTACAGCAAAATTGAAATCCCCTAACCGGGTAAGCTCTAACAATCTTGGTTACTTCTTAAATCCTCTAACAAGGTGATCCATTAGCTTGGATTCTCAAATACTCTATCGAGGTTACTCCTAATAGGGTATTTGCTTTTTATTCAAGGCATTTTGTAAATCCCTTAACCGAGTGATTCCTAACAGGATCGGTTCTTAACAATACTTATTGTAAACGCTTTAACAGGATTGGCTCCTAACAAGGCGAATGTCAGAAGAGTTCAGATAGCTATCTTGTGAGTCTCATCTCACCGTAGTTTTTACCTATTTGGGTTTTCCACGTATAAACATTTGTGTCATGTGGTGATTGTTATTGTGGTTATGATCTTATTTGATGATTTAATTAATTTCTGATAAGGCATGCAAACTGGAAGCATTGAGAGATGAAGTGTGTTGATATATGATTAAGCATTTGGAAATTTACAAGTTGAATTTTGTTTACTATTAATGATCCAAATTATGGATTCGGATGACAACACCTGAGTGAGAACCTGCGGTATTGTAAATTCTGTTTACAAGAACCAGAAATCATAGAATTGAAGCAAGCCAAAAAGTGATCTATTTCATTCGAAAATCCAACATATAAAAGTTCATGAGATTCCAAGGGTCACAGAGACCTCTTGAGAATCGAAGCCCAACAATCACATTTGTTTATTCCATAATAAAATCTAAAAAATACAAAATTTTCAAAAAACTATATGAAAATTTATCCTAACTTCAACTAGACATAACTTTCTGCTCGGGACTCAAAACTATGAGCTGTTGATCTCGTTGGAAAGGTCCAAGAGATGTAGACCCATTGATCTTGTTGGAAAGGTCTCATTGATGTTTATTGTTTCACACCCCCCCCCCCCCCCCTTAAGTAATCTACCGGATACTTATTCTTTCATCATACCATCAATTGGTATCAGAGCATGTCAAGTCCTCTTTAATCTAAAAGCCTAACAACTTGAGGAAAAGATCTTGTAGATCATGATGAAGAAGGAAGGTTCAAAGTACAACAAAGATAATTATAGGATATGGAGCGACAAAATGAAGATTTATATTAAGATTCTAGGAAGTCAGTATTGGGATCATGTAGAAACGCATTATGTTACACCTATTAGAACTTTGACCGATGATCAGAAGAAAGAACAACAAGAAAATCATCAAGCATTGGGGGCTATTATCAGTTCTTTGTCTGATGCTAAATATGTAGATGTTCATGGTCTTGAAACTTCATATGATGTATGGAAAAAACTTGAAGAGATTTATAGTGGTGATGAACATGTTAAGATTGCTAAAGAGGAGAGCCTAAGAGGAAAGTTTGATGACATGAGAATGTCTGAAGGTGAGAATATCCAACAGTATGGTCAAATGATAAAAGAGATAGTTGGTGAAATAAAGGGTTTAGGAGGAAAAGTGGAAGATTCCACAGTGATCAGTAAGGTACTGAGAACCTTGTTACCGGTCTATGCTCTGAGTTGTAGCTATTCGGGAGCTGAAGTCCATTGACAAAACTAAGGTAACTCTTGACTCTATCATTGGCAAACTTACTACTTTTGAATTAAATGGTTATGATGGTAGTGTACAGAAATCAAAATCTACATTCAGAGCTTCCATCTCTAACCCATCTGTGAGAAATAGTAGAGATACTTGTCATGGTTATGAAGCTAGATCCAACAGAGATGCTGATGATGAAGAAAACTTAGTGGAACTTGAAGCATTGTTGGCAAAGTGACTTCCTAGAGGCACTGGTAAATATAGAGGTACACTACCTTTAAAATGTTTTGCATGCAAAAAGATTGATCATATAGCATAAAATTGTCCTAATGGTGAAAATGAATACAAGAGAGACAAATTCAAGAAGTATAAGGGTAAAGGCAAGAGAGATTTCCTTATAGCAGTTGACAATGGTATCACTGATGAAGAATCTGATGATGATGCTAGTGAAGATATTGTGTTTGTAGCTATTAAGGATGAGATATCAGATCATAAGGCACTGGTGTCTAGGATGGATAACCCTGATGATTGGATCATTGATAGTGGTTGTTCACATCACATGACCGGTGATCAGAGCAAATTTCTTTCCTTGAAGGAATTTGATGGCGGTGTTGTCAGATTTGGCAATGACTCACCCAGTATGGTTAAAGGTAAGGGAGTTATTTCTCTTAATGGGAAGAGCAGTGCTGATGATGTCTATTGGGTTGAACGTCTAAAGAACAATCTTCTGAGTGTGGCACAAATTAATGACAAAGGATACCCACTAGAGTTTAGAAATGGTATGTGCAAAATCTTTGAGAACAAAGTTGAATTGATTGCAACCGGGAAACAAACCAGAGGTAATCTGTTTCATCTTAATCCTAAAGTTAGTAACTATTTGATTGCAAAGATAGATGATAGCTGGCTTTGGCATAGGAGATTTTGTCATGTAAACTTTCATAACATTGTTAAAGTGAGAATGTCCAAGATAGTGAGAAGTCTGCCTCGGCTAGACAAACCGGTTAATGCTCTTTGCAAAGAATGTCAGTTAGGAAAGATGACTTCTTCAACTTTCAAGAGCAAGTCCTTCTCAGTAGAGCACTTGTAAAATTTGGTTCATATAGATCTATGTGGACCAATAAGAACAAGAATCATTCAAGGTGATAGATATTTCATGATCTTCACTGATGATTGTTCAAGGATGATGTGGGTCACATTCTTGAAGGATAAGAATGTATCTTTTGGTAAGTTCAAGGCATTTAGGGCCTTAGCTGAGAAAGAGAGTGGCAAAAAGATAAAATGTTTGCAAAAAGATCAAGGCGGTGAATTTACTTCTAAGGAATTCACTAAGTATTGTGATGAGAATGGTATCAAATGACAACTTTCTGCACCAAGGACACCACAACAAAATGGTATCGCAGAGAGGAACAACCAATCAGTGGTTGAAGCTGCTAGGACAATGTTGATACAAGGAGGTGTAGCAAAAACATTTTGGAAAGAATCTATAAGTACAACTATCTACACAATGAATCGAGTTTTGGTGAAAAAAGGTAAGGACAAGACCCCTTATGAACATTGGTATGGAAGATCACCTGATGTTAGCTATTTTAAGATATTTGGTAGCAACTGTTTTATTAAAAGAGGCGATTACATTGGTAAGCTTGAAGCTAAGAGTGATGAAGGCATATTTCTTGGCTATTCAACCAAGAGTAAGGTCTATAAATGCTTCAACAACTGGACACAAAGAATTGTTGAGAGTGTTGATGTTCGAGTAGATGAATGTCCTAAAGTCTCAGAAGGAACTAGTTCAGAGAAAAAGGATGGAGATCCTTGCATTTTGCTTTTGGAACCTGAAACTGTTCAATTAGAAATCGGTAAAGCAAATTCTGATGCACCTGTTCAACTAGAACAAATAAATTTAGAAGAAGATGATAATGAAGAAGTTGAACCTGAAGAGAATGATCATGTTATTCCTAGGTATGTAAGATTGAATCATAGTCCTGAGCAGATTATTGGGGATAAGGATGTTGGAGTACTAACTAGAAGAAGAATAAGAGAGAACTCTTGCATGATCTCCACCATTGAACCTAGAAGTGCTAAGGAGGCATTTGGTGATGATTATTGGGTTAAAGCTATGGAGGAGGAATTGGATCAAATTGAGAAGAATAACACTTGGACCCTGGTACCCCCGACCGGTAAATAGGAATTTAATAGGTACTAAATGGGTATTTAGAAACAAGTTAAATGAAGATGGTGTTGTAATTCGCAACAAGGCAAGATTAGTCTGCAAGGGTTATGCTCAAGAAGAAGGAGAAGAATATGGAGAAAAGTTTGCACCAGTAGCAAGACTGGAAGGTGTCAAAACTTTACTTGCATTTGCAGCCCATATGAAGTTCAAGGTATACCAGATGGATGTTAAGTTTGCATTTTTGAATGAGATATTAGAAGAAGAGGTATACATAGAGCAGCCAAATGGTTATGCTTCGATAGATGAGAAAGACATGGTATGCAGATTGCATAAAGCTTTGTATGGATTAAAGAAAACACCCAGAGAATGGTATGAACGAATTCATACACATCTGATGAAGATAGGCTTTGCAAGAACCAATGATGATAGTAATATTTATCTCAAGTCTAAAAGAGATGAAATACTGGTCAGTGAAGTATTTGTTGATGATATTATTTTTGGAGGTAATGATGTCATGAGCAATAGTTTTGCAGATGAAATGAAAAATGAGTTTGAAATGTCTTTAGTAGGGGAAATAAAAAATTTCATAGGCTTGCGAATACAACAAATGAAGAATGGTATTTTCATTACTCAATCTAAGTATGTGAAAGAGGTTTTGAATACTTTTGGGATTATTGATTGTAAACTAGTTAGAACACCAATGGTTACAGGTTGTAAGTTGTCCAAGGAATATGAATCTAAGTTTGCCGATGAAAAGGAATACAGGTCAATGATTGGCAAATTACACTATGTTGTTCATAGCAGATCAGATATTGCCCATGTGGTTGGTATAGTTGCAAGATTCCAAAAGAATCCAAAGGAAACACACCTGATAGCAACCAAGAGAATTTTTAGGTATTTGAAAGGTATTGTTGACTATGGATTATGGTATCCATATGGAGAAAAATTTGATTTGAAGGCATACAAAGATGTTGATTCGGCAGGAAATGTTGATGATCAGAAAAGCACTACCAATGGAGCATTCTTTCTAGGAGGAAGGCTTGTTTCATGAAGTAGTAAAAAGTAGAATTGTACTTCACAATCTACTGCTGAAGTTGAGTATGTTGCAGCTTATATGAATTGCACATAGGCTATTTGGATGAGGCACATTTTGGAAGGTTTTAAGATTAATATCTTAGAACCTATAAAGATTTTATGTGATAATACAAGTGCCATAAATATTTCTAAGAATCCTGTTTTGCACGCACGAACCAAGCACATTGAATTGAAGTATCACTTTTTGAGGGAAAAAGTTCAAAGTAAAGATGTTATCTTAGAGCATGTTTCTACCAAGGAACATCTTGCATATATTTTTACCAAACCTCTGCCTAAGACCACTTTTGAGTGTCTTAGAAGTCAGTTGGGGGTTGTCCCTCTTCATGAAGTTAGTTGAGCATGATGATGATTGCATCAGTCCCTGAATCACTTACAAAACCTTAGAAAGATTGATGAAGAAGTGGATGTATTCCACATGGGGAGCCTCAAGTTGTAGTATATTGTTGATGCACAGTGAACTTTGTAATTACATGTTTTACTTTCAATTTGGCATTGCTGTCAAAGGGGGAGAAGAATTATGTGATAAGGAAAAGAATTATGTGATTGGCAAAGGGAAACCAACGAAAGGCTAAAGACAAATAGGGCATGGTGAATATTTGGTAATGTAAACCATGATTCCTATTTCACCATTCACAGTAGCAATCAGAGGAGTTGATATTTGAATTGCCATCAATGGCAAAGGGGGATATTATTGGCATTTGCATGAAGATTGCATTAATAATATGTTATGTTATCATTTATGTCAATTGAACTGGTAATGGTATTTATGATATTGTTGATATTGTTGTTGTTATTGACATTGTCTTGTAATTGGTAGGAAGAGCTTTGAGGAAGATGTTGTAAACTGGTATGAAAGTATGTGAGTTGAACTGGTAACTGGTTTATAAGGTTAAACCCTTTCTATGATCGGTAAACCCTACTAGTTGTTAAACCCTAACTGATTAAGTTTGCTAAAATGGTTATGTTTGATTTATTATCTGATGATGAGCGGTAATGATAGAGACACATGTGATCATTGTAAGAAGATAAGTTTAGAGTGTTTTGGCACGTTTGTTTGATTGTCCAGGGAGTGAGAAAAGTCGATTGCATCTAATGCAAAGAGTGTGATGAGTTACAAGTCCTATGAAACAATGATCATGGAGCGGTTGGAATTTTCTTGAAGAATGTCTATAGATTGCTATGTAAATCCAACGGTCACACTTGAACTGATTTGTTTGTAATCTCTATGAGAGAATTGAGTTTTTGTTGTGGTACCGACCTAATTGATTTGTATTTAAGGTCGATGAAGTTGTTTTGTTTAGTGTTGGTAAAGTGTTGGCTGAAATCAGTTGAGTGTGTGGTTGCCTAACCAGAGAATGGATCTACAGTTTGAGTAAAGGCAGATTGAAGCTTAAAAGGATCTGATCAAGCAAATATAGTGCTATTTAGATAGATCAAGAAAAACCTGTTGTCTTCTAACAATTACAGTAGAATTGAAATCCCCTAACCGAGTAAGCTCTAACAAGCTTGGCTACTTCTTAAATCCTCTAACAAGGTGATCCATTAGCTTGGATTCTCAAATCCTCTACCGAGGTTACTCCTAATAGGGTATTTGCTTTTTATTCAAGGCATTTTGTAAATCCCTTAACTAGATGATTCCTAATAGGATCAGTTCTTAATAGGACTTATTGTAAAAGCTTTAATAGGCTTGGCTCCTAATAGGGAAAACTTCAGAAGTGTTCAGATAGCTATCTTGTGAGTCTCATCTCACCGTGGTTTTTACATATTTGGGTTTTCCACGTATAAACATTTGTGTCATGTGGTGAATGTTTTTGTGGTTATGATCTTATTTGTTGATTTGATTAATTTCTGATAAGGCATGTTAACTGGAAGCATTGTGAGATGAAGTGTGTTGATATATGATTAAGCATTTGGAAGTTTACAAGTTGAATGTTGTTTAATGTTAAGTTGTTATAACAGTTAACCGATTGATGTTAAGTATTCTTATGAGTATTGTTATTGATAGTGATATTCTATTGATAAGTTTACTTTGTGAGTTTGAGTTTGAGATTGGGAAGCTTGTATCAGTTTTTCAGTTTACTGATCCCCCCCCTCTCAGTAATCTATCGAATAATTATTCTTTCATCATACCATCATCCTAAGAGGTCATATTGTGTCCTACGACCCCTTAGGACACCATATGACCCCTTACGACACCAAATTGTGTCTTTATAGGTCATATGACCCCTTTAAGACATTATATGACCCCTTAGGACACAATATGACCCTTTACGACTCTATACAGTGTCGTTATGGGTCAAATGATCCCTTATGACCCCCTATGACACCATATGGTGTTGTTAGGGGTCGTATGGTGTCGTAAGAGGTCATGGGACACCATATGACCCCTAAGGACAAGATATGACCCTTATGACACCATATTGCATCGTTATGGGTCCTATGGTGTCCTAAGGGGTCATATTGAATCCTACGACCCCTTAGGACACCATGTGACCCCTTACAACTCCAAATTGTGTCGTTATGGGTCATATTGTGTCCCAATATGACTTCTTTAAGATACCAAATGACCCCTTAAGACATAATATGACCCTTTATGACTCTATACAGTGTCGTTATGGGTCATATGACCCCTTATGACACCATATGGTGTCGTTAGGGGTCATATGGTGTCCTAAGGGGTCATGGGACACCATATGACCCCTAAGGACAACATATGACCCCTTATGACACCATATTGGGTCGTTATGGGTCCTATGGTGTCCTAAGGGGTCATCTTGTGTCCTACGACCCCTTAGGACACCATATGACCCCTTACATCACCAAATTGTGTCATCATGGGTCATATTGTGTCCTAAGGGGTCATATGGTGTCTAAGACAAGACACCATATGACCCCTTAGGACGCAATATGACCCTTTACGACTTTATACATTGTTGTTATGGGTCATATGACCCCTTATGACACCATATGGTGTTGTTAGGGGTCATATGGTGTCCTAAGGGGTCATGGGACATAATATGACCCCTAAGGACAATATATGACCCCTTATGACACCATATTGGGTCATTATGGGACCTATGGAGTCCTAAGGGGTCATATTGTGTCCTACGACCCCTTAGGAAACTATATGACCCCTTACGACACCAAATTGTGTTGTCATGGGTCATATTGTGTCATTTGACCCCTTTAAGACACCATATTACCCCTTAGGACATAATATGACCCTTTACGATTCTATACGGTGTCGTTATGGGTCATATGACCCCTTATGACCCCTTATGACCCCATATGGTGTCGTTAGGGGTCGTATGGTGTCCTAAGGGGTCGTGGGACACCATATGACCCCTAAGGACAATATATGACCCCTTATGACACCACACTAGGTTGTTATGGGTCCTATGGTGTCTTAAGGGGTCATATTATGTCCTACGACGATGACCCCTTAGAACACCATATGACCCCATATGATACCGAATTGTACCATTATGGGTCATATTGTGTCATATGACCCCTTTAAGATACCATACGACCCCTTAGGATATAATATGATCCTTTAAGACTCTGTAGGGTGTCGTTATGGGTCATATGACCCCTTATGACACCATATGGTGTCATTAGGGGTCATATGGTGTCCTAAGGGGTCACGGGACACTATATAACTCCTAAGGACAACATATGAACCCTTATGACACCATATTGGGTGTTATGGGTCCTATGGTATCCTAAGGGGCCATATTGTGTTCTAAGACACCTTAGGACACCATATGACCCCTTACGACACCAAATTGTGTCGTTATGGGTCATATTGTGTCCTAAGGGGTAATATTGTGTCATATGACCCCTTTAAGACACCATATAACCCCTTAGGACACAATATGACCCTTTATGACTCTATATGGTGTTGTTCTAGGTCATATGACCCATTATGATCCCTTATGACACCATATAGTGTCATTAGGGGTCATATGATTTCCTAAGGGGTCATGGGACACCATATGACCCCTAAGAACAACATATGACCCCTTATGACACTATATTGGGTCGTTATGTGTCCTATGGTGTCCTAAGGGGTCATATTGTGTCCGACAACCCCTTAGGACACCATATGACCCCTTACGACACCAAATTGTCTATCTCTCTCTCCCTCTCCTCTAATGTCTCTCTCTCTCTCTTCCTCTCCCCTAATATTTCTCTCTCTCTCTCCCTCTGTTGGTATTTTGATGATGTTTAGTTGTGATTCTCATTGATGGACACACACTTATTTTATGTAAGAGTTATTCTCAACCGATAGTATGTGTTGTATTGTTCCAACTAGTATTATATGCCATTGTATGTATAGTCTTTTTTTGTAGAAGATTATCGATGTTTTACAGAAGAAGCTTACCGGTCAAAGCATGACTGAAGACCTCAAGCGGTATGAAGACATCAAGCATTATGAAGACCTCAAGCGGAACGATGACCCCTAGTGGCAGTTAATCTTTTTGATCGGAACACAATGTTCCAGTTTGCCAGTCTTTCTTTGTTAACCGGTGTAATCACATAAATCTGTCCACTTAATTAAATGAATATTTAATATTTATTTGATTATTTAACCATCAATTAATAATTAATTAAATTAATATTTAATTAATTCATCTTAACCCTCTTCTCCTATTAATTAAATAAATTATTCAATTTATTTGATTTAATTCACTTAACCAAATTCAGACCATTAATTAAATAAATAAATCATATTTATTTAAATAAATCATATTTATTTAAATAAATCATATTTATTTAAATAAATTAATATTTATTTAAATTCCCCCAAAATCCCACCTCTCACATTTAAATAAATTAACATTTATTTAAATCACCTTTATCCTCTACCCACTTGCATTTTCCTACAAATGCAAGTTGCACAATTATTTTAAATAAATAATTTATTTAAATCACCTTTATCCTCCACCCACTTGTATTTTCCTACAAAAACAAGTTGCACAACTATTTTAAATAAATTATTTATTTAAAATCCTATTTATCCTCACCCACTTGAAACCTTTAATGGTTTCCCTTAAAGTCTTCAAACTTGATGGCTTCCTTCTATAGTCTTCTTAAGCCTTTAATGGTTTCCCTTAAAGTCTTCAAACTTAATGGCTTCCCTTAAAGTCTTCTTAAGACTTTAATGGTTTTTCCTTAAAGTCTTCAAGCCTTTAATGGTTTCCCTCAAAGTCTTCAAGCATTTTAATGCTTTATCTTCCTTTTTCTCATTTAAATAAATTAATATTTATTTGAATATTTATCCAAATGCAAATTACACCATTTAATTGAAATAAATGATTTTATTTTAATTGAAAATACCAAAATTTCTCCCACTTGCATTTTCCTACAAAATCCACTTGCATGCCTAAACCCCTTCTAGATTCTTCTAAACCCTTCCTAATTAACCTAATCCATCCCCTAAATATTGTCACATTCCTAACCAAATTGGAGTCACTTCTCAAAGACTCCAAAGTCTTTGAAAAGCAATTAATGCTTTGTGTGTTCAACAAATTAACCTCTAAAGTCTTCCAAACCACTTATGGCTCTTACATGACCATTAATGGTTAATTCCACTTGCACCCATGGTTAAGGACTTTGACCCCTAACTTAACCCTCATGTAACCCATGTGTCTCTTCAAAGAATTTATTTCTTTGACTAGGGTAACCATCATGTCCCCTCAAGCATTTAATTCTCCTTATCTCTCCCCTCAAGCCTCCTCATGGTGACACTTGTCAACATGGGATTGGGTTGAAAGTCTCACATGGATTGAATATCTTTCAATCCTAACCCTTGTTAAGATTACTCAATCTTAACCCTTCATTTCCCCATTTCTTCTATAAATAGAACCCTTCTCCTCAAGCAAAAAAAGGAAGCATTAGAGTATTGTTGTTATACTGGCATTAGCATAGAGCTTTCTCATAGCATCACTATCTACACTTGCATAGCATTTGCTTATCATATTCAACTATCTTGAATCTCCATATGGCATCCATGGCTAGTGCTAAAAGCTGAGAGCTACACTCATTTGGGACTTGGAGAGGAGAGGAACAAGGGAGGAGCAACTATGAGCATCTTGATTAGCTATTTTATTCTATGTTTATATGCTTTCTATTTCATGCTTAATATCTCTCTTGATATGTCTGTTTAGGATAATCTTTTGTTGCTAACACTAACGTTCGTTTCTTGTGCTCTTGTGTGTGTTGCCATCAAACAGATTTTCTAATCCTTTTTGTAGAGCATCATTTGGTGAACCCGACGTGAATCAAAGAGCAATCATTTTGAAGACTACTAACTTTTGAATGTTTTAATTGACACACAGGTCATTCTCTTGCGTTTTTGTTCTCAATTTAGCACCTTCGCAAATTGATACTTTAGCGCTATTGTCTATATTGTTGCTCTTTCGTGTTAAATAGCACTTCTGTTTTCACCAGAGTAGAGCTATTGTAACAGAGAGTTGTAAGAAAATTCCTTGTAACCGAAAACCAAAAATTTTAGGCTTGTAGAAGCCCACCAAAACATGCGGATTTTTCTAACTAATTATCTTTTGTGCAGGTTTTAACTAACCCCTACAATAGGATTTTTTAGCAATTTTAGCTTAGGAAATAAATTTGTTCATATTTCTAACTTCGTCTTTCAAGTTAGGATAAAATAAATTCATTTTCCTTTTGGGTTAAAATCAACTACACATTCATTTGGAGTTTTAAAAAGAACCACATCTTTCGTTTAGAGCTCTAAAAAGAATCACAAAAACAAACACGCAAATTTATTTTTTTGCAAAGTTAGGAACAAATTCTTTTGGTGCTTAAAATCAACAAGGCAAATTTTATTTCTTGCATCAAGCTAAAACTCACAATCCACACTTCCATTTTTGGTGCAAATAAAATTCACAATCAACTTGTCTCATTTTTACAGCAATTTTACTTCATGCAAATGTGTTTTTCATTAAGTTAACCACGATTTTCAAATTCTAGTTTACTCAAACAATTGCCTTTGAAAATTAAAAAGAACACCATGATTGTTGGAGCAACATCTCCAAATAGATAGAAAATCATTGCAATGACAAGTTAAAAGGAACGAGTGAATTTTGTGTTTGGCACACTTGTGCAAAAGAGTTGGTCGAGTGGTCCTACTTCTAACACACACTATCCTCTCCCTTGGCTCTCGTGGTCCTAGGTGCAAGAGAAAAGTGTTAGTAACACTCAAATTTTATCTTTTTAAAAGAGGCCTGCCAAGGGATCGATACTCTTGGGAACGGCCTCGAGCGGTAAATCCTTCGAGCCGCTATAGAAATTAGGTGTGAGCGAAAGCTGTAGCCTTGGGTATAGCTGTTCCTACAGTGTAACTGGTCGAAAGGACAAATGGGCCCCACCACTGGTTACAAGGATCTTAAGTGAGTCACTGCAGAATGAACTTATGTCCAAAAACATTGAACATGACCAAACACCTTTAAGTAGTAGCCCACCCGTTCTATTGATTGAGGATATTTGTGATATAATTTAGTGCAAGAGCATAGATGGTTTTGCTCCCAAGATACTCACCATACATATTTCCTTGAGTAGAAACATAGCTTTTTGAAAAGTCACTTGTGGCTTGATAAAAGTGGTGACTCCCCCATCATAGGGATCATCTATTTGTTATGCTCATGCAAGACTTAGTATATCACATCCTTACCTGCCAAGGCGGAATTCATAAGGTATGTAGTACCAAAGTTGAAGAAATATCAAGATGTGGGCTAAATTTATCACAACTGGCCATTTGACCTTAGGGATAAAAAGTGTTTGAAGTGTGTTCATTTTAGTCAAGACCAAGTGCAAATTGAGCCGACTTCAGACTTTGGAAATACGCCTTAAAATACATCTAAAGGAAGGGTTATATAAAAGTCCAAGGATTGGGTTGATCTAGACCCATACTCATTTGTGCCTTTGGGGCAACATTCTTGTGTTTGTGTGCTTGCTTTGTTTTCTTGTCAAAGAAAAATCAGAAAATCACTTCCCAAAAACAAAGTATTCATCCAACCAAACATCTATCAAAACAACCAAAAACATCAAAAACAAGGTACAAACAACAAAGAGTCAAATTTTATGACCATTCTTCACATCTTGCGAAAGAAGAAGCGTCATCAGAATATCAACTTGAAAAGAAGAGCATTGAGCTCAAAGGCTTTGATCAAAACGAGGAAATTCTTCTATATAAATAGACAAATCTTTGTCTCACATAGAGTCTTTTTGCGTCACATGCGTCTCTACCTTCAAGGAAAAAAAAATGAATTTGATTCCGAATCATTGAACCGCAGAGCTTTTATGTAATATAGAGCTCTGAGTTATCACAAAAACCAAGGAGGAAAGATTAATCCCAACTTCTTCCCAAACGTCTGTATCACATACAACACAGCTCGAGAAATACCACCAACACCCGAAAGGGAAGAGATAGAGTTTGTCCCATTTGTAACATAAAGTTTTTATTGAAGTTGAAAACATTTTCATCCATCATCTCACTCATACATCATCACTTCATCATCAATCCGTCCCAACTCTCAAAACATTAAGAGGTTCTTGTCCCAAAGTTCTCTTTTAGATATTGCTTGAATCAAACACATCACATCACTTTTTAGATTGTTTCTACATCTAGGATAAGCTCATCCTAAGAGACACATCTACGCAAGTTAAAAATAGTTCATGAGTGAATCCTCTCATTACTAGGTAGTTAAATCTATAACACATCTCAGATTTCTCTACACCTTATCACATCAAAACTTATCAAACAAACAAGCAATTCAAAGAAGGAATTTCGGTTACATCCACCTTAAAGGTGCTAGAGATCCACGTGCAACACAATTCACCAACCATCAATCTCTCATTTCATAAAAAACTCATCATCATTTTCACACAACTTTAACAAAAAGCTTATAAACAAAATGGCCCAAACCCGATCACAGTCCAGGCAACGAGAAATAGAAAGGGAAGAAGAAGAAGAGGAAAATCTCAATGAATTTCAAGAAGCACTTGGAGGAAATGCAGATGATGAAAACCCAAGTACTCCCACTCCTGCAACAATAGAAAGGGCTCAGCATAAGCCTCTCTTTAACAGACTTTTTGACGAAATACTCAGGAGCAATGCGGATGCTCACTTCTTAAGACTCGCTCAAGAAGGAGCAAAACTCCCCTCTGACTTTGATCTGGCCCAATTAAGACAAGCATCAGAAAGACAAAGTCACCATGAAGAGGAAAGAGGTAGAGATCCCATCAGATATAACATTCCTCGAGGTAACCCACCACCTCCTCCTCCAAATGAAATGGAGATGTTGCAGCAACAAGTCGAGAATCTCGCCCAACAGCTTCATAGTGGTGTCAAGACTAACCAATTCTCACTCAATGACATCTGTCCCTATCCTTTTGATAGGAATCTTTACATGCCACCATTTCCATGAGGATTCGAAACACCCAAATTTGAAAAATATAGAGGAAAGGGGGATCCCCGCGATCATGTCCGAGAATTTCATTCCGCTTGTCTCAAAGTAGCATATGAAGACACATACCTAATGCGCCTTTTTCCCCAAAGCTTGGGAGGAACAACCACATCATGGTTTTCCTGACTACCAGGTGGCATTAGAACATTTGAGGAACTTATCCAAAAATTCCTCGCTTATTACTCTCATAACATTGAACGCGACATCACCATGGCTGATCTGTGCAACACCAAACAAAAACCAGGTGAACTATTCTCAGTATTCCTACAACGATGGCGCCAAATGTCTAGCAGACGTTCTCTTTAGTTACCTGAACGAGAACTAGTGGAAATATTCATTTCCAACTTAAACGAAGAAATGGAATTTCACCTGGATGTCAAAGACACAGACTCTTTTAATGATATGATCACCAAGGGTTTAAAATGTGAATGGGCACTCATCAAGAAAGGACTCATCAAAATCTTTAATGAACCAAAAGATGGTCCTCACCCGCGCTTCAATAGTGATAAACCAAGCTTCTGGAATAAAAACAAGAATATCGTCAACGATGGGGTTGTGGATGCCCGGACTATCCAAAATGCACAACCTGTGGTTCGGTTTGCAGGACAAAATCCTCCACCTCTAAACAACACAAATGTTCCTTCTAATCAAAGTCGCATCACATCTCACGATGAACCTAGACCTCGTCAGCAAAAATAGAAATGCACATACACTCCCTTAGGGGAACCCATTGAAACAGTATTGCGACAACTCATTTCTCAAAATTTGGTCACTCTCCCTAAAACATCAAACTATGAACCTCAGGTCAAACCCGCATGGTGGCGAGATACTGAACACTGCGATTTCCACCAAGGGAGAGGACACAAGACAAGTAATTGTCATCGATTGAAAGATCTTATTCAAGATCTTATTGACCGAGGAGAAATTGAAATAGAAGGACATGACCCAAAAATAACAAAAAATGATCATCTGATGTTCAAAAATCCACTTCCATCACAAGATCAAAGAGGTCCTTCCACTTCCAAACAAGGCACTGATACCACAGATTATACACAGGTTGCGTATAATTACACTGTAAATCATCTGTATGATGCCAGTGAACAAGTTGCAACTATAACCTTCAAAAATCCCAACTCAAATTGCAATGTTCTTACACGTCGCGGTAAGGTTACCATAAAGGCAGCTCCACAAGGCACCACCTCCATCCCAAAGCAATACAATCTTGTGGAACAATTAGACAAAACCCCTGCGCTTATATCCATTTTAGAGCTTTTACGCCTATCGCCATCTCATAAAACTATCTTGGATCAGGCACTCCAAGAGGCGTCAGTCCCTGCAAACCTGAATACAGACCAATTTCAAGCCATGGTTGGAAGTCTAAAAGCATCCCCTTGTCTCACTTTTTCCGAAAGTGACAACTCTTCCTTCCAACAACCTCATAACACTTCGCTACACATTGAAGGCTTTATCAACCAGCATAGGATCAAGTGAGTCTTGATCGATAATGGAGCAGACCTGAATATTTGTACACTACAATTGGTCACAACATTGGGATATGCCATAGAATCAGTGGATCCCCATAAGAAGATCACAATCAAAGCCTATGACAATGCAGAGCATTCATCCAAGGGAGCTGTGGTACTACCAATCCGAGTGGGCCCTGTGGTAAAGCACATCATCTGTCAGGTTCTGGACCTTCCTCTGCCATACAATCTATTATTAGGGAGACCTTGGATACATGCCATGCAAGCTGTTCCATCTACCTACCATCAATGTATCAAGTTCCCACATAATGGTGTAGAGATCACAATTCTGGGCGATGCAAACCCCTTTGCATTTTGCCATAATATCAGCCATCAACCAGAGATTACTGTTCCTAATAATAGAGAAGCCATTTCCTCCACATCATATATAAGTCCAGCCTCTCTTGCCAATTCGAACACCACTATACCAAAGCAAGAAAAGCTTAAGATGAAAATAGCAGAGGAAGGTCCCGAGGAATACAACTTGACTCAACTCTTTTGTGTGGGACAAATGCCCACTTCTCCTAGAACACATGGTAAACCACAACAGTTACTCCAACAACCACTAATCACGCCAGCATGTGCTTTGATGCCTTTCATCCTTGGAAAGAGTCAAGAAGAAGAAACCCAAGATGAGGACTTAGCGGACTGGATCTATAAAGATCCCATCACCACTGATATACCGCAAGTTAAACTTCCTACAAAGCAGTATGGCAAAGGCCTCCTCATTATGCAAAGAATGGGGTATGATGGTCAGAGTGCTTTGGGATATTGCAAACAAGGACAACATGAACCTCTACTACCATAATTCAAGCCCAAAGGTAATACAGGCCTAGGCTTTGAAAAAGAGATTTTTCCTAAACTAAAATTCAAAGGAAAACCCAGCAAACCATTTTGTCCACCTACAGCAAAAAGGACACCTTTCATTATCAAAGTGGCATCAAGCACCATCCCCACTACCCCACCGAGGCTCAGAATCCCAACACAACCATCACCAATGCCAATCATCCCACCAATCAAACCTGTAATCCCATCCGCAACAACAAAAACATCCAAGACATCATCAGCAGCAGCAACTGTATCAGAACCCGCAACAACATCTATGGCACCAATAGTTCCAGCAGAAGCAACTGAGTCAACACTACCGATACTCCCCGTATTGGATTCCTTAATCCCGATCGACCTTCCTGCAACACCGATCATTTCATCTACAAAGGTACATCAACCAATCACACCTGCAGTATTTAACTCAAAGGACATCCCAGTATGGTATAGTAATCAGATGTTGGAAAGTGACTTAGAGACCGACTCACATGAGTGGGAATTTGATTCTGTATAGCTTAACACTTCAGATGAGGAAGACACATCACTACCTCCACCACACAAAGACATCCTTGTTTACGGAGAAGCACAGATAAAGACCACTTGGGTTCCTGAACTGGAAACATCTTCCACAGACCCTATGTCTCATCCTACGCCTGATTCTGACAGGGAGAGTACCATTAATGACCTTCACCATAACATCTTAACCCTCACTGATACATCTAACACACTTAACCTAATCGATGAAGTAATGCCCATTATCCATCCTGAACTCATCGAATGGAACCAACCAAATCCCCCATGTCTTGACCTCTTCCAAAACGATGAGGCCATCATTGAATTTTTGGAATTAAGGGATAACCTACCAAGTGGGGATCACAAAGCTGGATTCGCCATCAAACTAAATAGCACAACATACTTTGAGGCGGATGCCAAACCCTTCAGTTGCAAAAATATCACAATAAAACATGGATCTTCCAGTGAAAACCACACTGTGGCACTGTTTGATCCAACAAAAGTAAAAAGAAAGAGCGTATCCAATGGTGAAAACCTCTCTGAGGCGCCTAAGGATGAAGGGTTTGACATCCTCCCTGCTAGTACACAACAACAACGATCAATGATTCTCATCGAGGAAACCAAAGAATACAATGTGGGTACTCCTGAAAATCCTCATATCGTACATCTGGCTTTTCTTCTCACTCCAGAGGAACAACCTAAGTTTTTAGAGTTCTTCCAGAAGCGTCAGATCAACTTTGCATGGTCATATGCAGACATGCTTGGGCTTGATCCTGATTTAGTCATGCATCACCTCACAGTAGCAGAAGGAGCCAAACCTATCAAGCAGAAGCTTCGTATGATGCATCCCCAGATTGCAGAGCTAGTCAAAACAGAACTCAAGAAACTCCTAGATGTTGGTTTCATTAGGCCAATTGATTATGCAGAATGGATCTCCAACATTGTGCCTGTTGGCAAACCAAAAGGGGGCATCCACATTTGTACTGACTTCAGAGATCTGAATAAGGCATGTCCTAAGGATGACTTCCCCCTACCAAATATCGACATCATAGTGGATCTGACAGCAGGACATGCCATGCTTTCACTCATGGATGGTTTTTCAGGTTACAATCAAATAAAAATCGCACCAGAGGACCAACATAAGACAGCCTTCACATGTCCATGGGGCACATATTGCTGCAATGTAATGCCCTTCGGTCTAAAGAATGCAGGAGCAACCTATCAAAGAGCAATGACCACCATCTTCCATGACATGATGCATACCATGATGGAAGATTATGTTGATGACTTACTAGCAAAATCACTCACCAGAGAAGGGCATCTCCACATCTTAGATTAAATCTTTGATAGACTAGAACAATACCATGTTCGACTCAACCCAAAGAAATGTGTCTTTGGAGTGACCTCCGGGAAGCTTCTAGGATACATTGTCTCAAGCAAAGGTAAAAGCAATCATGGACATGCCACCTCCAAAGAATATCAGTCAGCTAAGGACATTACAAGGATGACTTCAATCCATCTGAAGATTCATTGCACAATTGGCTGATAAGTGTCACCCATTCACACACCTGCTACACAAGAACATCCGCTTTCAGTGGGATGCCCGATGCCAGCAAGCATTTCAGACACTTAAAGACTATCTCATGAAACCACCATTGCTGATCCCACCAGATCCAAGTAGACCGTTGTTACTCTATATCTCAGCAACTAGTACAGCATTGGGTGTACTACTGGCACAACATAATGCAGAAGGAAAAGAGTGTGCTGTTTACTATATCTCTTGCACACCGATGGGCTATGAACTCAATTACACACCTATTGAGTGAGCTTGCCTAGCAGTAATCTTAGCAGCTACTAAACTGAGGCACTATCTATTAACACACAAGGTACAACTCATTGCAAAGATTGATCCACTCAAGTATTTACTCAGCAAAGCAGCATTGACATGTCGCTTGGCCAAATGGGTGATGATTCTAAGTGAATTTGACATTGAGTATGTGGACCGTAAAGCTATCAAAGGGCAAGTTATTGTAGATCAGTTGGCCGATGCACCTCTCATAGGTGATCATCCTCTCATTTCCAATTTTCCAGATGAAGAGATATTCATGATCACAACAGCACAACCATGGAAACTATATTTTGATGGTTCATACACTCGGCACGGCTCGGGGGCAGGCATTCTGTTTATCACACCTGAGGGTGATAGCATCCCGAAGTCTTACAGGCTCACATTTCCATGCACAAACAACATAGCAGAGTATGAGGCCTTGATCACAGGACTCAGGTTAGTCATACAATGGAAATTACAAGAACTGCAAGTATATGGCGATTCCCAACTAGTCATTCGACAAGCAACAGATGAATATTTGACCAAGGATGATAAACTCATGCCATATAAGCAAATGGTGGACACTCTAAAGACATCATTTACTACTATCACTTTTGAGCAGATACTAAGAGATCAGAATCGAGCTGCTGATGCTATGGCTACCATCGCATCTCTCCTAGATCTTCCATAGAATTCAACACGCTACGAGTTCTTGGTAGAACAACTTTGGATCCCCGCTTATGATATCCCCAAATCCGAAATGATATGTCGCCTTGTTGGTTCTGAATTCCCATGGTATGGTGAATTCTACACCTATCTCTGTGATCACACCCTTCCTCCCAACCAATCGAATAACCAACGTAAAACCTTCATTCGCCAAACTGCTCGATATACCATTATTGCTGAAACCCTATACCGATGTGGTCTTGATGTTACTCTCCTTCGATGTCTAGAACAAGGTGAGATAACAAAGGCTTTGGAAGAGGTACATGAAGGAATTTGTGGAACCCATGCAAGTGGTCCGTCATTAGCCAAGAAACTCCTGCGTAATGGATACTATTGGCCATCTATGGAAAAAGATTCCTACTACTTTGTCAGAAAATGCAAGAAATGTCAAGTTCATGGCGACCTGATACATGCACCGGCCCAGGAAATGCAACCAATCACGACACCATGGCCTTTCTGTCAATGGGCCTTGACCTTGTGGGTAAGATTCATCCATCTTCATCTAATGGCCATAAATTCATTATTACTGCCACCGAATATTTCACAAAGTGGATCAAAGCTGTTCCACTTACCCAAGTCACTGGCAAGCAGATTGCCTCATTAATCCTCAACTACACCATCTGCTGGTATGGTGTACCCATGTCCATCATCACAGATAATGGTCTTCCTTTCAAAAATCAGGATGTCTGCGAACTTTGTGAGAAATTTCATATCCAATACCGCTTTTCCACTCCCTATTACCCACAAGGCAATGGTCAGGCCGAAGCATCCAATAAAAACATATTGAGGATCCTAAAGAAGACAGTCAATGATGCCGGTCGTGACTGACATGTTCAACTAAATCTGGCACTATGGGCATATCGAACTAGCATTC
The DNA here is from genome assembly GCF_030272615.1 of Cryptomeria japonica. NCBI lineage: Eukaryota > Viridiplantae > Streptophyta > Pinopsida > Cupressales > Cupressaceae > Cryptomeria > Cryptomeria japonica. The sequence goes on from NC_081414.1 coordinate 599,925,444, forward strand.
GGACCCCTATAGGCGCAACTCCTTATTCATTGGTCTATGGTGCCGAAGCTATCTTACCTATTGAGGTGGAGATACCATCACTACGGGTTTCCTTGCATAATCTAATATATGATGAAGCCTACAAAGTATCCTGTCTTCAAGACTTAGAGTTACTAGATGAGAAGCGACAAGCTACATACAACCATCTCAAAGCCTATCAGCAGTGCATGAGCAGAAGCTACAATCACCGAGTTAGATCTCGTACATTTGAGGTAGGTGATCTTGTTCTATGAGAGAATCCTCGCAACCAACCAAACAGAGAACATCAGGGAAAGTTTGAATCAAACTAGCTGGGCCCATATGTTGTCACTTCTGTATTCGGGTCCGAGGCATATCAGTTGGCTACATCAGAAGGAGAACCGCTCGCAGATCCAATCAACATCATGCACCTCAAGAGGTTTTATACCTAAGCTGTACAAAGCATCAGGCTCCCCTGCATATCAAAAAATACCCAAAAACATTCAGAAAAATGTCCTGAAGAAATACAAAAACATTTTAAAAAGTAAAGAAAAATCATGCATCCAAACGGTGAACAACCACTTCGGTGGCACCTTGGGTAAGTATGATGGTGAAAACCTGACAAACAGGCGCCACTCATAAAGACAATGGCTCCAGTATCTTTCAGGCTCGTTGCGATCACATTCATACATACACACATCCATCCATCCAAACCATGGCTTGTTATTTGATCTGTAATCAAAGATAGTACTTCATGCGTCTTGCATCCCACTTTTTCATAGTCATGTCTACACTTGGGGGCAATACCCTTAAAAAATCTAGATGATGGAAGTGGATTCTACATTACTAGTGATTCATTGACAAAAACATTCAAAAAGGTCTCACAAAATCCAAAAATATTCAAAAAACGTCTTAGAAAATCCAAAAACATCAAAAAACATCAAAAATAAAACAAAAACATGGCAACACATTGTACATACTCCTCCGTGCAGATGCAAAACAAACATTGACACAGTACTCACATAATGACCACTTATCAATCGACCACACAATCAACATCAACACTCAAAACTGTCTTCAACAAGGATGCATCCTTGCTTACCAAAACAAAGACAAGATGACATTTTCTTTGACAAGAAAATTCTGTTTACGCTATCAAATACTTGGTTGATTTATGGTCTAGTAATTTATATCAGGTTCCTATGACATTGTTTGTGTATCTTCGACACATTATTCCGATGAAGTTCTGGGGCACCTCGACCATATGAACATGAACCATTACCAAGGATCCATATTCTTTATTCTTTATGTATATACTGTTTGTTTGCAGGTACAATGCTCTTTCTTTGGTTCCTCCTACCTCATCCAAACTGGATAAAGGTTTTATCTCTTATTATGGTATGCACTTGTCTCAGGATATGATCAGCCTAAGATCAAGGAGGACGATCCAAGTCATGCATGAAAGGAGATAATCCTTGTCTGTTGCGCAAGCAATACTCAGGTCAACTTGATCCATTATATCAAGTTGCTTGTATTAACTTTCTATATAAAATCCATGTAAGAAATACTCTGGTCATCTTGAATCTTTATGTCAAGTTGCTTGTATTTTCTTACAACATTTTAAAGCTCAATGATGAAAAATAAAGCACCATGGATCGTCATTCCATCTCATCTGTATATATTGCATTTCGTTGCATTCCACCCATCCATACATTCATAATAGCTGCATATCATGCATACATAGTCATAATAATGCATACTCTATTTTACTCATCTTCTTCCATAGGACTCGGTCCTAGTCCTCTATATCTTCTATCTAACATCGAATCCCCCCTCACCCTCCCTATATTGATCATCAACATCATCCTAATCCCTTCATTGCTTCCCATCCTCACTCATCCACAAAATTAAGCCAGTTACTCTGACTACACAGATACATTGACTCCCACACACCTAGACTATCAACAGATACTCTAAACAAGTATCTTCAAGTCTTAACAGGTAATCGATCATGGTAATCCTAGACTACATCAGGCATTTATCATAATGACCTAGTCTCAACGGGGCTGCCATGATTCCCCACAACCATCCATCACACGCACATACTATCAATTGATCAACCAATCAAACACAATCCAACGGACAATTACATCAATTGTCTACGTCTCAACGAGTATTTTGCTTCATATACCTTGACTTCATCGGGCAATTACATCAATTGTCTAAGTCACATCAGGTCACTTTGATTCACTTACTCAGACTTTATCATGTCCAAGCGACCAACTGCAATAAACTGTCATGCTTTCACTTGACCGGGGCAATTAAACCGATTGCACCAGATTGTCCAACCAATTTTGATCAATTGTATAGCATCAATCCAAACCCCACACTACATCTGCTATGTATCTCTTGCATGACCTCAGGGTACTCGCTGGCTTGTTGTTTCTCCGTATTCACTCTATTTTTCTTCCATTCTTTCATTGTTGTTGCTAATTTCTTCTATTCTACCTCCCCTCCACTTCTCGTTCTTTTTCGAGAGACCGCCCAATTTTTTTAAAATTTTTTGGCCCATCTCTCGAGGGGGCATACCACTCACTAAATTAACATTTCTAGGGCATATTTCTCATACCTATCTTTCTTTCTTTGAAACGACGCGATAAACCGCACCATCTCAAAGAGGGGCAAATGTAATCACATAAATCTGTCCACTTAATTAAATGAATATTTAATATTTATTTGATTATTTAACCATCAATTAATAATTAATTAAATTAATATTTAATTAATTCATCTTAACCCTCTTCTCCTATTAATTAAATAAATTATTCAATTTATTTGATTTAATTCACTTAACCAAATTCAGACCATTAATTAAATAAATAAATCATATTTATTTAAATAAATTAATATTTATTTAAATTCCCCCAAAATCCCACCTCTCACATTTAAATAAATTAACATTTATTTAAATCACCTTTATCCTCTACCCACTTGCATTTTCCTACAAATGCAAGTTGCAAAATTATTTTAAATAAATAATTTATTTAAATCACCTTTATCCTCCACCCACTTGTATTTTCCTACAAAAACAAGTTGCACAACTATTTTAAATAAATTATTTATTTAAAATCCTATTTATCCTCACCCACTTGAAACCTTTAATGGTTTCCCTTAAAGTCTTCAAACTTGATGGCTTCCTTCTATAGTCTTCTTAAGCCTTTAATGGTTTCCCTTAAAGTCTTCAAACTTAATGGCTTCCCTTAAAGTCTTCTTAAGACTTTAATGGTTTTTCCTTAAAGTCTTCAAGCCTTTAATGGTTTCCCTCAAAGTCTTCAAGCATTTTAATGCTTTATCTTCCTTTTTCTCATTTAAATAAATTAATATTTATTTGAATATTTATCCAAATGCAAATTACACCATTTAATTGAAATAAATGATTTTATTTTAATTGAAAATACCAAAATTTCTCCCACTTGCATTTTCCTACAAAATCCACTTGCATGCCTAAACCCCTTCTAGATTCTTCTAAACCCTTCCTAATTAACCTAATCCATCCCCTAAATATTGTCACATTCCTAACCAAATTGGAGTCACTTCTCAAAGACTCCAAAGTCTTTGAAAAACAATTAATGCTTTGTGTGTTCAATAAATTAACCTCTAAAGTCTTCCAAACCACTTATGGCTCTTACATGACCATTAATGGTTAATTCCACTTGCACCCATGGTTAAGGACTTTGACCCCTAACTTAACCCTCATGTAACCCATGTGTCTCTTCAAAGCATTTATTTCTTTGACTAGGGTAACCATCATGTCCCCTCAAGCATTTAATTCTCCTTATCTCTCCTCTCAAGCCTCCTCATGGTGACACTTGTCAACATGGGATTGGGTTGAAAGTCTCACATGGATTGAATATCTTTCAATCCTAACCCTTGTTAAGATTACTCAATCTTAACCCTTCATTTCCCCATTTCTTCTATAAATAGAACCCTTCTCCTCAAGCAAAAAAAGGAAGCATTAGAGTATTGTTGTTATACTGGCATTAGCATAGAGCTTTCTCATAGCATCACTATCTACACTTGCATAGCATTTTCTTATCATATTCAACTATCTTGAATCTCCATATGGCATCCATGGCTAGTGCTAAAAGCTGAGAGCTACACTCATTTGGGACTTGGAGAGGAGAGGAACAAGGGAGGAGCAACTATGAGCATCTTGATTAGCTATTTTATTCTATGTTTATATGCTTTCTATTTCATGCTTAATATCTCTCTTGATATGCCTATTTAGGATAATCTTTTGTTGCTAACACTAACGTTCGTTTCTTGTGCTCTTGTGTGTGTTGCCATCAAACAGATTTTCTAATCCTTTTTGCAGAGCATCAACCGGTAATCGGTATACTGTGTTAAACCGGTAAACTTGTAAAGTGTGATGAGTTATCATCCACCGACACTTTGACGGTGTTTTTGTTTTGTGTTACCAAATGTGTCTAGATGCTTTGAACCTAGGAAATTGTAATCCAATCTCATTGGACCGACATGAAATCAACTTCCTATTTAAGGACATCATGTCTAGGGTTTTAACACGTGTGTATTGAAGAGAGAAGTTTTTATAGAAGCATTGTGAGATAGAGATTGAACATGAAAGGATAGAAGACTAAAGTAATACTGGAATACATTACTAGAGACCAGTCAAGGATCTAATCAAGCATTCTATGCTACTTTCTAGATCATTCACTTGTTGATTACTAATCTCGTTGACAGTTCTGAAACCCTTAACTGGGTAGGCCCAGTCAAGCCTATTGTAAATCCTCTAACAAGGTGGTTTATAGTTGTGGATCTAAAATCCTTTAACAAGGTAGTCTTTAACATGACTTATCTCCTAACAGAGATCTGGATTCCTAAAAGGATCTGTTCTGGTGAATAACATTGTAAGGCCTTAACCGGTTTGGTTACTATTCTGCAGATAGTTGACTTGTGAGTTTTACTCACCGTGGTTTTTCCCACTTGGGTTTCCACGTCAAAATATCTTGTGTTATGGTGATTGCGATTCTGTGGGTGAATGCTTTATTTTCTATTTGGATTATCTATGTTTTAACCGGTTTGTTGTTTAAACTACTATACCGGTCTATAGTAAAATTGCTTAAGAGTTTGGTTAATGTTTTGGGCATACTAATTCAGCCCCCCCTCTTAGTAGTCATCAATTGGTATCAGAGCCAACCTTTCTCTAAGTCTAACCACTTGAAATAAGATATGGGGAAATACAACATGAGGGAACTCACTCACCATTTGGCTGAATCTGAGAGAGCCTATGATGAAATTAAGGTCAAGTATAAAGCCTCTTTAGCCAAAAGAAGAGAGCTTGCTGAGCAAATGATGGAAATTACTGAGAACAACTCTTCTAATGAAGCAGACATGGATGCCCTCATCCAAGAAGTGGAGAAACTGAATGAGTCCAAAACTAACCTAAGGAGGGAGTTGGAAGGACTGGCTATCAGAATGAGTTAGGATCTAGAAAACAAAAGAAAAGTTGAAGATCTAGTGAAGGACAAGGAGCATGAGATCTTTAAGTTGAACCAAGAAATTGGTACCATTACTGCTTATCTGCAAGAGGGTAAGGAAGAGAAAGAAGAAATGCAAGCAGAACTCAATACAACCATTTCTTAGAATGAAACCTTGATGAAGACCAATGATGCTCTTTCCAAGGAACTTGCTGAGACAAAGGAGATACTTGCAAAGTTCAACTGGAGTGCTATGAAGTTGGACCAAAAGCTAGAATTAATAAAGCCATCAAAGGATACCTCTGGAATTGGTTTCTCTGCATATGAGGAAGGTGAATCCTCTGGAACCAAGATTGATGCACTAAAAGAGAAACCGGTACCTAAGAACAACAGTAAAAGCAAAGGTACGCTAAAGTTCAAACTTGTATATTTTAACTGTCACAAGGAAGGACATACTACCAATGTGTGTAGGAGTAAGGCTTATAACAATTTCCCTTACATACAAAATAATGTGCATAACCACAAGGATAGAACTAGTAGATTTAATGGTCATTGTTATGCATGCAACAAGTTTGGGCATAGATCTTTTGAGTGCAGGTTGGTTATGAACAACCCTCGAGTCTATACACTGAGACCGAGAGGAATTGTCCAAGAACCTCCTATGAACCAAAACCCAAACTGGTATAGAACATATGACCACTGATCAAATGGTTATGAAGTGGCAATTGGGTGGAGAGAAACTTGTTTGATCTTTCATGGTAGTGGTCACAGTGCTGCAACATGCAGGAGAAAGAATGGGAAGGTGAACACTGGACCATGGAGAGAACCTGGTATGGTATGCTATCATTGTCACAAACCAAGACATATTGCCAAAACATGCAGGCTGAAAAAGAATCCATCTGGAGACATACCGGTCAAATCAAAAGGAAAGGTTGATGTTTAAACCGTTCAAGTGAATATGGATAAAATTTGGAAAAACAAATCTAAAGAGAAGCCACAAGATGTACCACTTTCTGCACCAAGTGTAGAGACCCCTGAATCGGAAAACTGAGCTTTGAAAATCTTAAGGGGGAACATATCAGTAACAATGTTTCGGACCCCCGGTGTATATCGGTAAAGTGTTTTTATCGGTATCAGTTACCTATCAACCAACAGAAGAAATAAAGTGGTAAAGTTAGGGTTTGTACCCTATCGGTGATGCATTTATTATGATAGGTAGGAGCATGTTTAAAAGTGACTCTTATCGTCATTTTTACTTACCTATTTTTTGAAGAAGAATTTTTCTAGCTTGAACAACGTGACAAGAGCAATTCATTTTGCATTAGAAAGAACCCAGAAAGAAATCTTGCACAAGATTTTGCAGCCATTTCAAGCTATCAGTGTGGAAGTCAGATGGGTAAAGTAAGCTCTGGGAGAAGTGTGTTGTGCTCAACATCGTAAAACCCTAGTTCAGAGTGAAAAGGTATTTTTCGTCGATTCACTCTTATCATTCAAAATAATTTAGACATGGCTTCTGCATCCAAAGCCTCTCCTAGTTCTACCAAACCTGAAGAGTCATCCGAGTTTCTTAGGAAGAAGGTGAAATATAATGCCCTATCTCAAATTCCCGTTGGAGTCATTGTCGAAGGGGATATTTCAGGTTATATTGATTGCAAACTGGAAGACCTAGGGTCTCTAGTGATTCACTCCCAGTTAAGTTTATTTTGTGGGAAAGACAAGAAGATTAAACGAGAATATAGTGTGATTGAGAAGAAGAAATTTCACAATGCATGTATTTCCTCAAAGAATTCACAGATGATCAAATAACAATCATTCTCAGCAGGGTTCATGGTGACAAAATGTATCTTGAATGAACTCATGATATCACACTGAAGGCAATCCATGTTGTGACCGGTTTCTACAATGTTGGAGAAGTCCTTGTTCTCCACAAGATCACCAAATCCAAAGTGACAGAGCTCACCGGTTCTATGAGCGACAAGCGGACAATGACTGTTAACACCATAAGAGATGAATTGGTGAAGTATGCCTGCATGGTGACCAGTTACAGAGTATTTTATGCTAGCAGGATGAACTTTGTTCCTATAGCTGTGGTACATGCCACTTATCGGATGATCAAGGATGATGCTGAGTATGACTTGTGTACCTGTATGCAAAAACAACTCATGGAGAATTTGAAATCTATCAAAGAGGATAATTCTCTAAAATTCAAATTCGATCAACTACTGGTTGGGTTGTTTTCCTACTTTCAACGGTATTTTCTGGGAGTTGGTGATGTTCAATGGTCAAGTGATCTACTGGTTTCAAGGCAAATCAAGGAGAATATACAAGCAGTACTTATCCGAAGACTTTGAACAAGTATTTTGATGAGTTTAAATTGAAGATGAAGCAGAGAGTTAGGATATCAGGTGAACTGGTCAAGAAGTATGAAGATGACATTTGTTTCATGATCAAAGTGGATCACTGCATAATGGAAGTGGTTGAGCCCAGAGAAGAGAAAGTTGAGCCTATGGGCTATGAAGTGGTGAACGATATCATCATTGGGTATGCCTCTACCCTACTTGCTTCACCGCTTGATCCAAAGGAGAAAAGGATTGGTACCTACTCTGAGAGGATTAATCCTATAGTTATACCGAAGCAGAAGAAGCGGAAAGTTGTTCCATCAACATTGACACTGGTTACATCTGTTGCCAGTCCTAAAGTGACCAGGAGGTCACCAACCAAAAAGAAACCAGAGGCTATTCTGCCAAAGGTATTTGAAAGGAAGAGGAAAACCAAGAACGAAGCATAGGATTCAGGAGACACTGAATCTAAAGAAGAAATAAAGAAGACAAGGAAACTAGTTAAGAAGACAAAGCTTACCGGTAATGTATCTACAACTTCTGCACTAGTAAATATAGATATTTCTTCTTACAAGCCTACGACACATTCTCAAAGGACCATAAAGAATATTAGAAGGAAAGTTCTTGATGATTTAAAAGAATATTTTGATGATTTCAATGATAGTGAAAAGGAGGATGTTGAACAAGAACTTATCAAATATTTATGTGATAATGATTGGTCACCTACAAATATTAAATCAGTTACTTCTAAATATTTGTATGATTCTTTGGACAATAAATGACACATTTCCATTGAAAAGGAACAAGAAATCAGGGAGAAATTTTTTGCTCAATATTTTCCAGATGCCTCAAATTCAGAATTGTTTGAGATTATTGATAAATCCAAAGGAATCTTTTTCATGAGAAGAAGAAGACTTCAGCTACTTGGAGGAAAAATTTATGTAGTGGAAAAAGACACTCATATGCGAGCTCAAGAAGTTATCCAGATGAAAAAGGTCTCTGATGCTAATAGACAAGCTGGGGAAATTATTCCTATTGATGTAGATTGATTAGATGTTGCACTAGTGGATACTGCACTTAAAATTCAAGTGGAGAAAGAAAAGAAGGAAGAAGAAGAAAAGAGGAAAGCAGAGAAAGAAAAGAAGGAAGAAGAAGAAAAGAGGAAAGCAGAGAAAGAAAAGGAGGAAGAAGAGAAGAAGAAAGCGGAGAAAGAAAAGAAGGAAGAAGAAGAAAAGCAGAAAGCAGAGAAAGAAAAGAAGTATAAGGAAGAAGAAGAGAAGAAGAGAGCACAGGAGAAGGAAGAAGAAAATAAGAAGGAAGAAGAGAGGAAGAAAGAAGAAGAGAGTGTAGGAGAAGGAAGAAGAAAAGAAGAAGGAAGAAGAGAGGAAGAAAGAAGAAGTGAGTGGAGAAGGAGAAAGAGGAGAAAGAGAAGGCCGACAAGGAAGCCCAGGAAAAAGAAGAGAAGGAGAAGAAAAGATAAGAGGAGATCAAGGAAAAGGAAGGAGGACAAAATCCTAAGGCAACCAAAGATCAGGCTAAGCAGGTTGATCCCACCGGTCACACCGATTTGACTCTTGCCTGTCATACCCAATCGGTAGATGAAAATGAGCTACTGAGGAGCATTCAACTGGCCCAAGATAGATTGAAAGAACCGAGGAAAAAGAAAGAACTGAGGAAAAAGAATGAACATGATGTCATTCAACTTGTCGTTGACACTCTTTCCAATCTAATCCCTGGTACTAACCTCCCCAGTACTGATTCCTCACTGGCCAAGCTAAAACTATTATGTACAGTAGTGGATGATCAAGTTTAATCACTTGAAGATGTTTCCCAGGCCACTGCAAAGAAAAATCATGAAAAGGAACTGAATGTTGCACTGGTGAAGAAAATTGAGGAGGATAGAACCAAGATGATCCATCAGAAAGATGATATCAGTCTAGCAATGGCCGAAGGACAAATGCTTTTGAGCAAGATATGCCAACCCGATCTATTCTATAATGATGCTTTGAAGAAGAAAGGTCAACTCCAATTAGAACTGAAGCAGTATGTGGAGACCTTCAAAGTACCATATGATTCTTTCACAGTGTATGGGAAGACCATTCAGAACCACCAACAACAGATTGCAAAGATTGAAGCGAAGATCTGCAAGCGGACTCTAAATCTACAGGAGCTACAACTACTCCTATTACCTAAGTTGCAGGTTCTTCAGATGTGATTTCTAAACTTGGAAGCTATTATTGTCACATAGGAGATGAGCACTATCGATGCCATGGAAGAATTAGCTTTCCAGATGAAGACTGAGACTGAAATTGCTGCCTCACTTCTTGATTACTGGTCTTCAGACATGAAGGATTTTCTGAAAAACTTTAAATTCCTTTTTGAGAAGTTTTACTCTTTATTGTCATGAACATATACTCAGTTTTTATGTTATGCAATATAACTTTGGTAATTTTTTGTGAAAGAGGGAGTGTTTGCATTGCTTTGTCATTGTTGGCAAAGGGGGAGTGGTATTGAAAATTTCATACAAATGGAAGATGTACATGCTTGTAATTTTGGCAAAGGGAGTAGTGTATATGCTTAGGGGGAGTAATTTTGAATATGGCATCATTTTTCTTTTGTATGCACTCAGATGTCAAATTTTCCTAAGTGTTGCCATCAATGCCAAAGGGGGAGATTGTTGGCATTTTGATGATGTTTAGTTGTGATTGTCATTGATGGACACACACTTATTTTATGTATGAGTTATTCTCAACTGGTAGTATGTGTTGTATTGTTCCAACTGGTATTATATGCCATTGTATGTATAGTCTTTGTTTATAGAAGACTATCGGTGTTTTGCAGAAGAAGCTTACCAGTCAAAGCATGATCGAAGATCTCAAGCGGAACGAGGACCCCTAGCGGCAGTTAATCTTTTTTGATCGGAACACAATGTTCTAGTTTTCCAGTCTTTGTTTATTAACTGGTAATCGGTATACTGTGTTGAACCGGTAAACTTGTAAAGTGTGATGGGTTACCATCCACCGACACTTTGACGGTGTTTTTGTGCCATGTTACCAAATGTGTCTAGATGCTTTGAACCTAGGAAATTGTAATCCAATCTCATTGGACCAACATGAAATCAACTTCCTATTTAAGGACACCATGTCTAGGGTTTTTATTGAAGAGAGAAGTTGTTATAGAAGCATCATGCAATAGAGATTGAAAATGCAAAGGATAGAAGACTGAAGTAATGTTGCAATATATTAACAGAGAGCAGTCAAGGATCTAATCAAGCATTCTGTGCTACTTTCTAGATCATTCACTTGTTGATTACTAATCTCTTTGACAAGTCTGAAACCCTCGGGTAGGTCCAGTCAAGCCTATTTTAAATCCTCTAACAAGGTGTTTCACAGTTGTGGATCTGAAATCCTTTAACAAGGTAGTATTTAATAGGACTTATCTCCTAAAAGAGATCTGGATTCCTAACAGGATCTATTCTGGTGAAGAACATTGTAAGGCCTTAACCGGTTTGGTTAATATTCTACAGATAGATGACTTGTGAGTTTTACTCACCATGGTTTTTCCCATTTGGGTTTCCACGTCAAAATATCTTGTGTTATGGTGATTGTGCTTCTGTGGGTGAATGCTTTATTTTCTATTTGGCTTATCTATTTTTTAACCTGTTTGTTGTTTAAACTACTATACCTGTCTGCAGTAAAATTGCTTAAGAGTTTGGTTAAATTTTTGGGCATACTAATTCACCCCCCTCTTAGTATTCATCAAAGCTTATCGGTGAAAGCATGACCAAAGACCTCAAGTGGTATGAAGACATCAAGTGGTATGAAGACCTCAAGCAGAATGAGGACCCCTAGCAGTAGTTAATCTTTTTTGATTGGAACACAATGTTCTAGTTTGCCAGTCTTTGTTTGTTAACTGGTAATCGGTATACTGTGTTAAACTGGTAAACTTGTAAAGTGTGATGAGTTATCATCCACCGACACTTTGACGATGTTTTTTTGTCGTGTCACTAAATGTGTCTAGATGATTTGAACCTAAGAAATTGTAATCCAATCTCATTGGACTGACATGAAATCAACTTCCTATTTAAGGACAACATGTCTAGGGTTTTAATGTGTGTGTGTATTGAAGAGAGAAGTTGTTAAAGAAGCATCATGCAATAGAGATTGAACATGCAAAGGATAGAAGACTGAAGTAATACTACAATGCATTACCAGAGAGCAGTCAAGCATCTAATCAAGCATTTTGTGCTACTTTCTAGATCATTTACTTGTTGTTTACTAATCTCTTCAACAAGTCTAAAACCCTTAACCGAGTAGGCCCAATCAAGCCTATTGTAAATCCTCTAACAAGGTGGTTCATAGTTGTGGATCTGAAATCCTTTAACAGGGTATTCTTTAATAGGACTTATTTCCTAACAAAGATCTGGATTCCTAACAGGATCTGTTCTAGTGAAGAACATTGTAAGGCCTTAACCGGTCTAGTCACTATTATGCAGATAGTTGACTTGTGAGTTACTCACAGTGGTTTTCCCATTTGGGTTTCCATGTCAAAATATATTATGTTATGGTGATTGTGCTTTTGTGGGTGAATGCTTTATTTTCTATTTGGCTTATCTATGTTTTAACTGGTTTGTTGTTTAAACTACTATACCAGTCTGTAGTAAAATTGCTTAAGAGTTTGGTTAAATTTTTGGGCATACTAATTCACACCCCCCTCTTAGTATTCATCACCCTCTCCCCTAATCTCTCCCCCCCTCCCCCCTCCCCCCTCCTCCTGTCTCCTCTAATATCTCTCTCACCTCTCCCCTAATATTTCTCTCTCCCCCTATCCCCTCCCTCCCGTCTCACTCTCTCTCTCTCTCTCTCTCTCTCTCTCTCTCTCTCTCTCTCTCTCTCTCTCTCTCTCTCTCTCTCCCCTAATATCTCTCTCTCCCTACCCCTCCCCCCTCTCTCCCCTAATATCTCTCCCTCTAAAATATGAGTACTAAAATTGAATATCAGATTTCATCGAATATCCGATTTCTTCCACTGCCATTAATGTGGCAATAGTAAAAAAAGGCGGCAACAAGAATAATTTTGGGAACCACAAATTTATACATTAAAATCGGATATCCGATTTTTGTAAGTAAAAAAGAGCCTTGTGGGCCATTTTGTGCATTCCAACGGCCCACATTCTTCATATTCTATTTTCTGTCGACAATCACGGGTTTTCAGATAGGTTGAGACAAATTTGTGCTTTTGAGAGATTCTTAAAGTCAAATATTACATTGTCAATCATTTAGGAGCATCTTTGTGGAGGTAAATGAGGAGTAATAATCGTTGGAAGTCTAAACGCAAAAGAAAGGTTTCAAATGACCAAATTGAAGTGTATAGAGAAAGAGATAGAGAAGGTCATAGGAGGAGAAGACAAGGTATGTTAAATATTGCTAATGTTACTTCAAGTGAAGAGGAAATTGAATTTGAAAATGTTGAGCAAGTTATTGAAAATGAAAATGTAGATTTTGAAAGTGAAAATGTTGAACAGGTTGAAAGTGATAATGAAAATTCTCAACATGACATGAGAATGGAAAGTAAAAATTTGGGATTTGACATAGGAGGTGAACATGTGGAAAATTTTGACATTGGAGATGAAAATGTGGAAAACTTTGACATTGAAGGTGGAATTTCTCAACCAAGTGAACAATATGTAACACCTAATTACTTCAGAAATGAAGATCCTCTCAAGGATGAAAGACAAATTCCAAATCCAAGACCTTCAAGAACCCCAAAATGGCTACTTGAAATTGATGAGAACATTATTGTGAATCTTGAAGGCAAGAGGTCAACAAGAACCGTTCGATTGTGGGCTACATAATTTTTCGACCAAAATTTTAGCAATGACATTGACCGAGCAATGCCAATTTTTTGTTCAATTGCTAAAGATGATAAAGATGAGACCATTGCTAAACAAATTGAAGATTCCTATGAACAAGAAGATGGAGAGAAATTCTATTATTGCCAAGAATTTATTTGATGCTCTCAATTCTATTGGAAAGAATACCAAGGAAAGAGATAAGAGAGTCGCTCGAAGAGTGATTACAACCTCCTTAGTAAGCCATCAATTGAGGAAGGCTCGTCAAATGAGACAAACTTATGTTGATTTGAACATAAACTGTAAAACTTTGTATAGAGCACTTGCACGAAGACAAAGATTTGATGATCCACTTCAACATGATACATGGGTTTTTGGTGGGAGGCTTCCACGTGTTGATAGAAAGTTGACTGACAATGTGAAGGAGGAGATTCAACAATTTTGGCACTCTAATTCTAGAGTATCACCCAATGTAAAGGACGTTTTGAAATTAAGAATCGACAACCGAGACCGCAAACCGCATCCCAAACATTTCTTGGAATCAAGCCAAACAATGTTGTACAATTTTTTTTATGAAGTACATCCAACATTGTAAATATCACAAAGGGCCTTTGAATCTTTGAAGCCATTTTATTGTGTACCTCTTAAGATTTGTAATACTTGTTGTTGCAAGTACCATGTGGAGTTTTCAATGTACCATGAACTTTATGCCATGTTCGTTCTACGATGCATACTAATGAGATGTTGTAGGAGTGTGGTGCAATGATATTTTCGAGATCATCAAGAGACTTGAAAGATCTATTTTATGCCCTAGAGATGATGGTTACTATTTCTATAGAATTGATTGTTTGAATGAGAAGTGCTCACAATGTGGCGAGTTGTCAAAGTTTGTTTCATGTTTTCATGGGGGCAACAAACACGAGTTTGGAAATAATTATGTTGAGAAAAAAAGATATAAGACAGTGAAATATACTTTGAAGAGTGGAGGTGAAGGTTCGAGATGAGAATTAGTCTCAAGAGAAGTGAGTGTTGCTGATTTTATTTTGGATTTTAAGGAAAATCTTATCTACAAGTATGCAAGGCACACCCATAGGTCCAAGTGGTTGGATCAATAGTTCAGGATGTGTAAGAACTCTTTCTTGATTGGCACTATTGTATCGGTGGTTGATTTTGCAGAGAACTATACATTGCAACCACAGAATGAGGTACAATCTCAGTACTACAATTCAATCCAAATTGCTATTTTTGTTCACATTACATATAGACATGCTCCTGATAGTACAAAAGAGGATAGGAAGATAATTAGGGAGTATCATTTTTATATGAGTGATGATAGATCACACTCCTCCGAGTATGTGCAACATTCTTTCGAGATTTTTTTTGAGTTCTTACATGAGAAAGATATTGCAATTGATCGACCTATCATATGGTCAAATACCTATATGGGTCAATTCAAGAATGCTCGTATGTTTTATTGGTTGAATAAAATGCATGTAGAGAGGCGTATACCTTGTATTTAGTGTTTTTTGAGGCAGGGCATGGGAAGGGGGAACATGATGGAGCAGGTGCATGTTTGAAGAGAGCTCTATTTAAGGAGCAATTGAGTATTTCGGGTGCAAATTTATCTGATGCACATTCTATTATTGATTGGTGTAGTTCAACATTGTCACATGGAGGTACTCTTGATTTAGCAGTGACCAGATTCTTTTGGTTGGTTGAGGAGGGCACAATGGGATACATATTGGATTATCAAACAATTAAAGATTCTTCAAAGATGCATTCATTTTTTAGCTCAGATGCAAGTACATGGACCATTTGGACACGAGCGTTGGATTGTTTTTGTCAAAGTTGCATTCAATGTGATTGGGATCAGTGTGATTCAAGTGAGTGGGTTGATACGTGGGTTCCTCAATATCTAACTCCTTTATCTCAAAAAATATCCTTGTCAAACGATGACATGGAAAGTTCACTTGAGTATGATCGTCTATTAGATCTTGTACAACCAAGACATGTTTTTGCAGTTGTTGCACTGCAAGGGAATGAAGATATATCAAAATATTGGTTGGTACGATGTGTACAGGGAAAACAGAAGCTAACACAACCAATGACAAATGATGTTGGGTTCACATATCCTATAGGTTCAGTTATTGTTGTGGGAACTTGGTTGTGAACATATATGATTAGAAAGAATGGTATACCTGCATTTGATGACTATGAGAGACACAAAACCATTCTCATGTATTCACACCTTATTATAGCTATAAATGTCAAGTTGTTGAAGCATCAAGCAAAACCGAAGACCAAAGACCTATGGACAGTGACTACTACTGATCATGAAGCAATACTGGATACTCTTAAGCAAATAGATGACCCTTCAGGCATACTTGAGTAGTAGGTCTTTAATGGTGCCTTATTTTTTTTTATCATGCATTTCATTTCAAACAATGATCATAAAACCTTAATGTTCAAGTTTGTTACGTGTATATTAAGGATGTGTTCAAAATGCAGGTCTATTGATAAACACTTTTTTTGGCAACACGGTTTTTGTATGCACATAGTGGGTACACTCGATATAATTCAAAGGGATGTATTTTTGCAACACGACTTATTATCATGGATTTGATGAGCTTTACAATTTTTGTTATTAGACAACAATATTTGAAAATTTTTGATGATATAATTATCGCAAAACCTTTATGCTCATGGAGCTCTTGTTGATGATATACAACACTATCGCATTATGATTTTTGAGTCAACATAGTGGGTTCTCTTGATATAATTCGAAGGGACGTATTTTTATGGTATATAATCCCACCTTTTCATTTATTATCATGCACTTCAGTTGAAGTGATTATCACAAAGCCTTTATGTTCATGCATGCATTCTATGTGTAGACTAACAATTCTTAAAAATACAGGTTCATGCTAGATCGTTCGTCATTGACTAGTTTACTCTTGGTGATGGTACATATTCCTTTGTGCATTAATGAGATTAAATTTTGTGCATAAGCACTAAGTCCCTCACTTTGTCAATGTGATTAAATTTTGTAAACTTTCACACACTATGTCAAGTGAATGTATTGCCATTTAGAAATGACAATATCTACCATCGTCTTCAACCATGTAGAGAAATGCAGTGAGAAGGGCTTTAATCAACATGCGTCTTTCTTCAAAGTTATGCTTGTAGACTTTGTAGACAAACTAGTAAGTTTCGTAATTATACAATCTTATACGTCTTAAAAATATTTCAAATGATCTATTCATAATTTTACAAAATAATTTGTATTAAGTGTTATAATTTGTTTCTTGTTGCACATTCATTCCACATAAAAAGGTTGCTTATTTTGGTCTTCATTTATATGCAGGCATTGTTGTACGTAAGCTTTTCTCTCGGGACATGAGGATGTCTGATGCAAATGAAGTGGGATGTTGTATTTGTATATGGATGTGAATTGATGTAACTTTTATATGATGATATACGACATCCATGAGCAAACTGGTTTAGTTATATTGATGATATACAATGTATCTGTACATGAGTACATTGGTGTAGTTGTATTGATAATGATGAAAAATCACGTTTGCATATTCGTTCATGGATGTCACATGCAAATGTACTAGTAATTATGTGTATATAATACACGGAAATATTGATGATCATTATGTGTCTATAGTGTAATGCTTGTTTATCTATATTTTTTCATTGAATGAGATTGACGATTTTTTTGCCAACTCAAAAAATGCTGCCCTAATAAAACCGTAGGAAAAATTGAAAAATCGAGATAGGATTTTGTAGGGACCCCTCTCGTGGCCCCGTAGGTTCAAATGGATCGTTCGTAGGTGCCATGGATTCTAAGTTAGGGCCCATCAAAGTTTGATAATTTTTAGCCCTTAGGGTGCTCAAGGGAGCGTTCGACCGAATGGGGGGGGGGTGGGGAATAGGATAATGCATAGGGTAATAATGCCTAATTGGACATGTTGGAACTGACAGTTTGTGATCATGATGAGAAGAACGAGAAATTGGCCATGCGACAACATTCGATTGAATGAGAATGACGATTTTTTGCCAACTGAAAAAATGTTGCCCTAATAAAACCGTAGGGAAACTTGAAAAACCAAGATAGGATTTTGTAGGGACTCTACTCATGGTCCCGTAGGTTCAAAATAATTGTTTACAGGTGCCATGGATTCCGAGTTAGGGCCCGTCAAAGTTTGACAATTTTTAGCACTTAGGGTGCTCAAGGGATGACGCTAGTAGGGTATGACCCCGAGTGTTCGACCGAGTGGGGGGGGGGGGGGGAATAGGAGCATGCATAGGGTAATAATTCCTAACTGGACATGTTGGAACCGATGGTTCATGATCATGATGAGCATAACAAGAAATTGGCCATGTGACAACATTCGATTGAATGAGACTGATGATTTTTTTGCCAACTGAAAAAATGTTGCCCTAATAAAACCATAGGGAAAATTGAAAAACCAAGATAGGATTTTGTAGGGACGCCTCTTGTGGCTCCCTAGGTTCAAACAGATCATTTGCAGGTGCCATGGATTCTGAGTTAGGGCCCATCAAATTTGACATTTTTCAGCACTTAGGGTGCTCAAGGGACGACGTCGGTAGGGTATGACCCGGAGCGTTCGACTGAGTGGGGGGGGGGGGGGGTAAAATAGGAGCATGCATAGGGTAATAATTCCTAACTGGACATGTTGAAACTAGCGGTTCATGATCATGATGAGTAGAATGAGAAATTGGTCATGCGACAACATTCGATTGAATGAGACTGACGATTTTTTTGCCAACTGAAAAAATGCTGCCCTAATAAAACCATAAGGAAACTTGAAAAACATAGATATGCTTTTGTAGGGACCCCTCTAGTGGCCCCGTAGGTTCAAATGGATCGTTCCCAGGTTCCACAGATTCCGAGTTAGGGCCCGTCAAAGTTTGACAATTTTTAGCACTTAGGGTGCTCAAGGGATGATGTCGGTAGGGTATGACCCTGAGTGTTCAATCGAATGGGGGGGGGGAATAGGAGAATGCATAGGGTAATAATGAATTGTGTTGTATTCTTCATTAAATTAATTGTATTGTATTGTTCATGAAATGAATTGTATTGTATTACATTCATTAAATGAATTGTGTTGTATTGTATTGTTCATTAAATGAATTGTATTGTTCATTATATAAACAACACTTATGATGAAATGAAATGAATTGTATTGTTCATTAAATAACCATTGTTAATTATTGGATTGAAGATTAAAGTTTTCCATGATAACACCATGCACACATGAGCAAAAATTTATATGATCAAATATCAACTTCTGTATATATGAAAATGTCAAATGATTACAAGTGTATGTCCATACACAAATATGGCATAAACGCCAACTCAAACAAAATGTATGTCTATATACGTGAATGTATATCTATATACAAAATATGCATGCCAACTAGACATGTAAGCATCCCAAAACTATCTATAACATCCTAAGCTACTGATGGATCATCAAAATCGATCCTCTTCGCCGTACTACACGGCTCTGAAGGATACTACACAAGAAAAAACAAACCATGATTAAGATTAGTTATATTATATAACTCACATTCGAAAAGTTAACATAAAAATGAACTATAATTGAACTATTCTTGTTTACATCATCTCCACGTTTTCTCTTTAGCTTTGGAGGACTCTTGATGTATGTCTTTGGTACAGGAGGTATGTTTTCAATATTTTCATACAAAACCTACATATGTTCACAAACATGACATTGATACAAGTTAGCATATAGTTGTCACTGATAATAACGAATTATATCTACTAAACACAAAATAAAATAAACACACATATACTCGAGGCATCTCTTCTTCTTCATCTTCAGGTATAGTGGGTGTAGTCAACAAGGATGTGAAGCCAAGGATTTTTTGTACCTATACACAACAAGTATATGAAACTATCAATCTATGTCTAGACATGTATAATCATTATAAGTTATTTAAACTATTCATGCAATCATATTTGCATTCAATTACCTTTCCCTTATCTCCAACTGCACTACTAGATCCTGAATCACACAGCCCCACACTCATGCTACTTGTGCCCTACAAGAGTAAAATAAGATATACATGCAAGTTACTACATAATCTAATTAATACCATTATAAATGATGAACATGCATGTGCAATAAAATACAAACAACTAGGTGCAATAATATATGTACCGTAAAGCTATCAAGGCCAAATGAAATGGTCGTCAAGGTGCCCTCCTGGATCTGTGTCAACTCCTCCTCTGTCATCAACTGTTAAATAGATCATGTAAATAAAAATTAGTACTTAATATTATCTAGATTATAAATATCCATTAAAAATATAGAATGAACTGTGAAAATACAAATCTTACCACTACATCATCAATGTATGATGAAGGTGCCTCCTCGCCTCTAGCATGTGAGGACTCTCCATGGTATCCTCCACTGTGTATCATAACATATGGTGCATCATGCATCTCATGCACCTCATAATTTGTAGTGTGCGCAGGAGGATCAACAGGCTGTCCAACTGGACCCAAGCATACATGCCCACACATGACACAACTATGGGGCACACAAATGTGTGGAGCCGAGGAGGACGTGTCAGCGCCACCAGATGCACCGCTACCATCAAAAGTAGGCTAAGCTATTGCCCCAGCCTGAGAAACCAAAAGGTTACTCAAAGAGTGAATAGCTGATATGGTCTGTGACGCTGCCTCATAGATGATATATGGATGTTGCACTGGAGGTGGGGGATCAATAGGAGAAGGGAGGACATATGGGCCCTGAACTACTCTAACTGCCCCTAGTCTATTTTGGGGTGTACCTAAACCCACACCTTGGAAAGGTTGGATGTGAAAGTAGTTTACATGTTTTCCTAAAACAAACTCAGCATACAATTTTTTGATGAAGTAGAAGGGGACATCAAGATTGTTGTTGGGTGGTTTATCTAAAACAATCCACCAACGATCCCAAAATTTTTTCATAATACCATCATTTGTGCACCATTTCATAGAAAGTTTTTTTTTAGGGGGGTCTACGGGTTGACCAATGCGGGGATTCACAAACGATGCGGCGATAGCAGCTTTGGATATCTCGAGAACCTTGATCTCCTTATAGGACAAGCCATTTGCATATTGTTCCCTCATAGAATCTCACCACAAAAGAGCAACATTGTGCTCCTTAGTGACGGTTTCTATACTCTTTATGATCGACGTGAGGGGATCAAAAATTGGGTTGAGGCGAGGGATCCTATTATAGACATCTGCAATCCCCCTCAATTGGTTCTAATTTTGTGCAATTAAATCCTGAATTGAGGGGGGGTTTGGCAAAGGAGGGTTTTGTGCAGGATGGTTTGGTAGTTGCGATTGTGATTGATCAATGTTTTCACTGTTATCCTCCATTTTTAACCTAATTGAATGTAAACAATTGAATTTAGTTAACAAATTTGAACAATTTTGTATTTGATTTAAAAAAAACCTAGTTTTCATGATAAAAACATATTTTGAATGAAAAACAAATAAACATTAAAAAATATACAAAAATTTGAATGAAAATGATGAAAAACAATAAAAATCCTACCTTTTAATGGATTTTTTTGCAAATTTAGGTCACAAAATCAGATATCGGATTTGAAATAAATCGCACAGCCCGTGGGTGAAAAATAACCCATGGGCTATCACAGTCCACTTATATTGTCTAAAAAAATCGGATATCCGATTTTAACAGATATCGGATTTTTATAGTTAAATTATTTTAAAATAGCATTATATTATATTAAGTATTATATAATATATAATATAATATTATATTATATTATATATTATGTATTATATAATACATATTATGTATTATATAATACATATTATATAATATATAATATATAATACATATTATATATTATATTATATAATATATAATATGTATTATATAATATATTATATTATATTATATCATATATTATATAATATATAATATATAATTTATTTTTTAATTTAAAATTACCTAAGCAAATCGGATATATCCAATGCCAATGCGTACTGACACCCAAGCCAAGCAAAAAGTCAACATGGATTTTCGCATTTTTAGGCGAGTGGAAAAGGCTATTTTTTTCACATCGCCACTTTTTGGCCCCCCATGATCTTGCACTAACCCGTGTTCTTCAGTGAATCCCCATAAAATAATAGGTTTACATTCATCAAAATGATCAACTATATCAATCTTTAGTCCTACAAATGATTTAAAATGATGATGGAGATTTTAGTTCTTTTTAGGGCTCTAAATTGAAAGATTCCTATAGTGGATGTTGCTTGAATTTAAATGATATGTTTTTAATTATTGATGATTCTTGGATCTGTTACAGTCTAAATGAATGTCTTCAAATACTAGTACATAACAATAATCATGCAAAATGTGTACTAAGTCAACTAATGGTGGGAATAAAATGAGCAAGAGTAAGAACATTTTAAATTATAATTTTTAGATCTTAGTTTTGCAGACGTTCAAGACTAACCTATGCTAGAAAAAGAGTAATTTTGATACGAAAAATCAATGTCTAGATATGAAGGTGCAAAAAAATGTGAAATGTATAAGATATTGTTTAAAAAGCAAATAAAATCAAACCAAATACATGAAAATATGTAGAATTTTTTTTACTTCACATAAGACTATACCATATATCAATATACAAACATATTAAACAAAATTAAATAGAAATTGATACAAATTTTACCATTGCAATTAAATTATCAATATAGATATATACATATACTTTGCATTGTAGTCTTCCATGACACTCATAGGTGCTCTGATTTTGACATTTTGTTGAAGAAAAAGGAAAAAAAGACTAGTAGTTAAGGTCCAATGTGCCAATTAATGTTTAAACAGAGCATATTTTGGGTACCTAACATAAATTCAATTCTAAATTATTAAAAGATCTGCCTCGTTTCTTGACCTCTTGAACACCCGAGATTGAAGGCTAATTCACATGTACGAAAAATATGTATCCATAAAATTGCACACCTCGCATTATTAAATTCCTTTGTCAACCTCTTTACGTGAATTTACATGCAAAAGAAATACAGAAATAGTGACAGCCATGTGAGCTGCTCATGTCCTCGGAAATTACAGTGACATCAATAATTTAAAAATTCAGAAAGTTGGACTTAATACATTGATTTTTACTAAAGAATATTATCATTGAAATAAATGATCCTCCATTAAATTTTCTTGCCGTCAACGGAACGTAGATGTCCATCTTGGTTTCTGTGATCTAAGCTGGCTCATGCTAATGCTCTGCAATTTTTTAAACTATGGAGGATGTATATAAAGATGTATTGCCCAATGATTTTTCTGTGACTGGAAGGTGCAATGGAGGCTTTGAAGATTTACAGGCAATGGAGTTTTTTCTGTTTAATTATGGTAATCCTTTTGTGGGGCTGGACTATGAACGTTGAGTATGCTGATGCAAAATCCATCATTGTGGGAGGAAATGAAGGATGGCATTATGGTTACAACTATGATGACTGGGTATCAAAGGCTGGCAAAATTTGTGTCAATGATTTTCTTGGTAAGAATTTCATACAATAGTTGATATGAGTTTTTCACAGTTCATGTAGATTAGATAAGAATACTTTCGGATTTAACTGTCTGTCGATTGAAATTATAAGAAGCACAGTTGAATCTGGAAACAATCTTATTTAATTTCATATTAGTTGATATGAATTTTCCACAACTCAAATAGATTAGATATGAATGTTTTTGAATTCAACTGCATTTAAATCGAAATACAAACACAGTTGAATCTGATTACATCAAAAGTTTCATCAAATTGAATCTGATTACATTTTTTTTTTCCCTGTAATTGATTTGTATTTTTGGTGGACAGTGTTTAAGTATTCTAGTCCACCATCAAGCCCGTTCCCTCACAGTGTGGTGCTCCTGAAAAACATCCACAATTATAGGGCATGTATTCTTAGCCCTGGAAGAGTGCTGGCAGGTCCCACCCAAGGAAGTGGAGGGGGATACGCTTTTAAATTGAAAAAGCACCAAAATTATTGTTTTGCATGTGGTATGGGTAATGCAACTCACTGTAATGCTGGGCTTATGAAGTTTTGTGTTAAGCCAAAAGTTTTGGCAGAATGTTGATCAATGTGTTTGGGGAGATTGTTGTAAGGTCAGGCAAGATGCAGTGCAATGTATTCGCTTCAATAAATGAATGGTGGTTTGACTCATATATAGCCAACTGTGTTTTTTTTATTTTATCTTGAAGCTCTTCTACAGTCACATTGTGTGTCTTACAGGCAATTGTTAAACGAAACATTTTCATATGTTTTTAGTTTATGGCAGATTGAAATGTGTTTTAGAAGTGCCATTTACTTTGATGTTTCCATATGCTGAAATAACTTTGATTAGAGGCTTAGGATGGGAAGTGTTAGTAATGAATGCTCTTCTTACCCAAAACTTTGGAGCATGAAAGAAGAGATGAAACAGTTGGTAAATGTTTTTTTTTCAAGTTTTCATGAAAATATAGTTTGGAAGGAAAGGTGACACTAGATTAATTGAAAGAAACTTGTAGAAATTGCAAAAGAGTGTTACCAAATTGTCAAACTTACAAGTCTCTTAATGCATGGAAGTTAATTTTAACTATCATACTTTCACTATGTAAAATAGTGAAATCCATGGTTCATGTGCCTTCATCATGAATTTCAACTTCAACACTCTTAAGACCTAGGAAGAACCCATAAATAATGGATCTTAAAGAATTATATGCTTTCTTTTTACATGCTTACAATCTAAATTAATCTTTCAAATACATTAAATATTTATTTTTTATGTGATTCTCAATATTAGGTTTACATTCATCATAAATGCTTTGTTGATTTTATCTCTTTACAATATTTCATTTATAATTTTTAAATAGAAATCATTTTTAAAGTAACAAAAGATTTAAATTGAATTTTCATTTATAAATAAATAAGGTTGACTATTTTTTTAGAGAATTCAAGTATATCATGGTGTGACTAGTCATGAAATATCTTTTATTTTGATCATCACACCGATATAGAATATAAATATCATTGTATTGTAGGTGTTTGTTTCGATTTGTAAATAATTCATCACCAAAGAGATAATTTTAACTATTGACATTATTATTTTTGTAATCCCTAACCCTAGTTATCTTTCCAAGACATAGACAAGGTGCAACTTTATCAAATAGGAAGACACCTATCCAAAAAATAGGGGTTGAAAAGGCCAATGAATAAGAGGAATGTGGGCCTCTTCTACACTTTAAGCTTTACCAAGCTTGGGAGGGTAATCCAAGAGATTTCTTACAGATAAAACATATGGAAAAACTAGAATAAAGCCTCACGCAAATATGACTCTATATTAAGCTTTGATTGCTATATTATTTGTTGAATTTTTTCTACATTCAAATCACAAATCTCTTACTTTATGTAGCTAGGTTGAATGATACAAATTAAGATGAAACTTGGTCACAAATCCCTATAGATATATCGATTCCTAGTTGCATACAACAACATCAACCTAGTAACATTCATCATCCAATTTAGTCCTCTGATAACATTGTCATTGATAGGTTCATAATAGTTTTAGCAAAGGTTTACAATAATAAACTATGCATCTATGTGGCAAAATAATTAACTACAAATGATTTATTAAAAATGTTTTAAATGATTTTTTTAAATTTTCAATGGAGTGAATGGTTGGCTTTTAACCATTAAGTCAATGGCTATACCTACAATATAGAGTAAAATTTGGATGAAACCCTAATGCCAAGTAACCCTACCTTTAAGATGAGCTTAATGTGCTTATCCCAATCCTGTAGAGCTTTAATATTTGGAATCTATTATCAAACATGATAATAGGTTCAATTCATTCTTTCTCAGATGAATTTTTAATATCACATAAAAGAATCGACATAAATCTTAAACTAGTAAAGAAATTTTTATTCTAGAATTTGTCGATTGGTGATGGATTATGTAGGTAAGCTAAGGTAGTAGTAGTAGGGAAAATATCTCAATGAAAAGGAGAAAATTCTACAAGAAACATATTTATGTTCAATATTTACTCTAATAAATGCATCTTTGAAAGCCTAGCTTGGTATTCTTCTACAAATTTTTAATCCCCACAGATGAATTTAAGACATAGCTTCTCAAAATTCTTGGGAAGATCATAGAACCTACCAAGAATTTGACCAAGAGGAGATTGATCTAGCTGAAAATAAACCATGGTTACTATTGGAACTATTTATGTGGGAGTAGGGTTGATTATAATTTGAGTATTAAGTGGAGAGATCATATAATCAATTAATTCACCTCTACTTTTTCCTTTATCACTTCATTGTTTTCTACGTTGAGAGAGTTATAAGAGGTCTCCTTTATTACGAGTAGATCTAAGAATTCTCTTATATCTCTTAGGAATAAAAGAAACTATATTTTTCAATTTCTAGAAAAGATGCTCTATTTCTAGTGCTAAATCTATTGATGGTCCAAATGACATGAAAATAAACTATCTTATCTCTCTTAAAACTATGACAAATCTAAGATGTGTTATCTCAAATATTTTTATAGTTGGATCACAATGGTGTTGCTTGACTCATCGTATAAATGTGGATGGTTTTCTTAAGGGGCCTTTATAATTTTCTAAATTTAGAAATTATATTTCTTTTCTCAAAATGATTCTATATATATGTAATCTATCAAATTTTAAGGAAAATAAAAAAGAATAGGGTTGAGGAATAACCTAAACATTTATGGAGGAATTATTTTATCATAATGATTTCAATCTTTAAATAATAAAATTTGAAAGATTTACTTTAAATCCACTTTACCAAAATTAATAGATGTTCAATCTTACAAAAAGTGAATGCAATCTTCTATGGAATTCAGAATTAATATAAGTTAAATATCATTGATCCAATGTATTTCACATGTGGAATGAATAAATATTCAAAGAAGCTAGATCTTTATTGATTTTGGCAAAATTTCAATACATCGAAATCTTAATCTTGTCCTTTCATTTGATGTTATTTCTCTAAATATTGCAAATCTAACAGTTCTAAACATTATCTCACTAAAAATTTTAATATTAAAAGAGGCAACCCTTTTACAATCTTTAATGATCCTTTTTTAGAGAAAAGGAAGGGTTGAATACATTTAGTTAACCTATACTAACTACTGAATAAAGAGTTGATGCAAATATCTCCAATTTTGAAGACTTTCAAAAATAACATCTTAACTTAAGCTTTCAGAAATAAACACATGCATCAATTTACATCAATTTTGAATCTCTTTTGAAACTGAAACAAAGTTCTCCATTGATTTTTTTTTAAAGGGACCATATTTATTTATTGAATGGGGCCCACTATTAGCAATTTTTTATTATATTACAAATAAAATAAAGAATTAAAGAATAATTATCTTAATAATAACATTAGATTTGGCTTGACGTCAAAATATATTCAAAAAATTTCAAAGTTCTCTGCTCATTGTTGACCTTTTTTTCTTGTATTCCAAGTAGTCATTTAAGCACTTGGTTAGCTTCTCAATATACAGCCCTTGAAATACATTGAACCTAAACTTTGAATCTTGACACATTGTACTAAAAAATCAAGTTGATTATTCATATCATGCAAGCCATTATCTAAAGTTTTAATTTTTTTTCTCAAATTGCATTTATTCTAGTCTACTATATTTTTGTCTAGTTTTAACTTACTTTTAATATCCTATTGAATCACCTATATTGATGCTATAATAAGCTTATTCATATCAGCTAGATCTAGATTCATTACCTACAATATAAAATATTCAAAATCGTCCCTAATCCTATTGAGTTGTTCCCTTTCTTCAAGAACCTTTTGCATGCAACATACTAACATATCCCTTTTGATGGTTATATCATTGATTATATTATGGACACAAAATATTTGTCACATGCCTGCAAAATTTTATTATTTATCAACACATTTAACTGTATCTTACTTATTTTTAAAGTACTAACAATTCTATTCAGACATGTCACCCTTTATTCTCATCAACTCCAAGATTTTCTTTGTTATTTGGTCTAAATGAGTAATCTAGTGGTGATATTTACACCCATATTCTATCTACTTATTGCCTTATATATTAATGTATCTATCATGTTATCTAAGGCTTGTGCCTTTTCTTTCATTTCCTGCAGGCTATCAACTTTACCTTTGAATATGAAAATTGGAGCATCTATATACGTTTTGGATACTAAAGTAACTGGACTTGTCAAACTCTTTACAAAATCTTATAATTGATGTAAAAAAATTAAGTTTTTTCTTGGTTCCTTGATCTTTTTCCATTTACAAATTTAAATATTCTATATCTACATTGAAAGATTCTAGCTCCTCTTCCCTTGTCTGTTTTTCTAAGTTGATTTGAGTAACCTCGTAATCCCAAGGATTCATGTCTCTAGAACCCTTAACAATTATGGGAGTCATAATGTTTTCGATCCTTTCATTGTTTTTATTCATACATATCACTAAGAGAATTCTAGGCTTATTGTAAGATTTTTCTTTATTCACCATGACAATTACACTGGTTAGATCCAAAGATTGCACCTATATATTCTTCTTCCCAGAAGAAAAAAATTGAGCCAACATGTACATTTTGTATAAAAAAATTAGTGACAACTTATTGACTAGAAGTACACAAAAACAATTATTTTTTGGGGGGAGAAGGAGGGGGACTTTGGCCTAGATTTTTTGGGTTTTAGAGGGCTCTATTGAGATGTCTATGCAGTATATTGCTAAGGGCTATTAAGAGGAGACTAGGTTGTATCTTGTTGATCCTTTTTATATTTTTCATCTTAGCTTTCTCTTTCATCTTCTATATTACCTCAATACTCTTATCCTGATTTATATCTTCCCTTTGGATCTCTATTATTTTCTATGTTATGAGCCTTAGATGGTGACCTTTTAGGAGGTGGTGAAGGGGCACTTTCTCTAGATAGAGGAGATGCAAATGATGCCTTAAGTGATTTGAATATAGTTATGGTGCAAGGATGATAAATTTTAATTGGGTTGGATGATATTACTACAAAGGTCCCACTATCCCAAAACCTGCCATCATTCCAATATTTTTTGCCTCCTTGATTGTTTTAGCCTTTTTAAATGATTTATCCACCTTCTGTAGGATCTTATGTGTTGGTTGTACCTTCATCTTCTTGTACACCATAGGATCATCACTTTTCATCTTTCTTTTTTTGTCCTTGCCCTTTCCCAAATGTTTATTTCTCAACATTTTGATTAATTATCTTAAAACTATTATCCTTTGGAGTAGCATAGTTAACCAAAGGTAAAGGAATGATGTCTATATTTTATAGATCATAAGTTGGATTCATAATATTCTCATCATATGTTCATCTTTACAATATGTGCTTTCCAATCCCTATGTGATTCATCTATTTTATTTTTAATCTACAAAATCCTCTTTTTGATAGAAATCATTGTAGTAGTCTACCAAAAAATCCTCCAACATTTATTTATGTCTACATTCCAAACAAAAAACCCTTGTTTCTCTACCATCTGTTTCATATTTAACTCATGTATCATATGTACTAAGGTTCATAAAATATATCTCTTTTTTAGAATCTCTTGAGCATATACTATATTTTGGGCAAGTGTTAAAAACTAAAACAAAAGGAAATTGTAGATATGATTTATGTTGTTTTGGGATTTTTTCATGGATTTACAAGATATGTCTAGTGAACTCTAGTAGTATCACCTTATCACTAAAATATCTAGGGAACAAAAATGGGGTTCCTAAGAAGCCTGATATTCTAATTTACATAACTTTACATAGAGAATTAGATGAACCAATATCCCCACCCAGATATCAACTTCTTTTCCATATCTAATATTATTATCGAATCATCTCCAAATAGCTTTTTTTTATCATAAGGTAAATAAAAGCATCACTAAATTTTTTTAAATACTCTTAGGAGTCTTCAAATTTAAGATGAGTATAGTATTCTGAGACTCTTTGTCACCCGACCCTTTCACCTAATGTGTCCTGTGTTGTCAACCTTGGAAAGGAGGCTTGTCTTGCAAGTAGTTAGACAATGCAAGAAGTCATAAGTAACTTCTTGGTTGTTTGTACATTACTCAATTTATGGTGAAGGTTGTCACTAATTAATCATGCCAATTCAAAGTACTCATCATCATTAAGAATCACATAAACAAATTGGTATATCCAACTATGATAAGCCTTGGATTTTGGTTTTCCCATAACCCTATTAAGTAAAGTAATAATATCACCTATGTCACCTTTCAAGTCATCTCTAGTGAGATTATTCTTGAAGGAACTTGGTTTTGGCCTTTCTTGGCTTTGTGAGAAAATAATTATTAAGATGCCTCATATTGTGCTCTTCATTCTCATCAAAATTTATTTTTTCTTATATTTTTGTTAGAGTTTTCCAAGGTTCCTTGAATGGAAAGTATAATAAATGTGTTATGAAGTTTAGGTTGATGTCCAACATGATGTTTCCATCTAGGTTTTGTAGTGTCATAAATTGTACTCCTTTAATTATTAGTCCAATTTATACTCTTCTTGGCACTCATTTTAATTTTCCCATTCCTCTAAGTATTTTTGGACCATTTCAGGCCTTGAATTAATCCCCAATTCAAGAGTATGAGTCCTATCTTACTTTATTTAAACTTTAACACATTCCTATTTGGGCCCTTACTTTGAGTGTGCCCTTTCTTTTATATCATTTTAAGTCTATATGAGTCCTATCTCATTTTAAAGTTCAAAGCACTTTTCTGCCCACTTAAATGTCATCATTCCTAATATAAATTATAGATTTGGTATCAAGGCCCTATTATCTCACTTCCCTTTAAATTCAAGCCTATTTTTTTAGGATGATGGAAATTGCCACACAATGTCTCACACTTTTTGGCTAAAATTTTGGGAGAGCAATGTGTCAACCTTGAAATTTCTAGATATATCCTCAAATTTGGGATATGACTAGTATAAGTTGGCCAAAAAGTGAAAATACTTTGAAAACCCTATATAATACATCACACTTAATTCATTTCATCATTTTATCCTATCTCATTCTCACATTTCAAGAGCAATTATTATTCTTTAAGAGCATATTTAATTTCAAGGAGAAACAAGTTACAACAACACATCTTTAATTATGTTTTAGTGATGAATTTTATGATGATTTATGATGTTATTGCATCAACACATGGAGGAATTATCCTAGAATAATTGCATCATCAATTGAAGGTATGGTTATTTCAATTTAGCATTTCCACTCAAGCATTTCATTTTAGATATAGTCTCTATCCTAGAAGGGTAAACTTTATTTTCTATCAATTCACCATTATAGGGTTAATTTCAAACCTAGGGTTTGACCTAGGAAAACCCTTATAAACCCAACGCCACTCTCCTCTCCTTTTGTGCATTTGTGGTTTCAAGAATATGTCACATGTTCAGATTCAAGGTACATGAACACTCAAGACATAGAGATGGAGGTTCCTGGAAAAGTTCAACAAAAAACACCTAGACCATTGCAACTAGCATCATAATCCTCCAATACTATGCCAATTAGTGCCATAGTCCTCCCTATTTGGGTTGGAATTTGGTAGCAAGATAGTGCAAAGACTTAGGGTTCCAGATTTGATTTCCATGCTCATCTAATCATCTATCAAGACTAGGGAACCTAGCCACAATGTCCACCTATTTTGCAATTATATTTCTATGGTAGGTTCCTCTCTACATTCCCTTTCTAGTTTTGTACATGTTAGTTAATTTCCATATTTTTATTTGTCTATTTATGTTGTTCATTGTCAATTTTGCACCATTTAGCCTAGTTCTTTGAATCCATTGTTGGCTTGTTGTCATTTATGTCATTTATGTGGTTTGGTTTGGTATATATGCTTTTGGTTTGGTTTGGCAGTTTGCTTCAATATATGTTTTATTATGCAATGTATGTATGCTTACTTCATGTAGTTTTGAGGTCCGGTATCTACTTCACCTAAAGGCATCTTGGTTTGGTCCCATCTAGATACGATGAAGGCAAAATCTACAAGGTGAATTTGGATTTGGTCCTATCCATATATTTTGGAGGCGCATTCTACAAGGTATTTTGGGGTAAAGATTGAAGCCGACATCTTATGAAGACATTTTGTTGTTGTGAGCTGACTTATCATAATATTTGGTGTGGATATATATAACCAACAGTTTTGTAAGTTAGAGATATGGTTGTCGAAAAACAACTATTGTCTACATATTGTATATCCAGAAAACCTTGTGGATGTGAATGTTGTTATGCGATGTATGTTTGTGCACTTCAATGAAACTGTATCGCATTCATATGTTAGATGCAACTATAGTAGTTCAATTTTTGTATTCCAACTGTAAGCCTATTATTTGGTAGTGAGCCCTCCTAGTAGTGAGCCATCTGGTAGTGAGCCACCCCTTGTACTATGTAACCAGTTACATATTACACTATTCTTGAGAGATCACTCTCTTCATGGTTTTTCCCATATTGGGTTTTTGATGTACAAATATGATGTTATGTGCCTTGTGTTAATTTCCTTTACTGCATTTAAATTATGTTATATGATTGGTTAGTTAGAAGTTTTAATAAGTTCAATGGAATACTGATTCAACCCTCCCCTCTCAGTATTCCAGATATTCAACATCCATCTCATCCAATCAATCAAAATAGAAAAGAGAAAAATTAAAACCATCAAGTGACTAGCTATCCCAAGGGTTTGTAATTGGGCCTAATTGGTTGTTCTACAATGTAACTGGTGGGGTCGAGTTTGATTCCAATTTTGCATGATTTGGTTAGTGAACCCCATTTCCCCTACATTACAAGTTTGTAGGAGTTATAGTGTCAGGATCATAATGTGTTGAACATGTGACAAGACTAATTTTGGGCACTAAAGAGAACCTTGAAACTCAACAATGTGTGCCAACCTAGAACTTGTAATAATCTAGGATCTTGTAATGGTTCCATCCCCAAATGTTCTCTTCTTAAAGTCTTCCAAGTCAATGTGTCAAAGGTTAGTGTTAGAAATTTCTTGTATGGTAGAGGTGATCTTGGAGACCTTTGGCACTCGTAGGAATTTTCACTTCATTATTAAAAGTACCTTGTCTAGCTTCTCAAATGCCTTATCAACCATTTTGTAATGAAATATAAATGACCCATTAAATTCCCACATTTCATATCCTACACATATACTTAGGTTTCTAGGTGTGATAGATATTAAAAAGTGATCTTACTAATCCTAGAAAACCCACTAAAAGTTTCCTAAGGATCTAGGGAGTTAGAAATTCTCACAAAAAAATTTAGATAATTTTCCATATAGGTTGGGTCAAGGAGTTGAGTTGGAACTAGAATCAAGGACCTAAGCTATGGAGTAGGTATATTTTAGGTTGTGAGCATGAAAATGGACTTGTAAGTAGGTTCCATGTTCCTATTATGCTTTGGAATCTAATAGGATATTGTGTAAAACATAATGTATGGAAGGTAAGTGGGTGTTAGGCCATGAGTGGGGCTAGGAACTTGATACATAGTTGGAAATGATGAGAAATATGAATATTTGGGAGGAAAAGTTTAGTATGAGTGAGTTGCAGGTCACAGGGTGACCCAAAACCTAAAACCTAGGTTTAAAGTCCTAGTTGGGTCTCAAAACCTAAAAAAAATTTAAATTATGAGAGAAATATTTATTATGAATGGGGAAGGGAAAGTGGGTGGAAATGTGGACTTGAAACATTGGTCCCAAGTCCTCAGTGCAACCCATCATAGAAGATTTAAACTATAGTTATAAATTGAGTGAGGTAATGAAAGGGAAAAAAAAGGAAAAGAGGGTAGTATGAGAACAATATGGGGACATAGATTGGGAACATTGGTCCCAAGGCCTCATCATGAACCACGATTTGAAACACATCAATGAGGTCACTAGTTCAGCAATTCATAAAGAAACACAATACAAATAGTTAAAATAAAACTCAATGACCCAAAATATAGTTGAATAAATCACACAAACTAAACTATACATAACTAAACTAGTTAAACTAGACCAATCAAAACATTAAAATCTAAACAATATAGTAAAATCAAAGTCTAATTAAATGTCTAAGGCATGAGTCAAAACTAGAGTGTGAGAAAACCAAACTAACACTAGGCCTATTAATAAACACACAACAAACTTAATTTAAAATCCAAGATTGAAATGAAAGTGAGAAGAACAATATAGACATAACACATTTAAAGACCTGCCTCATTGTTGAATACTTGTAAAACAAAAAGAAGGAAGCTCAAGATGATGTCAAGGGATGGGGTATGCACACAATTCGCTAAATTTAATTCAACAAACATAAAAACATGAACACTCACACACACAATGAGGTCACAAGGAGCAAGGAGGAAATAGAGAATTGAAAACATAGGGTAAAACAAGAAGAGGAGATTAAAGAATTATTTAAAACAATGGGAGGATCATACACATGTCCCATCAACATGAAGATGAGGTAGGTGAGAAGGTGTTAAGTCACAAGTCACGGGATAAAAGAAGGACATAGAACGTGGTCCCAAGTCTATGTCAAGGCCCACCACTTGAAAGGGCTTTTATGAATCTACATAGAGGGGAGCAAAGATTGGGTCAGAGGGAGGACCTCAAACTTGTAACCTTGGTTGCAAGTTTTTGTTAGGACCTCTTGCCTAATAAGAACCAAAAGACTTCCAGAGACTTTGGATGTCCAAAAAAATTTAGTGAAAAAAGAAAAAAACACCAAATAGATCAAGGCTCCAATAAGGATCTAAAACAAGCTTAAAAGAACTCCAAAGACTTTAAAAGTGCTAAAAATTTTAACAAAAAATAAAAAACACCGAAAAGGTCAATGCTTCAAAAAGAAACTAAAACAAACTTACTAAATGAAAGACATGAGATGAGAAAAAAAGAAAATGCCAAAAGGGGGGTCACTATAATTTGTACCAAAAAATGATGGGGTGTATATGGAAGACATAAAAAAGATAATATACAATATATATGTCTTGCACTTTTTACTAATAGAAGCATCAATATTGGGGATTAGAAATCTCCTACAACAAGTTCTAGCACTAGGTCTAAAGAAGATAATTATATTTTTTGTTTTGTATGAAAAAAAGGCGATTAGTATTGAATAATGACTTCACATCTACAGATGTAGGGCAATGTTGTATTGCCTAAAAGTATTATTATTTTAAATTTTAGCTAAGTTTAGGTGAATTTTTTTAATGAAAGCTACTATAGGTCTCTATGTGCTTTGGAAAATATCCAAGGTGACACAAGGAGTTGAAATACTATAATATTTGTGGCCTATGCCTAAATTTAAATGCAATTTTCATGACTGGACACATATTTTTATCATTTACAAGGTAAAATAATTAAAAATACCTATCTTGGCATCCACATTTGGAAGGTAAAAAGTCATGATAAGGTAGAGTGGAATGGACACCTATCTAGGCACCCATTTTGGGAACTTCAACATTCACCTCCTGAGGCACCCTTTTGAGAAACTTCTAGGGACTTTTATGGGTTATGTGTTGCATTTGTTGATTTCCATGTGTTGCTCTCCAAGAGGGGGCATGAGATTCCGACAAGAACAAAAGTGCTATAAAAGGGACACTTGGGCTAGTGGTTAGGCATTTGGAGTTGATTACTTCAGTATAGAGCTTAAGAAGCAAGACTTGTAGTTCCAACTTGCATATTTTTAAAGCCCATTTGGATAATATTTTGTAAAGTCTTGTATATTGTATTTCCATTTTTATTTAAAGTGATATAAAACAAGTATTTTATCCTTTGCATTTTTGGTATTGTTGTTAGCTGGAGTAGCCCTTCAACATAAATGCTCCATAATATAGATAGAGATTTCTAGTATGGATCCTAATAGATTATCATGGATGGCCTAGTATGTAAATTTTATGAGATTAATAAAAAGAGATCAAACCCCAAGTTTTCACTCCATATATATATATATATATATATAAAATACTGCCTACAAAAATTAACTTTCATTTTTATAGTAATTTGGATTACTATAAATAGTAATTGTTTACGACTACTACAATTTTCATAGAGTAAATAAGACCATATTGAGAAGAAATACTCACAAAATTGAAGATATGGAGAATATTAATCAAACAAATTCATGGTTACTAGTACTATTCTAAGCCAATATTGTGTAGGATGAGTTGAAAATATTATAAATGCGTTTACAAACTAGTCTTTTTTGAAATAATTTTAATCTATGAAGAATAGAAGACATATCAAAATTTTAATATTTTTTCTTTTTTTTTTTGCTTAAAAGGTTGGGTGATATTTAAAGTTTAGATTATGAAAAATAAATATAGATTATTAGGAATTTCAGGTTCACTTGAAAAACCAACATTGCATAACACATGCATTCATACTAAACATTTATAATTTCATTTCTACCCCTTAAATTTATATTTTTAATTACCCTTATGTATATATTAGTATAATCAAAATACCTCATATTTTCACCAATAATCTAATGTGTCTTTTTTGTTACATTTTTATATCCCATTCTAATTTTTTATCAATTAAGGAAATTTCACACACCTAAATGTAACTCAAAAATAGTTTTGGTTGTCATTATAAAAATGAAAGTCTCATTATAATTTTTTTTTATGATATATGACATATGTATATCATTAGGTAAAAATGTTTTATTTTAAAATAACATATACATATCGATCCCCAAATCCTTGTTACACCAACTCTAATAATGAATCATCCTAATAATAGATATTTAAATTTAGTATACATATTAATTTAAATTAATGTAATGGTTTTAGGTTTTTATAGTTGGGGTTGTGGCATTACCAAAAGGTTTTCAATAATTAGTCTTAAGAAAATTGGGTATGATTATGCTGAAAATAGAAAATATTAGTGTAACCCTTGTTTCCTTTGTCAACTGTATTATAGTTTAAAATAACAAGGCTTTGATACAATACGATTTGGTGTGAAAAAAAGGCAACTTCACAACCTTGACAAGAGTAGCATAGTGAATGGTGTTTACTCTAATAGACTTGTGCAAAGTATTCTATAAAGGATTTGGAAAATAACACGTAAACACCTCAATGCAGTTTTCTGCATGTTTCTTAACCTCTAATACCAACTTGTATTGCATTAAGTAAATTATTTCATTCCACCTAATACTAAAGTGATATATTGGGTCAGATTTTGGTAATTTAAAAAAAATACAATATGTATTGATGTGATAAGATATTGTTATGAAAATGAATCCCCAAGGAGAAAAACTATTTCAATTTATTTGGAATAAAAACCTCTTTAATCTAGAAAAGGGGTTATGAGTCAAAAAATTATTTGAAACAATTATGTATATTCATCATCAATCTCAATGTGAAGGAGCATAATAATATGAAGAATATGTCAAAGTTACTAATAAGAGATAAGAAGTTATAATGGATCAATGTGATTTTTCAAACTTCCAACTACTCTATCAATTGCACCCCTTGATGATTAACATTTTATTACATAGCCAAAACAATACATGCATATATCTATTGAATTCATTAGGTTTCTTATGAAAACTTATGCATATTGATGTGCATGAACATGTGATAAACAATGTGCAATATCATGTGTAGTGGCATGTGATAACACTAGGCTTTGTGTACTAAGCAAAAGTGTTGACTATCATGGTGCATACAATAATTATACATGCTTACACAACTGTGCTTAAATCACATGGAATCAAGCATAATTAACTTAGACTAATTAATTAAGGGCTATAATCTAAAATAATGCTAGTAATAGAAATATGAGAAATACAATTATCTTGATTACCAAGAAATGTAATAATTTTGATGTGGATCTAAATCTATGCATAGGAGCATGCACACCAAGATCGAGAACAAAAACGTGTCCAAATTCCCAAAAAAGAGAAAAGCACACTTGTGTTATGAATAAAATCAAATATCATGCTCGTGTTATGGCTTGAATTTTCCAAGCCATAAAATTTGAGTGTGTTATTTGAATGAAAAAGATGCTCGTGTTTTTGGCATTCAAAACAAATACATGTTTTGTGAGAGAAAACACCTACATATTTTTTCTTAATATAAAAACATGTACATGTTATGCTTATTTAGTTTAACATGTATGTGTTTTTATTTCATAAAAATGTTGGTCATTTGGAATGAATTTAAACTAAAAAAACACATACATGTTATTGGTCGCTAAACTTGAATTTTTTTGCACTTTGACCTCCATTTAAAAATTCCTATAATGTCAAAACCATGCTCGTTCTTTTAAATTAATAAAATACATACATATTTTCTTCATTTTTTATTTTATAATGGATTCAAAGAGCTAGTTAGGGACAAATAGGGAGGTAGAGGGACTTAAAGAAAAATGGTAGGTGAGAGGGAAAGAGAGTTAGCTGGAGACATAGAAAGAAGGTTAGAGGTAGGGAGAGGGATAGGGAAAGAGTTACATAGGGCTCTAGATAGGGGATGAAGGATAGGTAGAGATAAAGGTGGGTAAAAAAGATAGGGAAAGAGGGAGGAAGAGGTAAGTACAATTATATAGAGAGAGATAGAGATCCTCCACTCTAGATCCTCTCATAAACCCTAAAGCCTATAGTATAAACCCTCAAACCTATACACAACCTAAAAACTACACGCATAACCCCTCAATGGTAAACCCTCATCCCTATACATTTAACCCTAAAAATTGTACACTTAACCTTAAACTCTATACCCATAACCCTAAAGCATAGATATTGTATACCATCAAACCTAAATTCTATCCATCAACCCTATGCCCTAAAGCTAATAGGTTAAACCCTAAATAATATGTCCTAAATCTTATAACATCAACCCTATACCCTAAACCTTATCCCTCAACCTTGGTACCTAAGGTTTATATGATAAACCCTTAACCATATACCCTATACCCTCAAACCTAAACCCTATAAAGAGGTTTTAGGCCCAAAATCCTAAACCACTCCAAACCCTCTACCCTCAACCCTAAACCCTATCCCTCTACCTTCGACCCTAAGGCCTATATGATAAAAAATTAACCATATACATCAACCATAAATCCTAGAAATCCTATCCCTCAACACTAGGGCCTTGTAGCATCGTAAATTGTATCTGCATGCAATTTTGTCCTTGCTTAGACCTCACCTTGGCACTTTGGCTTTCGATGCCTGATGCCCATTCTAAATTTTCTCACACCATCCACAAACCTACATTTTCATCCCCTTCTCTTCCTTCCCTCTAAGATTGATTCCTAATTATCAAGACTAGGGTGTTGGGTGCCCTGGTCCTAGCTCAATACCAGAGCTCCCAGAGCTCCGGTCCTCTCAATTAGGACCCATTTTTGGTCCTCATAATAGTCATCTCAGATGAGTGGGAAATTTGATATTGTTTTGGCCTACTCCAAAAATTCAATTGCTTTTTGGTTAGTCAAGTATAAAAGGAGGTCTACCTCTAACTTTTCCAAGACGCAAAAATAAAGATCCTAATTCAATTCAAGTGAGAAAGCTATCAATCATTCATCAAAAATTGGAGAAAAAGTGAATTCAGGTTATGCATTCAAGGTGGCATCCATGATCAACCTTATTTGAAGAAATTATATAAGACATCTTAAAAACCTTGCATGAGGATAAAACAAAACTTCATTAAGGAAAAAAGTTTAGGAGTTGTACTCAGGGATTCTGAGAGAGTTGATGGTGATGAAAAGGTTCAGCTTTTGACGGAGTGAAATCTGGAGGACCAGGGGAAAATGGTACTACTTGGTCCTGGAAAATTAGTTCGAACATTCAGTAACAAGTTCTAAACATCTTATTTTGCTGATATATCAATTTGTGGCTCTATAGGATATCCTCTGCAGCTCGTTTTTTATAATTCACTTCAATAATTCATTATTTTAACCTAATTTTATAATTACCTTCCAAATTCAACTAAGAAAGAGAGTAACAAACATTTAACAAGTGAATATAATTATAATTTTAGCCCTTTCTTTAT
The DNA here is from genome assembly GCF_030272615.1 of Cryptomeria japonica. Lineage (NCBI taxonomy): Eukaryota > Viridiplantae > Streptophyta > Pinopsida > Cupressales > Cupressaceae > Cryptomeria > Cryptomeria japonica. The sequence continues at coordinate 599,965,221 of NC_081414.1, forward strand.
TTGGATTGTGGCTAGATCTATCATATTCACCCCTCTTTCAATGTTTTGGTAAATTTGGCTTATTAGTGATTTTATTATCTTAATTGAAACCCTAATTCCAATTTCTCCAAAAATATCCCTAAGGTCTATATGATAAACCCTCAACACATTCACTCAAACCTAGGCCCTAAAGGCTATACACTAAACACTTAACCCTATACATTCAATTATATACCATAGACCCTCAATCCTATAACATTTACTCTCAACCCTAAACCATATAGTGAGGTCATAGGCCCAAAAGCCTATAAGTTAAACCATCAACCCTCAAACCCCAACTCTATAACCTCAACCCTAATCTCTAACCATCAAACCTAGGCTCTAGAGGCTAAACATTAAACCCTCAACCTACAAATTCAACCCTGTAGTGTCATAAATTGTACACCCTTGCTAGGGTGGTACAATTTCACACTTAGGTTAGCACCCGCCTAACTGTGTTTTGCATCTTGCATTTCTCATTCCCCTTTAAGCATTTAATTAATTAATTAAATTAAATCTAAGGTCATGTCTCATCACTTTACACATTATAAAGTTGGGCCCTTTACCCTAAGCGTGCCCCTTTTCATTTTATTCCTCCAATGAATCATTTAATCACAAACCCTAATTATGTCTTATTTCAACCATTTAGGCCCGATTTTGAATATCAAAACATCTTGAAATCAGTTGCAACTTTAAGATGCGCTCTAATATCATCATATCTAACGACCCTGAAAATTTGGTGAAAATTTGGTCGAACCGTGGTAGGAATGCACATGGTCCACGACTTTTTTCCCAAAATTTCGGGAGCACAATCCTATGATATGATAATGCTTAACCCCAAAATATCAGTGGTAAATTAAAATTGTAGGTCCGCCTAAACATGAAATTAAGATCTAGGGTTTCATACTTAAGAGATCTCTTTCTTCATTTGAGGGGGTCTGGTTCTAAGAATCTAAGAGCACGTTTTTGGAGTATTAGAGCCTTCTTTGCAGTGAAAGAGTAGATCTTTGAATTCTTCAACAACATTCATCATTCATCCATGAAAAATTCATCAAGCATCATTTTATCAATTTGGGGCTTTTAAAGATATAGAAGAACAATAGGAGATCATTGACTGACGGTTGGCTTGTACCTCTCCATTGGGATTGGGTAGGGTTTCATGTTGTTTTCATGTCTTTGCATAAAATTCATTTTGATTCATATTCATGCTTTAGATCACTTTGCATTGTGGATTTAGAGCATTTAATTTTTCAATTATAAGCAATTAGGGTTTACTCTTTAGTGTTGCTCTAGGTTGTTTACTTTCATTCTTAGGATCTTGCATATACACAAGGTTCTTCCACACACATTTTCAGTATATTATCGGCTATTCGTGGAGGTGGAAATAACAAACACGGGGGTTTGACTAAGGCAAAAACCTATATAGCCACCCCTAACCTTCCCTTTTTCAGTTGCAAGTGCAGAAACAAGAATCTGAAAGTAGTTACAGATCTAGAACAGGCATCTACACCACCCAGAAATCTCAGAAGTATAGAAATCTATCAAGGACAGGGGTGTGACACCCTGATCCTTCCTAGGATAGTGGCGTGGCACCTTGGTCCTACCCTCTATTAGTAGGACTTAACAGAACAACACCTTATAGATCTTAGGATCCTTCTTGTCAGTTGCAGCTTCAGAATTGCAGATTCGGGATAGTGGCATGGCACCCTAGTCCCAGACATTTCTACTTAGATTTCAGACATAGGTGCACATCTAATTTTTCCTTTTGATCTATACTTTTCAGTAGTGTATCAGTTGTTCTTTGATCTGCATTCTCGGATTAGGATTTGCTTGCTTACTTGCTTTCTAGGTTAGATTGCAATTTGCATCATTCCTCTCTCTCATTTACAGCAAAGGAATAGAAAACCTAAGAGGTAATCCACAATTCTCTTTCTCATAAGAAGTAGCTGACGTGCGTTACCTCCCTAGGCTCTTAAGTATTCCATGAGTGTGTATGAGAGTGGGGTTAGGGTTTCCATGCTTAGTCTCACTTTTTCCCCTACACATCTTTGGTGAACCCGACGTGAATCCAATTTTATTTGCATTGCATTGCATTGTTAGATCTATATCTAGTTTATTTTATTTTCTTACATAAAAAAAAAATAGAAAAAGAGAGAAAGAAAAAAAGAAGAGATAGGTTTCTTTCATTTTCCTTGCATTGTGTGTTTAAATTTCATGCAATTTTCATTTCAAAATGTCAGATTTCTATTTGCAAGATGTTCATTCTTTTGATGATGTATGCAATTTTGTTGATTATGAGTTTGGTAAGGATGAATTAGATGAATCTCTAGATGATTTTTTGAACCCTAATCCTTCTAACCCTCATTTTGTCAAAAATTAATCAACCTTGTTACTATGCCATTTCATGGTGATGAGAAAGATAAGTTGAATGATCCCTCTCATGGGTACATTCCTATCAACTCCTCCACTAGATCTAGCAACACAGTTGACTCCCATGATTCCCTCTATGATGTTATGTCTCCTTTCAATTCCAAAGATAAGCCTTTAGATCACTATGATCATGCTTTATTGGAAGATACCCTTGATGACTTTATGTCCTTGCCTAAACTTTCAAACAAGAATAATGCATCTAAAAGGTTAATTAATATGATCAATGTGAATGAACATAGAAAACCCCTTTTTTTTGTCCAAGGTGCTTGTCCTTCTCCAACTTTACCTCTTCCTAATCAACCTCTTTTCACGGTTTAAGGTGGATATGGTCATGATTCCTTTAGCACTCTAAGAAAACCTATCATTACGGTTGGAGGAAGGAATCCCACTAAGTGTCCTTATAGATATGCTAGACAATTAACTAAGGAGAGTTATAATGCAGTTGCCCATACCTATAACATGAGAAACAATAGGCAACCTAACCCTCCTCCAGTTGTTCTGACTCCTCTACCTGATTGTCAACTCATTGTTCCTCAAGCACCACATATTTCACAAACCCTTAGTAAGGAATATGATCTTGTCGAATAACTTAAAGTTACTCCTGCCAAGATATTCCTTTGGGATTTGCTTCAAATTTTCTCAACTCATCATGGAATGCTACAAGTTGCTTTGAAAATATTGAATGTCCCACCCACAGTGACATCCAATAATATGGCTTCCTTGATTCACTCTATTACATCACCTAAGGCTCAGATTGTGTTTACACAAGATGAGCTACTTTCTAGTGAAATTCAACAACAATATGATCCCTTAATGATTGTGGTTATCACAAATGATAGTGCAATAAGGCGAACAATAGTGGACAATGGTTCTGGCCTTAATGTTTGTATTATTAACTCGTTGCATAAGATGAATGTTTATACATCTCTTATTAAACCCGATTTTCTCACTATCCATGGCTTTGATAATGTTGCTAAATCCTCACCAGGTATCATCACCTTGCATGTTAAGGTAGGTACTGTTACTTTACCTACTCCTATCCATGTCATGTCTGGAGAGTTGACATACAACTTGTTGCTACAGAGACCTTGGATTCATAGGATGTAAGTTGTTCCCTCTACATTGCATAGGCAAATCAAATTAATTTACAACAATACAACATACACCTTGTAAGGTGACACAAGATTTCAGGCTTGTTTACAAACATCAAGTTCTAAATCCTCTACAATCAATTCTTCCCCAACTATCTCTGATAATTCCTCTAAAGCTTCTACTCCGATTAGTGTGACTAGTTCATCGAACCTGTCTCCTATATCTCAATCGATCCCCGATACTTCCTCAAGTGGACCTAAGGTTCCTAAGGAAGAGTCTTCTTAGCCTGACTCTACAATTGGGAATACTTTCTCTCCTGAACAAATTCTTGCAGAAGATGATTGGGGATCCCTTGATTTCAATCCTACTTTCGTAGGGGAATACCAAATTCCCCCTAGAGAACCTAAGGTCGAAAAGAAGAAAGAAGAAGAAGAACGTAAAAAGCAATCTACTTTGTCTGGGTCATTGAGTAATAACTTTGTGGTGGCTTCTCAAATTTCATCTCCCTTAGTTTTTGGTCTAGAGGATTTTGATCCTTCATTGGTTGAAGATCCTCCTTCTTCTTCGGAAATGATTAACCTTTATGGTCCTGGTTTTCACATCCTAGCTAGGTGTGGATATAATGGAAATGGATGTGGTGCTCAAGAACAAGGGATTAAGGTTCCCTTGGAAAACAACTTTGTTGATATGACATTTGGGCTTGGTTATGATCCTTTCAAGCGTACTAAAGCCTCTAAGAGACCATCTATTAGTGTTAATGTCATTTCTGCTTCTTTGTCGCTAAAATATCCATAATATATTGACTTTGACCCTTCTTGTGTCTTTGCTTTGGATGTTTTTTCTACCAATGATTCCTTAGCTTAATTATTGGGAGCTTATGACAATCTTCCTTGTTATCACCATAATCGCAGTTTTCCCTATTGTCTAAATGTGGGAGCTTACTTTGGGAAAGAAGGAAATAACAATGAGATAGTTAAATAATTTCCTCAATTGAAAGACGCTCCTCAACAAAGTAATCTCCTAATAAATGACACCATTGATATCGAGATGGATCCTTGTGTTGAAGATAAGATCATCAAGGTAGGGAAATGTCTTGACGAAAAAGAGCAAAAATAATATGATGAGTTGTTACATGAATTCTCTGAGATCTTTGCTTGGATATATTCTGACATGCCTGGTGTAGATCCTAAGATTGTCACTCATAACATTGTCCTAATTCGTGATGCTAAACTTGTGAAGAAGAAGATTCAAAAGATTAACCCTAAGGTACCATTACTTGTTAAAGCTGAGATTGAAAAATTGTTGGATGTTGGATTCATCTTTCCTATCGATTATTCCCCATGGATTTTGAACATTATGGTTGTGGCTAAAGCTGAAAAACAAGATGAGGATGTGTACTGATTTTTTGTGATTTGAACGAGGCCTCTTTAAAAGATTATTTTCCCCTCCTGAATATTGATATGATAGTGGATTCGATAGCAGTGCATGCTTTACTATCCTTTATGGATGTTTTCTCAGGATATAATCAAATTTTCATCAATCCCCAAGATCAATATAAAACTATTTTCACCACTCCTTGAGGTACATTTTGTTAGATTGTGATGCCTTTTGGATTAAAAAATGCAGGCACAACCTATCAACATGCTATGACTCTCATTTTCCATGATTATATGCATAAGACCTTAGAAGATTACGTTGATGACATCTTAGCCAAATATGTCCGTCGTACATATCATGTTAAGATCCTTCGTCAAATCTTTGAGAGAAATTGTAAGTACAACATGCGTCTGAATCCCCAAAAATGTGTTTTTGGTGTGGATAGGTGAAAACTATTAGGATTCATAGTTTCACATCGTGTCGTTGAGGTGGATACGAAGAAGATAGATGCTATTGTTAACATGCCACCTCGTAAGAATGTTTCCCAGCTCAAAAGTTTGCAAGGAAAGATCCAAGCTATTCATAGGTTCATCCCTCAACTTGTGGATTGTACCTTTCCCTTCACACAATTGTTTAAAAAGAATATCACTTTTCAATGGAATAAGGATTGTCGTCAAGCATTCGAAGACTTAAAAACTTATTGGCCAATCCTCCCATTCTTCAACCTGTTGATCCTACTAAGCCTTTTCTTCTATACACTGCCGCTTCCCCTCAAGCTCTTGCAGCCTTATTGGTACAATGTGATAAAGATGGTAGAGAATGTGTGGTTTATTACATAAGCCGCACTCTACTTGATTACAAAGTTTGATATTTTGCGATAGAAAGATAGTGCCTTGCTTTAGTCTTTACAACCCAAAATTTGAGGCATTATCTCTTGAATGTTGAGATTCATGTTATCGTTAAATTTGATCCTCTTAAACATCTTTTCTCCAAAACTGATCTTTCCAGACGCTTAGCTAAGTAGGTTATGATGTTGACCGAGTTTGACCTTAAGTTTGTCTCACAAAAGGCAATAAAGGGTCAAGCTTTGACTGATCATTTAGTTGATGCTCCTTCACCCTTCTCCCTACCTAATCCAAAGTCTTTTCCCGATGAATGAATTATTTCCATTAAAGGTTGATGAGACTTGGGAACTATACTTTGATGGCTCTAAGTGTCGTACAGGATCGGGGGTAGGGGTGGTCGTAATCTCTCCTAAAAAGAAACCTATTCCTTTATCATATCGTCTCAATTTCTTATGTACCAACAACATTGCTGAATATGAAGCTCTTATAGCTAGAACTAAAGCAACCTTTGTGTTGAATGTGAAAAATCTACATATTTTTGGAGATTCTCAACTAATCATAACACAAGTGGCAAGAGTTTATCAAGCTAAACAAGACAAACTATCACAATATAAAGATCTAGCTTTATCCTTGTTACAAAAATTTGATTCTTACACCATGGAGCCCGTTCCTCAAAAAGATAATCGACATGCTTATGTGATGGCATGTGTTGCCTCTCTTGTGTCTCTAGAGGACCCCATGGTAGATCTTCAATTCACTATTCATAACCTTACTTCCCCGTCTATTGCTAATAACCCTAGCGATGTGGCATATTGTTGCATTATGGATTCTGACGAATGATACTCGCATGTTGTAAGATATTTGAGTGATGGTACCTTTCTTGACTCTACGAATAAGAATACTAGGGCCAGGGTTTGCAAATTGGCTTCTAGATACATTATCCTTTCTAACATTTTTTATAGGAGGGGTTATAATGGTCTTCTTCTTTGATGCTTAAACAAGGTTGAAGTCCCTATTTCTCTTGAAGAAGCGCATTCAGGTGCTTGCGGGGGGCATTTCGGGGGTAGGTCTTTAGTTCAGAGATTGCTTCGAATGAGATATTATTGGCAAACCATAGAGAAATATTATTTTGCATTTTTTAAACAATGTCATCAGTGTCAGCAACATAGAAATTTGATCCATGCTCCTGCCCAAGAGCTTTGATCATAGGTAACGTCTTGTCCATTTTCTACATGGGGCTTGGATCTTGTTGGTAAAATATCTCCTCCTTCATCTGAAGGACATACTTTCATCATAACTACCATGGATTACTTTATGAAGTGGGTGGAAGTCATTCCTCTTCGCTCCACTACCGTTGAAGTAATTTATCAATTCACTACAAGCATGGTAAGGATTGGCATACTCAATTAACCTATGCTCTATGGGCCTATCGCATGAGTGTACGTGTTGCTATGGGTTGTACCCCTTATAATATTGTTTATGGTGTTGGCGCCATTATGCCTTTGGAGTTAGAAATTCCTTCTTTGAGAGTTTCTCTTAGGGGCATAATGGATGATGATTCCTATAGAGAGAAAAGACTTCAACAACTTGAGATGCTGGATGAACAATGTATAAATGTCCTTGAGCATATTCAAGTGTATCATAAAACTTTGCAATGAAGCTACAATGATAAGTTTATTCAACGTTCCTTCTCGGTAGGGGAATTAGTCCTTTATGAGAATCAACGCAACATGAATGCCTTACCTGAGGAGAAAGGAAAGTTCAGTCCTAAGTGGCTTGGACCATACATAGTGGTGGAGGTCTATGGATCAGGTGCTTATAGGATAGCAGATGTGGAAGGTAAGCCTCTCAGAGAACCCATAAATGTTATGCACCTTCGTAGATACTATGCCTAGTTCTATTTTTCTCTCTTTCTTTCTTTCTAGTCTTCTTTTTGTTCTCTCTCTATGTCTTTTTTCTTCAAAATTAGGTAATATGTTATCATGTCTTCATTAAAGTATGTAAGATTAAATGATGTTATATTGTTTGGTATACATTACTTCATTCTTGACAAGCATGCTTCATTACTAGATTGTTTGTCTTGGAATCTTTTTATGTAAATTGTAATGGATTTACATTTCATATGTGCTAGCATGTTATACAATTTCTTATGTGTTAAGTAGAATTATATCATGTTGTGTTTAATTAGAGTTAATTAAATCACATTTGTCATATATTTCTCATGCTTAATACAGTCTTATTTTACATCATCAAAGTAGAATTTGATTAAATAATTACTTATTTAATTAAAGAACATATGTATCAATTTAATCATGATGTATTGAGAAATGAATCACATGGAAATTAAATCAGATATACATGCTCATTACTCAATATGTTACTTCTAATCTAAGCAATGCATACATTGTTTAAGCATTAAAAATAACATAATCATGAGTATCATCATATATATATCAATACATCAAAATCATCTCCTATCCCTAGGACTAGTAGCAGGAGGATGGTGGCTAGATGCCCCCTCCTGATCTGGTCGTGCGGGTGGTGCCATGGGGGTGTATCATGATATGGACCATGAGGACCTCCTGCAATCTCTCTCCATCATGATCCATCGATATGTGGCTATTCGTGACGCCGCTAGGTCATGCTCCGTTTGTCGTAGTCTCTCTCGTAGGACCTCCACCTCTGTCCGAATAGGGGAGAAAAGGTCCTCGTGTCATTCTGCATTCCTCTAGGATCTGTGTTCTATCTATGAGGAACTTAGAACATGTGCAGTCACAATAAGGTCTATCCCTGCATTTTGAATCAGAGAACACCACTCCTAGACGGTGGCTGCAAGATAGAGAGAAATTGTTCATTAGTAACATTCTATATCATCAAATTTAAAGCAGGTAGGATGCATATGTTAATCAATAACATGGAACATTACCTGGATCTCCCTCTCGCCAGTGAGGATCGTGGACATCGACTTCCTGAGACTGAGACCCGCTAGGCTCTCCCTACTTGTACTGTATTTATATAGTCGATGTGGGCCAATGGGGATTGGGATTAGGACCACTTATGGGATCCCTCTCTGCCTATCATGGAAGACTTCGTGGATCTAGGGCTCTAGTATCCTCTTTGGATTGATAAAATATACCTGACTCATCCTCCTCATCCTCTTCATCCTTGTCCTCGTACTCATCTTCATCCTCATCCTCATCCTCCTCATCATCTCCATCCTGATCTCCCTATCCGGTATCAAGATCGCCTTCATCTACGCCTGCCTCCTGCTCCTTTATGTCGTCACCCTGACCATCTAAATCCTCCTCAAATGCATCGGATCCCTCTCCATCACCTGACTATCTCCATGGTCTGGGGTTGCCTCCAGGGTATGTTCTCCTCCACCATGTGATGTACCGTCAGTGCACACCTGAATCATCTCTATAATCTGTCGCTATGTCCTGATCTAACCCATATGAATATGTGATGTTGATCTCATCACTCATAGGCCTAGGAATGGCTCTTAGCCTTGACATCACTTGTGAGTGTCAAATGTATATAGGCACATCAATAGGAACACACTACTCGAACCCAAACTGTCGCCAAACTCAATCGAAGTGAAAGGGAATGTTTATGTGGCTATACCTCCCTCTAATAGACAGTTCCTTTGCATGCTGAACATGTGTCTGCATAGCCCTGCCCACATGGACATCCTGAGGTAGGGTCTTCATATGATCTTGCCCACTGTCAATCTATCCATGCTCAACCTCCAATATAGGAGATCACTGAATTGCCACTCACGGGTAAGAGGATTAGCATATACCCTAGGCTTCTCTGGGACTAGCTCTATGGGGGCTCCACTAGGTCTAGTGCATGTAATATTCTCAAACATCCACACCTGTAGTAGCATGCACGTCATCAGGTCCCCATCTGAACACATACTCTCCAAGGTCATGATAGAGATGTGCAAGCATGCTCTGACCCCAAAAGTATACCCTCTTGTGTCTCTCCATGGCTCGTATGTCATAGATGAGTCCTTTGTGCATATGTGTGTCATGCCCATTAGGGCACGCAGCTAATGCAAGGGTCACAATCATGAGTCATCTCACCAATGGAACCTCGCCTATAGGGTGTAGGAGGTAGATGACCATAATGTGACCCCTCATCTCATTGTGTATCACTCTCCCCACAACATATACCTTCTCTCTCATGTAATCCTCCTCTATGCAGTTGGATCAATATCTAACAGTCTCTCCTCTAATGGGTAGGCGTAGAATATGGTATACATCCTCTAGGGTGACCGTCATCTCCCACAGAGGTAGTGAGAATGTCAAGGTATCTACATCCCACCTCTCCATCAACACCATCATCATAGAAGAATGGAATTAGATGGTCAAAATAGTTATCACATCCCACAAACCCACTCCATGTAGCAAATCCCTTTCTCCTGATGTCAGCCTTGGGATCTGCTCTCGAAGGCTTCGAAATGTGAGACTGACGGTATGCTCATGGATGTACGGTAGTGTCTGCAATAGGCAAATAAATTTTTCATCTATAATTGATCAATCATCTATCATCATCTAATCAATGCAATCATTCTATCATTTCTAGCATTCATCACATGATCTTGTGTTGTTGTTGGTCGCCTCAAACAGGGACCAAGGCGCCCTGAGTGGACCAGGGTGCCCTACTGGGACCATAGCACCCTAGGAGGAACAACGCGCCCTAGGACCCCTAGGTGTCCAAAAGGTAGGCCTCGACCCAGACTAGGTGATGACATCATCAATTTTGAAAAACTATGAAAACATGACAAAGTCAAATGCAGTCAACAGAAAGTCAACTCACCTCGTCGATCGGATGATCGGTGAGTATGGACTAGCACAGGATCTCTATTCATGTAGGTCGCTCAGGTTGGCATCGAGGCATGATGGCTTGTATGTGGGCCCCTCTGTAGTGAATAGTGACAAAAAGTTAGAAAGTGACAAATGAAGGTGTCACTTTCATATTTATGTATTATGCACTTTTTGACTTTATATTTTGAAGTTAAAACCCTAATTTATGCACTTTTTCTTCAATCTATCATATCTTGAGCGAGGAATCTCTGATTATCACACCGTTAGTGGCATTGGAATTGTGATTTTTCCATCTCACTCCGTGTTAGTTCCATAATGTGCTTGGTAAGGTAATCTAGCCTTGTTGTGAACTTTCTTCATCACGATCTTTATCACAATTCGCTGTGGAAAACATGATACCCTATTTCATGTCACAAGTACGCAAGTCAAAACAGGGGGGCATATAGCTACCCGCGAATTTCATCACCTTCCTTAGTAAGCATTAGGTGAATTTTTGATCTAACATATGGTTTTGTAGGGTGTAGTTCCTAACTGTGTACTGCAGATATCGCTGGGGGCTTCGTTCGACGACTTATGGATATATCCTTTTTCAAATGATGTTTACTTTTCTATACTTTAGCTTGACAGTGCAGGTAGTGTCATGTGACTGCTAAAATGGGGGCTAAATGTAGTGTCGTAAATTGTACACCCTTGCTAGAGTGGTACATTTTCACACTTAGGTTAGCACCCGCCTTAGTGTGTTTTGCATCTTGCATTTCTCATTCCCCTTTAAGAATTTAATTAAATTTTATTAAATATAAGGTAATGTCTCATCACTTTACACATTATAAAGTTTGGCCCTTTACCCTAAGCGTACCCCTTTTCATTTTATTCCTTCAATGAATCATTTAATCATAAACCCTAATTATGTCTTATTTCGACCGTTTAGGCCCGATTTCGCATATCAAAACATCTCAAAATCAACTGTAACTTTGGGATGCGCTCTAATATCATCATTTCTAATGGCCCCGTAAATTTGGTGAAAATTTAGTTGGACTATGGCGGGAATGCACATGGTCCGCGACTTTTTTCCCGAAATTTCGGGAGCACAATCCTATGATAATGATAATGCTTAACCCCGAAATATCAGTGGTAAATTCAAATCCTAGGTCAGCATAAACATGATATTATGATCTAGGGTTTCATACTTAAGAGCTCTCTTTCTTCATTTGAGGGGGTTTGGTTCTAAGAATCTAAGAGCAGGTTTTTGGAGTATTAGAGCCTTCTTTGCAACGAAAGAGTAGATCTTTGAAGTATTCAACAACATTCATCATTCATCCATCAAACATTCATCAAGCATCATTTTATCAATTGGGGGCTTTTGAAGATGTAAAAGAACAATAGGAGATCACCGACTGACGATTGGCTTGTAACTCTCCCTTAGGGTTGGGTATGGTTTCATGGTGGTTTCATGTCTTTTCATAAGCTTCATTTTGATTAATAGTCATGCTTTAGATCACTTTGAATTGTGTATTTAGAGCTTTTGCTTTGTCAATTATAAGCAATTAGGGTTTACTCTTTAGGGTTGCTCTAGGTTGTTTACGTTCATTCTTAGGATCTTGCATATACACAAGGTTCTTGCACACACATTTTCAGTACATTATCGGCTATTCATGGAGGTGGAAATCACCAACATGGGGGTTTGACTAAGGTAAAACCCTATATAGCCACCCCAAACCTTCCCTTTTTAGTAGCAGGTGTAGAAACAAGAATTTGGAAGAAGTTATAGATCTGGAACAGGCATCTACACCAGGGCAAGGGCGTGTCACCCTGGTCCTTCCCAGGACAATGGTGTGGTGTCTTGGTCCTGCCCTCTGTCAGTAGGACTTGGCAGAATAACACCTTACAGATCTCAGGATCCCTCTTGTCAGTTGCAGCTCCATAATTACAGAATCAGGACAGTGGCGTGGCACCCTAGTCCCAGACATTTTTGCTCAAATTTTAGACACAGGTGGACCTCTGATTTTTCCTTCTGATATGTACTTTTCAGCAGTGTATCAGTTGTTCTTTGATCTACATTCTCAAATTAGGATTTGCTTTCCTACTTGCTTTCTAGGTTATATTGCATTTTGCATCATTCCTCTCTCTTATTTACAACAAAGGAATAGAAAACCTAAGAGGTAATACATGACTCTCTCTTTCTCATAAGAAGTAGTCAACGTGCATTACCTCCCTAGGCTCTTTCGTATTCCACGAGTGTGTATGAGAGTGGGATTAGGGTTTCCATACTTAGTCTCACTTTTTCCCCTACACAAACCCTATACCATCAATACTAAATGCTATACCCTATATACTCAACCCTAAACCCTATAGAAAGGTCATAGGCCCAAAATCTTATAGGCTACACTCTCAATCCAACACACTCAGCCCTAAACCCCCAGTTCTATACCCTCAACCCTAAATCCTATCCCTCACCCTTGGGCTCTAAGGTGTATATGCTAAAACATCAACCACATACAATAAACTCTATGTTGAGCACACCCCAAGACTGAGAGGGAGGGTGAATCAATCTAGAAAAAAACTCACAACTGTATATCATAGTTCAAGTTCCAATTTTTTTTTTTAATTTGATCAACAACAATGAAAGATAAAGAAATGAACACATATAGACAAGACAAAACTAGATTTACGTGAAAAAACCTAGGAGGGAAAAACCACGGTGAGAGTCAACCCACAATATATGAACAATATTACAATTTTTTTTAATGCTCACCGCATAGGGAAGCTTAGTGCTCTCGAAGAGGATTTGCACCTAAGGTTCACTACAGAAGGGAAAGATACAAAGGACCTACTGAGGAAAATCACTATCTATGAGTAGGATACATGAATATAAGAGTTACAATGAATAAGCCTTCAATATCACAGATTCCAAGAGTCTCCTTAGAATGTAGGCACTCTTAGCATGCTTCCTCAATCAACCATTATACAATTTAGATTCAAACCTTTCAGCACACATTATACTGATTCAATTTTTAATTTTACACAATCCACACTAAATTTAATTGATTTGATCTTTCATATATACCATTTGCATCATCTCAAAGCGCCAATTAGGTTCTCTAGAATGAAAGACAAGCAATAACCCAACTAGTCAACCTTAAAACATAATTGCAATGAAAGGGATCCAAACTAGGAGATAGAGAGTACCTAAAACATCTTAACAAATCATTCAAAGTAGTCCCAAACATCAACTATGTTGACACACATCCTCCAAAGTCAAAAATAGGGTGACGTGTATATCTTAACTAGCCAACCCAAAAACGCATCTTCTAATTGAAATTACTCAATGTGGATCCTCACAAGGCTTAATAGGAGCCAAATACAACTTAACACAACCTCCAATTCTAGCAAAAACGCCCAAAAGTCACAACGTAAGAAGAAGAACAAGCCTTGTTAGTTAGATAACTACAAATCACCCTAAAAATCAACTCCAGATACAATACAAAACCAAAAAGATCAACAACTATCATGCAAACCAAATAAAGATATTCCTTTAACATCCAACAAAATTTCCATACCACTTCTTTCATACTTTCAAGCCAAACCAAGCTGGGACAACCTAATTGATACAAAAGTATTCATACCTAGATGACCAAACAACACACTCACAAGATAAATCAATGTCAAACCAACTTGCATAATACTTCATCACTTGTAAGTTTAATTGAGACACTACACGAACATTATAAGAATATCCACTAAGGTGCAACAATAGAGACAATGACACAAAAATGCTAAGTATTTTTTGAACCATTCTTGATAAACAACCAACTTGCCAACATACTGCATTTACCAATAACATATGTTGTAACACTAGGGACCTGAAAAGATAGGAGTGCCTTATCTACACAACATAAAAATTAAATCACAAACTGCAACCATATCTATGAACATGGAGAAATGAAAAGCATTCTCCCAGATAGTCTTCAACAAATTTTCCTGCATCCTCACACTTCACCAACTTGCAACACTTAGAATGTCCTTGTAACATCATTTTCTCACTCGAGCAATAAAAAATGTATAACAACAACCTGTTGCTTACACAAAATCATTAGTATCATACCCACTTCAACAACATGCTTCTAATCAAAATCTTAACACTTCTAATCCTCATCTCAATGCTTCTAATCCTCATCTTAATGAGATATCATCATGGTAACATCTCTACAATCACCATCACTTTCTATCACCATTACACACATCATCACATCATTAGCAACATTATACTAAGTACATATATTAACAATAAGAATGTGGACATCCACAACAAGCAACATCCTCAACCATCAACCATTTGCACTCAACATTAATGCCAACACCTTATTAGCACCTGTAGCATTGTAAATTATACACCTTTATTAGTGTGTCCAATTTCACACTCTCCTAGCACCTATTTTAGAATTTCCCTTTCCTCTATGCATTATAGGACCTTTATTGTAATTAATTAATATTTAAAATTTTAATTCAATATTATGGATCTTATTCTACTTTATTACCTCACCACACTCTTATTTGGGCCCTTAATTACAGGTGTTTCCTTTATCATTTTATCTTGATTTAACCTTAATCCTACCCAATTTCAACTTCCAAGACACATTCCACATATCTATACATTATGGTTTGAGCCACCAAGATAAACTAAACATTAGAAACACGTTATCTTGCATCCCTCGAAAGTCAAAAAAAGTTGTTAGGACCAGGGCGACCTAACACCATGGTCAAACACTTTTTTGCCTAAATTTTGAGAGGATAATGTGGCGGTCCTATCGAATTCAAATCAGATTCCATGTGAAAATAAATCAAATCTAAGTCAGCGTAAGGGTGATTTTAATTATGAAATACCTATATAAGGCATCCCTCAGGATTCATTTTGAATAATTACATCTTATGCTAACATTATCATCCAATTAAAGAGCAATTCTTCTTCCTCAAGAGCAAATTTGATTCAAGGAGAAACAAAGTACATTAAGGAATATTCCTTTTATGTTTTATCTATGATTTCATGATGGATTTTTTGTGATTTATCAAGTTATTGTATCAACACATGGAGGAATTTTCTTAAGAACATTGCATCACCTATTGAAGGTATAATCATCTACATTCAAGCATTTTAATCTCTTGGCCTCAAAAGGAAAGCTTTCCAATTCAATTAAGTTCAATATCTATTTCAATTAGGGTTAATTCCAAACCCAGGGTTTGGCCTAAGTAAAACCCCTATCCACAATCCCCTTTATTTCCTCTTGTGTGTAGCTATACCTTCCCAACAAAGATGAAAAACCTTAGACAACATTGCGAGCCTGATATAGGCCTCTTCCTTGAACTTAGACCTGCTTTTCAAGGAATAGGGTGCTAGGGCACCCCTGTCCCAGGACTAGGGCACTAGGGTGACCCTCTCCTAGGACCAGGACACTAGGGTATTGTGGGCCTCAATATTTTCCACCAATTTTCAAGGGTGAACTTTAGATAGTCTCAGGTTCCAAGTTTTCTAACAACATCTCATACTTAGAAGATGAAGGTGTTCTGGCACTCTGGCCCTACTTGATCAATAACAAATTTTAGTCACAAGTACATAGTTAAATTTCCTACTTATTACTGTGTCAGTTACAACATTTTTGATTATCTATTAGTCATTTACAACAACTTTAGTGCTTACTTTCTTCATAGCTTAGCCATAGTTTTGCACCACTTCAACATTTCTTCATAATTAATTCAATTTCCATAGCAGTGAAGGAATAGAAACACTAGAAGTATCACTCGAAACTCTTTCACAAGAGTTAGTCAAATATGATCACTCCTCTATGTGATTTTGTATTTCAATTTTAATATGAAAGTGGATGTTGGTCTTATGTCCTACCTAGTTCCATTTTCATACTATACATCACCTGAAACATAATTCTTGAATAATCACAAAATATACTTCCATATGGCTCATTATTAGCATATCATCAATGACAACACATAAAATGAGGGTTGACATCAATGACAACAATTAACAACACCCTAAAGCCTATACCCTCAACATTAAACCATATAAAGATGTAAAGGGTATTTGGCTAAACCCTCAACCCTGTACACTAAATCCTATACACTCAACCATAAACCCTATCCTTCAACCCTTAAACTGTAACTTATACCTTAAATCCTTTATCTCAACCCTAGGTCCTACAACTTATATGCTAAATATTCAATCCTATAGATTAACCCTAAACTCTATAGCCATAACCCTTAACCCTATATCCTATATAATCAACCCTAACCTATATCCCTTTATCTTTCTCCCTAAATCTAATAGGGTAAAACCTTAGCCACATATACTCAATCCTAAAATATATACTCTCAATCCTAAACACTATACCTATACCCTCAACCATAGCCCCTAAGGCCTATATAATAAATCCTCAACCGTGTATACACTCAACCATCAACTCTATACCCTCAAAACTAAACCATATACCATCAATCCTAAACTCTATTCTTCAACCCTAAAACCTATTACCCTTAATACTCAATCCTATACTATATACCCCCAATGCTAAACCCTATACCATATATAGGCTCAACCCTTAACCATAAAGGAAGGTCCTAAGCTCAAAATCCTATAGGATAAAGCCTCGTCCCTATACAATATTCAAGCATTCAAGCATTCAAGCATTCAAGCATTCCTTCAAGCAATTGATCATTCTAAGTCTCCATTCAAGGTTAAGTGTTGCATTCAAGACAAGGATTCAACTATTGAAGAGGAGATCACTTACAACACATTACATGCTACAACATACAACATACAACAAACAACAACATCTATACCTTCGCATATAAGGATACAAACATCCTTACAACAAGGTATTAGTACTTGTTTTACATTACATTTACAACATTTCTCATTTCTTGGTTAATTCCAAAACTGGGGTTTGACCTAAAGGCAAACCCCTCATCCCTAACCCCCCCAATTGTCTTCGCTTTTCTGTGTGTAGGTTGTAGGTACGCGGCTGAAATTGAAGATCTGGAATCCTTGTGCAGAGACGAACAAATCCCCCTTCGTTTCGCGGATTTTTCGGAGGACCGTGTGCACGCCGGGCGCCATCGTCCTGTCAACTTTTGCCCAAATTTGCAGGACAGCGCCGTATCGACATTTTACAGCTAATTCCAGGTCCGCAGCTTCATATCATATCCCTATCTCAGTTTATAAGCGAATCTTTGTCACTTTCTATGCATTCCTAGCTTAATTCTTCTATCAACATTCTTTACAAAAGAGGGTAGCCTTGCTTTCTTAACCCTTGAAACACATTTAGCATCCAATCTTGCATTGTGTGGGATTGGATCTTGTGGGTTTCAACCCCTCTTTTGAATGTAAAGTCTCTCCCCTAAGTGAAAACCATCAACCCTAGTGACTCTCCCTTCTCTCTCCTTGGAGTTGGAAGGGGGGAGAGCAACTAGGGTTTGATCGCGATTTTCCACTTTACATTTTGGTGAACCCGACGTGAACATCCTTTCTGATTATTCATAGTTAGATCTGAAAATTGGATTCCTTGATTACATTTCCATGTTTGATCTTTTGCAAAATTTTAGAGGTTAATTGCATAAAAACCCTAAATTTTCTTTTTAAGTAATTAAACTTGTGAAATGTTTAATTATTAATGCTTGTTTCAGATCTGGCTTTCTATTACAAATTATCAATTCATATTTGTGCTTTAATTCTGAAAATTAAGTGGTTAAGTGTCAAAACCCTAATTTTTGAAACCCTCTTGATTCAACCTTTGTCCGACAATTTCACTGATCAAAACATTTCCAAATCAGCTGTAACTTTGGATTCCGCAATAAAATCATAATATCTTTCATCCCTGAAAATTTGGAAAAAAGTTGCGAGGACCGTGTGCACTCCGAGCGCCATCGTCCCCGACATTTTTTGCAAAATTTCGGGAGCGAGATCTTACTGTATTTTTCTGCTAAAATCCAGAATTTTGGCTGATTTTATCAATTTTAACACCTTCAAAATTACAGTCAAAGTTGGTCTAGTGATTGCTTGGATTGAGGCTTCTAATCATTCAAAAATTGTTGAAATTGAAATTTGTGTCAAAATTGTGTTTCTTACAGTCCTAAATCTGAAAAGTGTGTTATTATTCATTCGAAATTTCAGTGATTTATCTAAATTTTTGCAATTTGTGACTTTTGAAATTAAGTGCTTAATTACAACAACTTTGATTTCCACTTTCAAAATTGAATTTTGCATGAAATTGAGTCAACTTTCAAATTTCAAAACTTGCATTGCTTTTGGTATTCCCTCTAAAAGCATAAAATTCAAAATTTCAGTTTCCCTCTCTTTTTCAAAATTCAAATTTTGCATTTTTCGACAATCTTGGTAGGGTTCAATTTTGAGATTGCAACTTTAATTTGGCCTATCTACAGATCGTAAAATCACTCAATTTTTTCAGGTTAGCTGTAAAATCATCATAACTTTCATCCCTGCAAATTTCGAAAAAAGTTGCGAGGACCGTGTGCACCCCGAGCGCCACGGTCCCGGACATTTTTTCCGAAATTTTCGGAGATTGTCTTGATAGTATTTAACAGCTTAAATCTAGAAGATTGGTTGGTTTTACTGAAATTTGCTACCTCTAAAATTCAAAATCTTCTCTCTTTCTTTAGTGCATGAGTTTTACAACAATAAGCCCTACTTACACTATTCCCGTTAGACGAAGCCTTAGAATTAAGTCTTTCCAAGGTTTAATTACTGAGGAGATGGAGCCTAATTTGAATGGTCTTTTTAACGAGGACATGGGTAATTCCTCTAATCCTCCTAATGATGAAGAAGCTCTCCATGACGTTTCTGTAGAACAACTTTCAAAATTGGATAACCAATTTGATGATTTTCGACAATGGATGTCTCAAGAATACCCTGATAGTCAAGCTCTTCCTTTAATCGAGGGTCTAAAACGTATGCTTCAAAGTGATAAGAATGGAATTGATATTTTGCGTGGTATTGCACACATTGTGGATTCAAATGTGATGCCTATGAAAAGTTGTGCCGAAACCTTAGGTTATACACAACCTCCTACTCAAGACAATCATTCTATTCCTTTGACGACTCCTATTGCTAGTATACCTACTTTTACATCAAACATAATGACTACTTCAATACAGGACATTCCTCCTATGATCACTAATCATGGGGGCAATCCTTCTTCTTCAATCAACCCTCTTCCTTCATTCAATCCGACTTCTTCATTCATTCCTTCAGTGAGTGTGCCTATTATATCACCACAAATGAACATGACGCAAGGGGGCAATTCATTTAACCATTCCATTCCTCCTTGTAGTGTTCCTCCTGTCCAATCATCTCCTATGACTAACTATCATAGTGTCCCACCACCTTACTCTCTACCTTCTTTCAATAACATAACACCTCCATCACAATCTAACACGTCTAATATGAACTCTTCGACTGAAGCGACCATTAATAATCTTGCACAAACTGTCTCCTCTTTATAGCAACAAATTGCCTCTATGAATCAATCTAAGTTTAGTGTGCCCACATTTGATGTTGCGAGCCCACTTTCTCTTGATATTGTTCGAGCTATTCCCCCTAAACATGTTGAAATCCCACATTTGGAGCTTTATAATGGTAAGGGTGATCCTCTAACACATGTTAAGACCTTTCAAACAATATGTACCGATTTTGCTTATGACCAAAGGTTGCTTGCAAAACTGTTTACTAGAACATTAAGAGACAAAGCCCTACAATGGTATTGCTCGTTGCCTTCCTATTCTATTACTTCTTTCGAACAACTTGCAAATGCTTTCATTCAACAATTTCAAAACAATATAAGTCCTAAAGTTACTTTGATTGATTTAATGCATTGTAAACAAGGTGTTAAAGAAAAAGTGACTGATTTCATTAGTAGATATAAGCATTTGTATGCTCAAATTTCTTTTCCAGTGCCTGACAATGATATTCAAAGAATCTTTATTTCTAATTTACAAAAAGACATTAGAGAAAAACTCCTGTTTTCTGAGTTTACTTCTTTCCAACAGTTGTGCGCAACTCTTCACAATTATCAACTGACTATGAGTCAAATGGAACAATCACATCCTATGGCTCCGAGTGATAAGGGTGATAGTAGTCAACAACCATTTGGGAAGTTTAAACCGAACAGAGAGTCCATTAAATTCAATGAAAACATCATCAACAACAATGTGA
Source organism: Cryptomeria japonica (assembly GCF_030272615.1). Taxonomy (NCBI): domain Eukaryota; kingdom Viridiplantae; phylum Streptophyta; class Pinopsida; order Cupressales; family Cupressaceae; genus Cryptomeria; species Cryptomeria japonica. Next base: position 599,986,046 of record NC_081414.1, read on the forward strand.
ATGCAACATCAGGTGTGTCTCCTATTGCTAAGTTTTTCAAGAAAGAAAGAAAGTTTACTCCTTTGAATGAATCATTGCATAGTATTATGAGTAATTTATTGGAACAAAATGTGCTTACACTTCCTCCTATAAGGCAAATTGATCCTGCAAAGATTAATTCACCTTATTTTGATAACAAATCTTTTTGTCAATTTCATCGTCAACCTGGGCATGATACTGAAAAATGTTTTGCTTTAAAGGGGAAAATTCAAGATTTGATTGATAATAATACTATCTCTGTTTCTGGTGTGAATGATAAAGCCAACACATCTGTAGCTCCTCCTAACCAAAATCTTCAGATTTTCACTGATCCATTGCCTTCTCATACCTCTAATGCGATTGATACTACTAATGCCTCTGTCTCACCTGATGATCTCGTGTCTATGACTCCAAATGTGATTAACTTTGTGGAGCAGTAGAAAATCCCTAAAGAACCTTCCATCACCTTTGATTCTAGTGAAACTATCAGGGCACCTGATGGTCCTTTATATATAGTTGCAAAAGTCAAGAACACACCTTGCCGTGGGGTGCTTATTGATCCTTCTTGTATGGTTAATGTCATTACTGAAGAATTTCTTTTTACTTTGCAATTGAATCAAGTCATCTAAGACGAAACAAATGTGGTTGTGAAACTATTTGATGCATTTTCTTCTCCTGCAATTGGTTCTATTACATTACCTATTGAGGTCCATAACAAATCCCTTGATGTGGACTTTGCTATTATTCCATCATCCGAACAATTTCGTGTGAAGCTAGGCTATCCTTGGCTATCTTCCATGAAAGCTATTGCTTCTCCTATTCACAAGTGTTTGAAATTTCCCCATAATGGTGAAGTTGTTACTATCAATCATAGTCTCTTTAAACCAGCTGAAAGAATTCCTAGTGATCCTATTGATTATTTTTGGCCTAAACAATTCCAATCCCTTCCTCCGCGAAGTGATCATCTTTTCAAATCTTATCAAAACTGGAAAAAAGATATGATCCTATCTCTAAGTGAACCTAGAACACCCAAACTTGACATTCCTATTGTTCTTGAGAAGGAAGTTCTTCCTTTGAAAGATAAAACTAATGTCTTTCCTCAAGAAGATTCCCAACTCATCCCTATGGATGTGACTATGCCTATGATTAATAAACCTCCTAAGAGTAGACCTATCCCTCCTCGTCATGATGGACTTGGTCTCCTTCCTAAACCAAATATTCCTCCTTTATATGGAGCAGTTCCTCCTCCTTCCTCTTATGGAGAGAAGAGACCTTCCTCTTCTCCTATTGTTCAACCTAAGAGACCTCAACCTAAACACCCAAGTGATAAGGATGAGAACATTCCTCCTCCTCAATCTTCTCAACTTCCTACTAAGACTAGATGAAATCGTTCTGCACGTGAACGCCGATGAAAGCGTCGTCTTAGAGCTCAGGCAGCTGCTTCTCAAACTTTGCAATCCCCAAAAACACCTTCAACAAGCATTATTCCATTTTCTCCTCAGCCGACGATTGAGCCGAAATCTCCTAAACATAAGATGCATGATGGTCTTGATCCTGTGCGAGTTAAAGATCCTATTTTCATAAATCTTGATGATGATATAGATGAAAATGTTATTCATGATGAAAATGCTACTTCTCCTATTCATTCTGATAGTGAATATGAACTTGTTGATATTGATAACCATTTATCTAATGAATTTTCTAAAGCACTTATCCTAGCTCCTAGACAAGAACACCGCGGCTTGGGATATGAACATAGCCCTTGTTCGGATCTTGTGATAGCTCCATCTGCTGTGTTGGATGTTCCTCCTCTAGCGTGTTCCCTACCTTCCCGAAACATTGATCAGCAAGATCGGGGGGTAGATGACGTGCTAGACTAGTTTCATTAGCATAGCAGATTCTCTCCCCCTCTCTTTCGTTACTTCTTCTATATGTTATTCTCATTCTTCTATTTTTTGTCCTTAGTGTTGTCTACTTGAGGACGATGCAAAGCATTGAGATCTCTTGGTCTCTCTCATGTTGACTCAAAAGACACATGTGTTCCCTTCTTCTAGGTGACTTTCCTTGATTGGGGAATGAAGAACAATTATGCATACATACATATGATATACATGAATTATCATACAGCATACTGACCCCGAGGAAAGCGAAGTCACCTTGTGCTTTGTGTTTTGTGTCTATTATCCTTGGGTTTATCTCACACTTGGGGGCTAAATCCTTGTGATAACGTGCTCCTTTCCCTTCTCATTCCTTATATGTATCACTACCTTAAAGAAATCACCCCCAGTGAGGTGTGTGTGATCGCTTTAACGTAGGGGGGCATACATCCCGTTCATATCTTTTCAAGATACTTGAAAATTTCTTGACAAATTTAGCTTTGCCTTGAAAATTTTTGATATCTTTCTTGCATGACTCATAGTGAGGGAACCTTACTACTGACAGTCATGGTTCTCCCTCATGATCTTCCGTTTTACTTTGTCAATCAAAGTCATAAGATCCTTAGTCCACTGGGGGCTTGGTGTATCTTGCCTCCTTGACGTGGTGAAAGTCTTTCAATGTTGATTCCTTGTACTTTACCGGAAGTATTGGCGTACGCTTATACTCCCGCTAAAGTGGGGGCTAAATGTAGCGTCCTAAAATTGTGAAACTTGCAATTTCGACTGCATTTGGGTCTTCACGATGGCGACGCAACACTAAACCTGAATGGAGACCCCGAAACTTGATTATGACACTGAAAACTGCATTTTCCTGCACCCTGGCCTGAACCTCCTTTGCACCCTGCTGTCCCGGGAGGTGGGACCAGAGCGCCCAGCGCCCTGGTCCTCCAGGACCATGGCGCCCAGCGCCCTGGTCCCCCAGGACCATGGCGCCCAGCACCCTGGTCCCCCAGGACCATGGCGCCCAGCGCCCTGGTCCCTGGCCCTATTTTGGGCCCGGTTTCCTATGGGGCTTCGGGTCCTTTTGTTTGCAATTTGGAAAATAAACTTTCCTGGTCGACCTAAGGTTGGGAAAATCAGTCTTGTAACCCTAATTGGCAAGTATATAAACTACTTTTCCTCTCTCATTTGGGGAGGATGGAAAAAGGTGGAAACAATATTCAAGCATTCAAGCATTCAAGCATTCCTTCAAGCAATTGATCATTCTAAGTCTCCATTCAAGGCTAAGTGTTGCATTCAAGACAAGGATTCAACCATTGAAGAGGAGATCAGTTACAACACATTACATGCTACAACATACAACATACAACAAACAACAACATCTATACCTTCGCATATAAGGATACAAAGATCCTTACAACAAGGTATTAGTACTTGTTTTACATTACATTTACAGCATTTCTCATTTCTTGGTTAATTCCAAAACCGGGGTTTGACCTAAAGGCAAACCCCTCATCCCTAACCCCCCCAATCGTCTTCGCTTTTCTATGTGTAGGTTGCAGGTACGTGGCTGAAATTGAAGATTTGGAATCCTTGTGCAGAGACGAACAAATCCCCCTTCGTTTCGCGGATTTTTCGGAGGACCGTGTGCATGCCGGGCGCCATCGTCCTGTCAACTTTTGCCCAAATTTGCAGGACAGTGCCGTATCGACATTTTACAGCTAATTCCAGGTCCGCAGCTTCATATCATATCCCTATCTCAGTTTATAAGCGAATCTTTGTCACTTTCTATGCATTCCTAGCTTAATTCTTCTATCAACATTCTTTACAAAAGAGGGTAGCCTTGCTTTCTTAACCCTTGAAACACATTTAGCATCCAATCTTGCATTGTGTGGGATTGGATCTTGTGGGTTTCAACCCCTCTTTTGAATGTAAAGTCTCTCCCCTAAGTGAAAACCATCAACCCTAGTGACTCTCCCTTCTCTCTCCTTGGAGTTGGAAGGGGGGAGAGCAACTAGGGTTCGATCGCGATTTTCCGCTTTACAAACCTTTATTATATGTTTACTAAGAGCAATTATGTGTTGTTGGATCTTGTGCTTGTGTATTAACTTTTCATAACCCATTGTCTCGAATCAAATATTCTTGTGAGAAGAAGTTATAGACTCATGGCTTCCCATGGTCTAAACATGCTAAAGGTGTTGAGAAATATTTGGTTAACTTATTCCCTGGGAGATTGGGTGAATCTTCTTCTTTTAATCCAACACCTACCTTGCCTAAGATTGTTGAGAACGGATCTTCAACGCAAGTGTCTAATCAATAATTGGTGAATATTGAAAGGAAATTGGAAGACATTCAACAATTTGTGAGTCAAGAGCACTTGGCTAGAGAGACAATCCAGTTTGATTCAAAATTGGAATAGCTGACATAGTGGATGCCAACACTATGAAGCTGGATAGTTGCATAGAACTACTTGGTCATTCTACTCCTCCAACCCAAGTTGAGATTTATATGCCTAATCCTACATCAATAGCCAACACATCTTCCATCATGGCTACCATTGCAAAAAATAGTAATATACTATTGATGTTACTAGGGGGAATCAGATATTAATCAATATGTTTATGTTCCACCTTCAACCAATCTCCCCTTTGTTTCTCAACCATCTCGTGCAACTACCTACCATAATGTTCCACCTACCTATCATACTACACCTTCCATTCGTCCATCATAATCCAATTTTTCCTAATCTAATTAATCCATCAAAGGCACCATAAAATCATGTGTTGCAAAATGTTCCATCTTTACAAAAACAAATGCCTAACATAACTCAATCTGAAACCACTATACCTACAAATTCAACAAATAATCCACTTTCCATTAACATCCTTCTCACTCCACTTCCACAACACATTGAGGTTCCTCATTTGGAGAAATGTCGCAGACATGTTGACCCCCACACTCATGTGAGGTTTTTTTCCACTTTATGTAGTGACTTCTTTTATGACCAAAGGCTCATTGCAAAACTCTTTCCTTGATCTTTAAAATAAAAAGTTTTGGAATGGTGTTTTTCCTTGTCTAATTTAATCAATATTATCAAAACAATATTGGGCCATAAGTTACTTTAACTGATTTATTACATTGAAAACAAGGTGTTAAAGGAAAATTAATTGATTTCATTGGTAGATATAAACATTTGTATGAACAAATTGCTTATCTTATTCTTGAGGTTGATATTAAAAAAAAATCATTAATAATTTGCCAAAAAATAAATAGAGATAAGATTTTTTTTTGTGAATTCACATATTTCACACAATTGTCCATAACAGTTCATAACTATCAGCTTCAAGTTAGTCAATATCAAGCCTCTTCACCTTTAACTCTAGTTGATAGGAATGAAGATGCTCATCAAACATTTCAAAACTTTAGAAAACAAAACAAAAATTTCATTAAGATTAATAGCAACAATTCTTCCAACCATATTGATGCCCAGGTTGTAGCCACAACAACCTTTTTTTTAGCTCACTTTTTATCTATAATGTAGGAAAATCAGGATCTAGACTAAGAATGTAAACTAGAAATCATTTCCAAACAGTATTAGTGGAGAACAACCAATTAGGCCCAAATTAGCCCCTTAGGAGATCTAGGCAGATATAATTTGATTGTATCTTTTGATTTGATATGTTGAATAATGATTGAGATATGAAAATGCAATAATTATGTCAAATGGTGAAAAATTGGCAATAATTAACATGAACACACAAATGCAAAACCAGAAATCAACTGAGATGAACAAAAATAGAGAGGGGATACAAAGGATCTATGTTTGAAACCAAGAATCAAAATGGCTAGACATTAGAGTTAGATTACCTATTCCTAATAGGTGTCCAAGTGCAAACAAGTGTCTAATATGACCTTAAGAGCCTCAAAACTGACTCTTAGGAAAATTTAAGGTCAAACCACCTAGACAGTAGCACTAGGCACCCTAGTCAATTTGACTAGGGTACTAGGTACCTTATTCCTTTCCTTTTTGATGAATTTTATCTAGTTACCTATGTCTCTATCTACATTTCACTTTGGTACTTATAAAGTAAGTGTAAAACCCGTTTCTAAGCCTACAACTACACAAAAAGAGAAGAAAATGGTGTTGGGTTGTATAGGGACTTGCCTAAGTCAAACCCTTGGTAGGTAGTAACCTCCACTACAACAATGATGAAAAGAGAGATTACCCTTGATAGGGTAGAGAATAAATCTAAAGGAAATGTTGAATTGAAGTGTTCAAATGAAATGATTATACCTCTGGTTAATGATGCAATGCTCTTTGGATAATTCCTCCAAGTGTTGATGTAATAACATGATAAATCATAAAAAAAATCCATCATGAAAACATAACTGAAGACAAAATTTTGTAGCTTGATGCTCCTTGTAATCAGGTCTTCTCTTGAATGAAGAATTGAGTGCCTGATTGAAACTTGTGGATGTGAAAGATATCATGAAATGTATTAGGAATTATGTCCAGTATAGGGTTTTCAAGGTTTTTTTTGCATTTTGGTTTACTTACAACAGTCATATCCCAATCTCAAGACTAGATCCAGTATTGTTAATGCCAAAACATCAATCTCCCAAAAATTTAGCCAAAAAGCATAAGACATTGTAGCCAAGCCAAAATGTCTTGACAAAATAGGCCCCAATTTTTAGGGAAGTGAGATGATAGGACCCTAATATTTGATCTACAATTTAAATTTAGACTGACAACAATTAAGTGGGGAATAAAGTGCCTTGAAATTTAAAATAGAATAGAAACCAAACAAGCTTGAAATCATATGGGAAAGAGAACACTAAATCAAGGTCTCAAAGGGGAGTTTGAAATTGTAAGGGGTTACCATTTATGACACTACATCATCTAAATTCAAGCATCACAACTTCACTCCCCTATTAGAGTCCTTGCATAGCATCACACTTCAACTGATTAATAATGAATGATGAATCTTTCTCTTGTTTTCCCTATAGACACTTCCAAACCTTTGCCACCTTCTTTTGACTCAAAAGTCTTTTGACTATACCATTGTCAACCCAATCATGACATAGAGAAATGTATGCATTTGAAGCATGAAATTTAAGACCTCATTGATTATAATTCTATAGTGGTTGATGGTGTGAATGATAAAGGGAATAAATTTGTAGCACTTGCTAATCAAAACTCATAAATATTTACCAATCCTTTTACTTCATATTCTAGCGATGTTTTTTAGCATAACGATAGAATCTTTATGGCTATTCATAATATATCTAATGAAGCCAACAATGTTGTGAACTTGATGGAATAAGAGAAACCTAAGCCTCATCATGAACTTAACATTACCTTTACCCCAAGTGATATCATAAGGAATCTTATGGTTCATTATACATTACTATGAAAATCAAATATAAATTCTTAATAGGATTGCTTATTGATCCAATAGGTATGGTGAATGTTATCATGGAAGAACATATCAACACACAACAATTTCATCGAGAAACATATGATAAGTTTGATGTCTTGATCAAGGCGCTTTATGGTTTGACTTCTCCTACCACGTGTTTCATCACCCTTCCCATAGAAGTTGGTATTAAATGCTTAGATGTTACCTTTTCCATTATCCCTACCTCAAACCAATTACATGTGAAGATAGGTAATCCTTGACTCACATCCATGAAATTAGTCCCTTGTACCATGCATAAGTGTTTGAGGTTCCCTCACAATGGGAAGTTATAACAATCCATCATATTATTTTTTAGCCTTTAGCTAATTGTGGAAACTTTTCCCTTGATTTCTTTTAGCCTCAAAAACCCCAACCTCTTAAAATTCATCAAGATAACCTATTCCATTCCTATCAAAATTATAAATCAAATATGATAGCTTCCATAAGTAATCCTTCAGGGTTCACTTCGACTTCTCTTCCTAAGGATCCTTCATCGTCTATGGATATGGAAGTAGCCACGTGGGATTCACTGGCTAGGAAATATTATATCATGTGCATTCATATTGGGGGGTTTAATATCCCAAAAATGAGGGTGTAATATATTGCCTATCGCTGAAAATAGGGGGGTTTTAGTTCTGGCTATGAAAAAATACAATATTTGGTGAAAATAGGGGGGATTTTAATTTGGGTTGTGTATTGGGAGGGGGTGACAAAAAAGGAGTTTAGGTCAATATTTTTTGAAAATAGGGGGATTCTTTAGTATTCCATGAACGCACGTGCTATAAACCAGGTTCACTAAGTGGAGCCCCCGTGGAAGTAGCATGTCCTGCTCCAAAATATGGATGGGGACTCCTTCCTACTCCTTTCATTTCTCCTATATATGTTGTGCTTCCATCTCCCAAATCCTATAAAGAAAAAAGATAAAAATTCCCAACATATTTTATTTCTCAACCTTGTGTGGCTCCTTCTATTAGAGAAATGGAAGAAAAGGAATTAATTTTGAGTGGTCCCAAACCTTCTTCTACACAAGATTTGAGTCATAAAAAAACAAATTGTAGTGCAATAGAACATTAAAAAATACATCATGCCAAGGCTCATGATATTGCTTCTAAAATTGATTCTTTTCCTAAGCAGTCGAATGTTGATTTGATCCCATCTTCCTAGCCATCACCTAATCCTAGAGAAGAGTCTTACTTTTACCAACCTTTCCAAATTTTGAAGTTGTCGATGCAAAATGATTATTCTTCTTCTCCTCTTGACATCAAACCTCTTATTGTGATCAAATTATATGATGATTCTAATTTGATATTGTTGAGGATGTTAATATTGTTAATGATGATCTATCTTTAGTATTTAAAATTATAAACCTTAGCTTTTAGTGACACACATTGTGATTCATCATTAAAGCATTATCCTTGTTTGGCACTAGAGATAGTTTCATATATTGTGCTAGTTTTAGTTCCTTTATCATTTTGTCCACCATCTCTAAATGATGTCAAGTGTAATGCCCCACCAAGAACCCCAAAGTAAAACCCACAACTAGGGTGAAATGTTTTTTTTTAAAAGTATAAATCACATTAAGTGCATTAATTACTACAATAGCACTATGATACACAAGCGAAAGACTTACACCAGAATTCCTTAAGGGTTACCAACGAATAATAAAACTCAAAAGTTAAATTCCACAATTACAATTAATCCAATAATCCATCATAACTCATAAACATAATAAGCCATATGCAATCATAGTTACACCATTGAAAGATTGAAAGGATACAATATAATTACTCATAAATAAAACATTTACACATATCATATAGAAAGATAATAAATAACATCCCAACAAGGATTACATTGATCTTCCAATACATGGCTCTCAATACATTCAGAGTTACAACTTAACCAAATACAAGGTTACATAAATCATTGATACAATTGACCACATAGGTCTCCAAATAAAAATAATCTCCAAACATGAGATAGAACATGAGCCATGAACCACAAGAACACCTGCGAAGCCAATCCCTGCATGAAGGTACGAACAAGAATATCTAATGGGAAGTGGCACTACCACCCGACCATGTGATCCCAAACTGGAAATCACCCCACCGTTCTAGGAGATAGCAGAGGACCCTCAAGCAAGAAAAAGCATGACATGGTGGACAGAATAAAATGACTCCATGACAACACAATACGACTCCACAATATTCCAGGTGACTCAACATCACAATACTCAAGTGAATCAACATCATAAAACACAAGTGAACCTAAAGAGAGAGTGTCATCACATAGCTTATGATGGTTACCATGGTCGGCCTCCATAGGTCCCGACCCCCATCTTGGGTTATCCTGGTAACCTTTCCTGAACCTTTAGCTCCAACTAAGTCTCATGTGGACCCTACCAGCCTTTTGTGATGACAAGGTGGTCGGTTTGCCATTCCAAGCCTCCCCACTACATCATGAGCCCTTTATGAGCACTCAACCATGTGCGAGGTACAATATCTTATATAATGTTATAAACTACCCACCTAATCAATTCATTAGATTATCACTTATTATCCGACTTTCGATGGGTTATCCTACCATCAACTTTGGGTACGGCCCCCACTCGAAAGATACTCTCTCAAAGGACACTAAACAAACATGGTCACTCCGTGAGGACCCTATGGCGAAGCAGACAACCATAACACCACTATCCAAATACAAGTGATCAAAACAAGGACATACTAACTCTTGGTTAACCATAAGGCCCAAACACTACATGTTTAAGACAATGAGGTCATCATATATCACTTGGTCAAGGCACCAAATGCGCCACAACAGGATGACTGAACCAAAGATGAGAAATAACACAATTATAACTCTTTGCAAGGAAAGCTAATTTCACTAAGTCTGCACTCATACAATCTTTGAGAAAATCGGCATCATAAGCACTTGCAACTTCATTGATTGAAAATTAAATAAAGCACCCTTAAATTAATGCATCATTCAGATATGACATTCACATCTATTTAATTTCCAAATTCAATACACCAATATAAAATCCATATTAAATATTTAGCCGAATAAAATATGAATTAACAATAGATCTTAAATCCTTTTCCAGAATACCTCCAAATTTACCAATTTGAATTAATAATTCACGCCTTTATTTCAAAAATGAATTTATTAAATTAACATAAAATTCACTTTATAAAATTACCATTTAACATTTAACTTTAAAACCAACTTAAAAATTTATTGCGTTTGATAAAATTAAATAAATTAATGACATACTATAAATTGTACCGTAAAGGGTACAAGGCATGCGGAGGCCAAAGCCTACCCGCGGTAGTGTTGTTGTTGGAGCAGCAAGCACTACCTATTTGTAATACTGCTACCGCCGATAGCAGTCCTAACGACTAGTAGTGCTGCTACTTCCAGTAGCAGCCACTACCGACCAGTAGTACTACTACCGACCGGTAGTGCTTCTACCGCGTAGCAGCCCTATCGACCGGTAGTGATGCTACCATGTAGCAACACTACCGACTGGTAGTGTTGCTACCTGTGGGTAGCTAGGCACTACCATCCCGCGTGGTGGGACTAGCCCGCCACGTGGGTAAGGTTAGGTCGATTTAATAATAAATCTCCACTCCCTTTGCATTAACAAATTAATAAAACATAAACTCAATTTATCCCTTGGTCATTTCACGGGCACACACACAGTGCCAACTCTAGAATACAAAGGGATATTTACCAAAAAGGTAAATGGTGAATTCAAATCACACAAGAGCCCAATAAATAAAGATTTAGGCAACAATAGAAGAATTAAACAAATAGGTGAAGGATAAGATAAATTTCCTCACTTCCATTACACATGAAGAATTCCTTACATCTATCAATAGGTAAACAACCAATTTTTGCCAGCATAAACCCCAAATCTTGGGCAAATAGATACTATGGAACACACAACAAACTAAATCTATTCCTTTCTATTCCAAATAGAAGAGATAATTTAATAATTTGATTTTGCATGAACAAATAACAAACAACAAATAGAGAAATGAACCATTTCTTTTCAATATGCAAACATTTGATATGAGTTCCACAAAATCAACAATAACAGACACTCTTTCTTCCATTCCATCCATTCAACAAGAATCTACAAAGAGATTTGCATTTTTCCAACACACAGGAAGCAACCAAAATATTCAAAATTAAATTTCAAAACAAGAAGAGATTATCCAACCTTCAAGCAAACTAGGAAGCAGATTGATGGAAGAATCCCAATCCTTGCAAACCAAATCCAATTCTAGCTCCTCTTCTAGAGTGGTTTTCCAAATTTCTCTTTCAAAAATTCTGCCTCCTATTCCCATGAACTCCTAGGAATAAATGGGAAAATAATTTCAACCTCAACTTTCTAAGTTAAAATTTTTCCAACCAATCAGATTAAAATATTTAAAAAAGTAAAAACAATCAGATTTACCCTTTTTCCAAAAACAATTCTTTTCAACAATTAAAATACAAAAGTCAAATGGAAAGGTAAAAGGAAAAGCTTTTATTTTTATTTCATTTCCAATATACTTTCTTTCACCATAAGAATTAAACATTAAAATGGAAAGGCAATCATTTATTTCTTTTCACAATATATTAATGTAACTTTACACAATAAAATAAGCCAATTAACCATTTAATTCTAGAAAATCATTAATTCAATTAAATCAATAATGTCAAGAGCATAATAATTAACTAATTACGCCCACATAAAGATAGCATCATCCACTCAATTAAATAACCATTCAAATACATGAAAGCACGTGACATGAAGAATGATCAAATGACGGCTCACAAATGACCAAACCAAAGCCCTATGACTCGCATACCGGCCAGACGGGAAAGACAACCGACTGACAACACTCACACGAGTGTAACTGCGGGTCAAGTTAGGGTCCAACCACTATCTCCTCCACTCTCATCAGAAAAATAAGGCACTTTTAGACCTATGAAACCAAGTGGAGTCGATACCCCGTACCTACCCGGTACTTGTACCTGCAATGTCCTGCACTAAAGAACCACATGTGCATATAGACAAATATATATATAACAGACAGACACACACATAGATGAAGAAGAATCGTGGCATTCCTTGTCTCACCTGAGTGAGTGAAGGAAAATCATCCCCTCACATCCCATACACATGCAAACATGCAACATATAAATAACACATCACACATATAAGGTAAAAGTGTCAATCCATGATAAAGATCCATAAAATAACATTAATCATAAGCACTGAGATACTGCATGAAAACATACACCACAAATCCAAATAAAGCATGAAATAGCATCGCATAAAATCTAAATCAATATACAATAATGCTCCACTGAACAGTCAACTGAAGTTAAACATAAATACAAAAAGAATCTAATCAAGGAGGGGTACTACATCCTCCCCCCCAAGCCTAGGCTTACTCCTGGAAGCCTAAAACAGATATGAATAAAGCTCTCTCATCTACGCTACATCCTCCCATGTCGTTGAGGTCTCATCACTTGGGTCCCATAGGACCCTTACCTAGTCAATGGTACGACCCCTGAGGGTCAAATCCTGATGTTGAAGAATGCACACGGGCTCCATGGAAAGTTGCCCATCCTTGACCTGTAAAGTGTTTGAATCAAGAACATGAGTCACATCAGGATGATAAGGTCAAAGAACTGAAACAAGGAAGACATCATGGATGTGGGATAGACTTGGCGGCAAGGAAAGACAGTAGGCCACATGTCCTATCTTCTCAAGGATCTCAAAAGGGCCTACAAAATGAGGCACCAACTTAGAGCCCTTTCCATAATGGATCAGACTCTTCCGCAGACGTACTCTCAATAACACACAATCGCCAACTAAAAACTGACGATCTACTCTATGGGAATCAACATACTTCTTCTGGCTATCCTAAGCAACAACCAAATTCCCACGAATCTACTCAACCTGCTGCTCTATCTCATGAAGCATATCCGGTCCTAAACGCACCCTATCCTCCAACCGATCCCAACTCAAAGGAGTACGAAAAGGATGACCATAAAATGTCTGGAAGGGAGACATGCCTATAGAGATGTGATATCTATTGTTATAAGAAAACTCCACAAGGCAAAGATATTCCTCCCAGCGCGACTGTTGATCCATAACATACATCTGAAGCATGTCCTCTAAAACCTGATTCACACGCTCAGTTTGACCGTCGGTCTCTGGGTGATAAGTTGAACTAAAGTTCAACTGGGTTCTCAAATCATGCTGAAGTGAGGTCCACAAAGCTGAAGTAAAGACAAGGTCTCTATCAGAAATGATCCGCCTTGGGATCCCATGCAACCTCACCACATCTTCCAAGAAGACTTGTGCCACCACTACTGTTATATAAGAAGATCAAACAGGAACAAAATGAGCAACTTCGGTCAATCTATCAACAATGACCATGATGGCATCATGACAATGCAATGAAACATGCAACCCTACTATGAAGTCCATGGAAATGATATCCCATTTCCAATCCGGTATCAAATTAGGTTGTAAAAGCCCTGCAGGGTGCTGATGCCCCACCTTCACCTGTTGACATTCTAAACACTTCGATAAAAAATCAGCAATGTCACATTTCATACCAGCCCAATGATATATCTGTCTAAGATCTGCATGCGTCTTCTTGACACCAGGGTGTGCCGAATAAGGTGCACAATGGGCCTCAGTCATGATCAAAATGCGAAGACCCTACAAAGGTGGTACATAGATCCGTCCAAGATGTCAAAGAAGACCATCTGACTCAAGAGTATATCCAGAATATCTACCCTCCAATGGTCTTCTGGACTCCGCCACGACTCTAACATCCTGATACCAGGTGTCTTGAGGAAGAACTTCAAGAATTCTCTCACTCAAGTCCACACCCAGGGACAATGTTGCAACCTCATGTCACCTACGACTCAAAGCATCTGCCACTACATTCTCTTTCCCCTGAATATATCGAACCTCAAAATCATACTCGTAGAGGAATTCTATTCATCTTCGTTGTCGAGCATTCAAGTTTGGCTACGTGAAAATATATTGCAAACTGCGGTGATCACTATGCAGCTCAAACCGACGCCCCAACAGGAAATGTCACCATCTAACCAATGCATGCACTATAGCTACCAACTCCAAGTCATGAACTAGATAGTTCAACTCGTGATCCTTGAGTTTACGAGACTCATAGGCAACTACACATCCATCCTACATAAGCACTATACCTATACCTTCTAGAGACGCATTAGTGCATACCATGAAATCTCTCGATGGATCAGGAACTACCAAATTTGAAGCACTAACAAGGAGTTCCTTCAAGGTATGAAAAGCTGACTCGCATTGCTCTGACCAAACAAACTTCTTCCCTTTCCTCTGAAGAGAAGTGATCGGGTGGCCTATCTGAGAAAAGCTCTAAACAAAGCGACGATAATATCTGGCCAAACCAATGAAACTCCAAACTTCTGAAACATTGGTCGGCGCTGGCCAATCCACAATGGCTTGGATCTTAGAAGGATCCACGGATACACCTTCTCCTGAAACAATATGACCAAGATAGCTCACCTTTGACTGGAAGAAGTCACACTTTGCCAAGTTTGCAAAAAACTAATTCTCCCTCAAGCACTACAATACCTATCGCAAGTGACCCTCATGCTCTTCCATAGATCTAGAATAAATCAATATGTCCTCCAAGAACACAAGGACAAAATGATCGAGGTAGGTATGAAAAAACCCGTTCATGAGACTCATGAACATTGAAGGTGCGTTTGTCAACCCAAATGGCACCACTGTGAAATCATAGTGACCATAACGAGTACGAAACGCCGCCCTATAAATGTCTCCATCATGAATGCGCAACTGATGATACCTAGATTTCATATCAATCTTAGAGAACACCTTGGCTCCCTTTACCTAATCAAAAATATCACCTATCTGAGGCAATGGATATCGATTCCGTATGATTACCTTATTCAGTTGTTGGTAATCAATGCATAGCCGAAGAGAACCATCCTTCTTCTTAATGAAGATAACCGGTGCACCCCAAGGAGAAACACTAAGATGAATGAACCCCTTGGCCAACAATTCCTCCACCTAAATCTTCAACTCACTGAACTCTTGAGTAGTCATCTGATGTGGAGCTCTTGAAATAGGTTCCGCACCAAGAACCAAGTGAATGCAAAAATATATGTCTCACTTTGGAGGCATACCGGGAATATCCAATGGAAACACATCAGCATACTCTCGAAGAAAAGGGTGACCATCAAGAGAGATTTCTTTACTCTCTTCCTCATCCACATCCTCAAGAGAAACTCCGAAAAGTTGACACCCTTGACGCATATACCACTTAAGTTGCATAGCGGAAATCATACGTAAGGATATCGATCAGTGAACTCCAACGATGCCCACATTCTTGCCATGGTCATCTAAACACTCTATTGTCTTTAGATGACAATCTACACGAGCGTTGTGAGATGATAACCAATCCATCCCCAACACAACTGCATAGGACCCCAAAGGAATGACTCGGAGGTTAACTGAACTGAAAAAGGGTCCTAGGTCCAACTCACAACTGGAAACAAAGGCATCTAAGAACACACGCACACCGGTAGCCAATTCTACTAGCCACCTATCCGCCTGCTTAGCAAATGCGAGCCCGCACCGCTTCACAATGGATGATGAAATAAAAGAATCTGAAGCATCAGAATCAAAAAGTACAGAGATAGGGATACCACACAACACACTTGCAGTCTCAATCAGTATACTCTGATGCTCAGCTTGGCGATCATCAACCACTGCAAATATTCTGTGGGATCTACCTACATCCCCTAAGGTCGACTCTGAAGTGTTTGGCCTTTGACTACCCATCTGGTGAGGACACTGAGGGCACTGAGCAGATTTCTGGCCAAACTAATCACAGATGAAGCAAGATCCTCTACCAGGTCCTCTACTCCCAGATGGCCCACTGGACTGCTGAAAGCTTTCCCCACTAGGGGCCTGAGATGCACCCTGAGAGGACTATCCTAGAAAAGTCTGCCTACTCCTATGCTATTTCCTACTCTTCTGAAACTGAGAGTTGCCACCCTGTTGGCCTTGACATTGCTTCGGTCTCGGTAGCTATTGTTGTTGACCACTCTTAGCGGGTGCCTGAGGACCCCGAAAAGGTGCAGCAGTTTGGGACTGATTCCCTCTCCCTCTAGATCCATTGAAAGGATCACTCCTGATCTGCACTCCAGTCTGGCCGCCATGAGCATGGCTAAGGTTCTACTCTACCAGCCTGGCTTTCACCACAGCTACTATAGTAGCAGACTCAAAAACTCTCACTCCTCCACTGATGCAGTCTTTAAGACCCCTCAAGAAGTGTTGAACAAGCATAGCCTCATCGTTGTTGATCTCGGCATATTGTTTGAGCTCATAGAACCTGTGCTCAAATTGATCTACTGACAATCCAAACTAGCACAAAGTATGGAACTCGTCTGCTCAAGACTGCCTCCACTAGGGTGAGAGAAATCGTGTTCTGAATCTCTCTAGAAAGATCTCCCATGATACAGTGTTAATGCTCACACCGATCCTCTCCTCCTCTAACCGCCACTAGATAGATGTGAAACTCTCGAGATGCATGATAGCGCATCTCACCTTGGTGTTTCTACCATATGGATACATGGAAAAACACCGATCTAAACTGATAAGCCAGGTCTCTGCCTCGAGACCGGTACCTTTACTGTCAAAGAAAGTAGGATTGGACCTCATCAAGTCCCTCATGTGCCCCATGATAGCTGGATCCTAGTCCACTGGGAACTCTCTCCTTCTAGGAGACCTCTCCCTCTCTCTCTCTCCAGAATCTGCTGAAGCGACTCCTCTACCTGGGCATGGATGGGTTGATCCACCTCAGGTCTAGGGCCTAGTCTAGCTAGCACCTCCTGAAACATCTATCGCAACTCTTCCCTTTCGGGAACCCGCTCTTCTGAATGTTGTTCATCCTAATGAACAGACTATCCTGATCCACACTCGCATGAGTGGGTGGTGGCAAAGGACTATGGTAGTCAGAATGTCGACCCCATCCTCCTCTGCTACCTCTAGTGCGACCACCAACACAACCACCTCCCTTGGCTTTCCTAGCCATGACCTAACACTACACAAGAGAAAATGGTTCAAATCCATGGCAAGGAAAAAAAAACAAGGAAGTCACAACCACTAAGACCTACACAAAAGGTCTAGGTGAATGGGCTCACTACAAACCCAGAGTACCCAGTGTTGAAACATGGGCTTTGATACCAAATGTAATGCCCTGCTAGGAACCCCAAAGGAAAACCCACAACTAAGGGTGAAATAAATTTTTTTTAAAGTATAAATCGCATTAAGTGCATTAATTACTACAATATCACTATGATACACAAGCATAAGACTTACACCGGAATTCCTTAAGGGTTACCAATGAATAATAAAACCCAAAAATTAAATTCCACAATTACAATTAATCCAATAATCCATCATAACTCATAAACATAATAAGCCATATGCAATCACAGTTACACCATTGAAAGATTAAAAGGATACAATATAATTACTCATCAAAAAAGTATTTACACATATCATATAGAAAGATATAAATAACATCCCAACAAGGATTACATTGATCTTCCAATACATGGCTCTCAATACATTCAGAGTTACAACCTAACCAAATACAAGGTTACATAAATCATTGATACAATTGACCACATAGGTCTCTAAATAAAAATAATCTCCAAACATGAGATAGAGCATGAGACACGAACCACGGGAACACCTATGAAGCCAATCCCCGCATGAAGGTATGAACAAGAACATCCAATGGGAAGTGGTAGTACCACCCGACCATGTGATCCCAAACTGGAAATCACCCCACCGTGCTAGGAGATAGCAGAGGATCCTCAAGCAAGAAAAAGCATGACATGGTGGACAGAATAAAATGAGTCCATGACAGTACAATACGACTCCACGATATTCTAGGTGACTCAACATCACAATACTCAAGTGAATCGACATCACAAAACACAAGTGAACCTAAAGAGAGAGTGTCATAGCATAGCTTATGATGGTTACCATGGTCGGCCTCCATAGGTCCCGACCCCCATCCTGGGTTGTCTTGGTAACCTTTCTAAACCTTCGGCTCCAACTAAGTCTCATGCGGACCCTACCAGCCTTTCGTGAAGACAAGGTGGTCGGTTTGCCATTCCAGGCCTTCCCACTACATCATGAGCCCTTTACAAGCACTCAACCATGCATGAGGTACAATATCTTATATAATGTTATAAACTACCCACCTAATCAATTCATTAGATTATCACTTATTATCTGACTTTTGATGGGTTATCCTGCCATCCACTTTGGGTGCGGCCCCCACTCGAAATTCACTCTCTCAAAGGACACTAAACAAACATGGTCACTCCATGAGGACCCTATGACGAAGCAAACAACCATAACACCACTATCCAAATATAAGTGGTCAAAACAAGGACACACTAACTCTTGGTTAACCATAAGGCACAGACACTACATGGTTAAGACAACGAGGTCATCATATATCACTTGGTCAAGGTACCAAATACGCCATAACGGGACGACTGAACCAAAGATGAGAAAAAACACAATTATAACTCTTTGCAAGGAAAGCTAATTTCACTAAGTCCGCACTCAGACAATCTTTGAGAAAATCAGATCATAAGCACTTGCAACTTCATTGATTGAAAATTAAATAAAACACCCTTAAATTAATGCATCATTCAGATACGACATTCACATCTATTTAATTTCCAAATTCAATACACCAATATAAAATCCACATTAAATATTCAACCGAATAAAATATGAATTAACAATAGATATTAAATCCTTTTCCAGAATACCTCCAAATTTACCAATTTGAATTAATAATTCCCGCCTTGATTTCAAAATTGAATTTATTAAATTAACCTAAAATTCACTTTATAAAATTACTATTTAACATTTAACTTTAAAACCAACTTAAAAATTTATTGCGTTTGATAAAATTAAATAAATTAATGACATACTATAAATTGTACCATGAAGGGTACAATGCATGAGGGGGCCAAAGCCTACCCATGGCAGTGCTGCTGCTGAAGCAGCAGGCACTACCTGCCGGTAGTACTGCTACCGCCGGTAGCAGTCTTACTGACTGGTAGTGCTACTACTGCCGGTAGTAGCCACTACCGACCAGTAGTACATGGTTCTCTTGTTTGTGTCTTGTGGTGATGTAATAAGGTCATATGGGCCAAATTGTTGGAATCCAAGAACACTGAGAGAGGGGGGGTTGTGAATCAGTGTTCTTCTGGTAAAAATAGTTCTGAACTTACTGCTTATGAACCGGTTAACAGTAAATAAAATTGAAGTGCATAAAACAAATAACACATAAGGAAGCAACACCATAACACCAATATTTATATGTGGAAAACCCTACAAAGGGAAAAACCATTGTGGGGCTGATACCCACAATATCTATATACTTGATCAAGGTATACAAATATTACATTGAGGGGATTGCACATGCAATCAGGCCAATAGCCTAGAGCTCACTGCTCAAACAGAAGTCTCACTAACTTACACAACATTACAAAGTGATTACAGTAAAAAATGAACTTAAAAATTGCATCTGACCATGCTGGATAAGTTCTGGTTCAATCTTTGTTAACCCTCTTTGTGTACCAATTTAGTGATGCTCTGTTCTACTACTGGTTGAGACTGTGCACGTGAAACTGTGCACTAAAGCTTCCTATCACTGACCGAAATGCATACCATCAATATCTGATTCTTTCACATCTATAATCGCATTTCAAAACATCATCATGTAATCCATTGCCAAAAGATCTCCTTAAATACCCTAATAACTTGTTTAAACATGTTGGCCACAATGAAGAAAATTAAACTTGTCGACTGCCAGATCACAAGGTATAACATACATAATCCCGATAACCATGTCGGCCTTCACATGCTAGCAAAAATTCCATGAAAGAAATAATCGGGGCCACAAGATATCTTAGTCGGATCCTATCCTTAACCGGGTTCCAAATACACATTATTGGGGTCAAGACTTAACCAGTTGTAAAGAAAAGTGAATATACCAGTTGAGTGTAGTGAATACTGATTAACCAAAACAAAGCAAAATGATAGATCAATGAATCCCAATAGAAGATATAGACATGAAAAGATATGTTGTCAAATGAGTTGCCATCAATGACAACCCTAAGTGCCATTTTTCTTACCGAATGAGTGTCAATTGCCAACACAAATAACATCATTAAGGACCAACAATGAATTATGATTGATTGCCAACACAAATAAGGTCAATAAGGTCAATTGTAAGGCCTATAAGCCAAACAAACCTATAAGGACCAACAATGTAATGGTGTGGTCACATATGGTCAAAGCTTGTCAAAATGTACACCACATGGATAGAAATGATGTATCAGTTCCTTTTGATTCTATTTGAATAGGTCTACGAAGAAAATAAATGTTTTGGACTCATTTTGTTAAGTTGGGCAAAACATTGTTAAATTTTGCGAAAGGTGACAACTTGTAAAAAGTTGTCAACTAGTGTAATCGGTTCCAGCAGTCATCCCTTTTCAAAATTTGGCTGGGAACCATTGGAACGGCTGTAAATAAGTAAAAAGCCTCTCTGAAGTCGAGGCATGGTTGATTTTGTGTGTTGGTGAAAAGAATCAATAAACTTTGTTGTGTTTTCCTGCAAATTCTTTGTTATTTTTCTGCTCTCATGTTATGTTCGTACTGCCAGTGCCCTGTACGGATAGGAGACCCACATTTTTAGATAGAGGGGTGAATTATCTTTCTTTTGGTGGTTATTTGGTGAAGATCCATTCATTTTTGAGCAAGTTATAGAAGTTTTATTGAAAACTCTGTAACCCTAAGCAACTAGGGTTTGTACATTAAAAATGTAATTTTTTCAACATTCCACTGTAGCAAAACCCCAAACTAGGTGGAATGGTAGTACTGCAAGTCCCTTTAAAGATGCAATTAATCTCAGAGCAGGAGATGGATCTTGGAGGAAGAACCTACATGTTTTAGGTCTGACATCCCCATGTGGTAGACCGAGACTTGGTGATTTTGGCGATTTAATGAAAAATTGTTGAAACTTATGATGCACAGGCACCTAAAACCTAAGAAATCCTTGATTTGGTTTTGAACCTCACATGCCTAGACCACTGATTGTGAATTTGAATGAGTTGTAAGGATAGATGCTTTGGAAAAGAGGGCTAATTAAGCTCTAAAAATAGTGACAACCTCCATTTTGATCAATTAGTTCTAAAGGAATCTAGGGTGGATTTTACATATGTTGCCATACTCCTTGATAGGTATCTAAAAAGGCTTTCTTTTTGTGTCAATGATCAGTGGTCCTCAAGTTAATGCATAAAAATTGTCTGGTAGACCTAGTAAGCTTAGAAGTCATGTGTGAAGGAAGCACCCATGTGTTGGGCGAAGGTGTTTGATGTTTTTGATGCTCAAAATACTCTAAAGAAAGTGAATCCCTTGTGTCTATTTATGGACCCTCATATGGACCCTTGTGGCATAGTTGACATGTTCCCATAATGCATGAAGAGTTGGTCATTACAGTCCATTTGTTAGTTTGAGTTATATGTCCATGTTGAAATGTGTTTGGTCTGATTTCCCATCCACCCTTGTGTCCTCTGAATCAAATTTGCACCCATTTGGGGTTCACCTTGTTGGTTTTCCCCTCATGCCCTTGATTTTGGCTAATTATGTTCAAGCCTTGGCCAAATCTAGAGCTTGACACGTAGTGCCCCTCCCTGATTCAACTTGTCTTTTGTACATCAAAGGATTGTATTGATCATGCCTAGACTTCTTTATGATGATTCGACAGTGTCATGTTATGTACTAACCCTATTCCATGATTGTAATGGATGATGATGGATCTATATTTGATGGTTTATATGGGTTCATTATTCATGATGGATCATATTGCTTATGAAATTTTGATGACATTATGATTACGCCAACCCTACTCTTTGATTATGATGACCGAGTTGATGCTATGATGTTATCATGGCTCTAACCCTAATTAGTAATTATGATTTCATTTGATGTATTGATGTGATTGATGTGTGAACTGTCTTTGTGAAAGGGACGATGCCTTATCACTCGTTGTGAGCATGATAAGGTGTTGTGATTCTCTTTTCACTTGCTTGTTTATTATGATGGATATATGTATTATATGTATTGCATTGTGGTTGCAGGATTGTAGATACTCGACATCGACTTTACCTGGCTTCATAGGTTTGAGCGTGTCCTATCCCAATGGCAAGTTGTTGGAGATGGCATGGGTTTCTTTCGCTCACTCTAGGCTTAGATGTTCACCTTGTCAGTTTGCACCATGACGCAAGTCAGTGGTAGAGTTTTACGTGGATGTTTTCCTTTTGTCGAGTTGCTTGGGTATGTGAGTGTATGATTCTACTTAATTTAATTAATGGAATAATGTTATTAATTGAGGTTTGAATTAATTTATTCTACAGTGTGATTATAGATTATTTTATTTATTGATGATTATTTAATGTGAGAATTATATTTAATCAATTGAGATTAATCTAATTAATTTAATTGATTTAATTATTATTTATTTGTGATTAATTGATTATCTATCTATTTATTTTTTGATTTATTTATTTAATTAATTAATGTCGAGATTGATTAATTTGGATATATTGTTTAATGGTTTATTTATTTATTATTTATTTAATGATTTATTTATTATTGATTTAGGGTATGTGCACAAAAATGGTGGTGAGAAAAGTGGACACCACCCAAAAAAAAATGGAAAAACAAGCAGCGCGTACACATTTTTAAAATTTCAAATTCCCACGTACGCGCTTAGGTTTGTTCTTCCCGAGCCTAGAGAAGGTAGCGCGTACGCGCTGCTTACAGTAAAATGAGCGTGTACACGCTATGCCTAGAAAAATGAGCGTGTACGCGCTGCTTATAGGAAAATGAGCGTGTACGCGCTAATAATCCAAATATAATCGCGTATGCGATGCCTGATAAAAAAAGTTTTAAAAAAAAAATGGGTCTCATTTACCCGTGAATAGCGCATTTTTACTTCATTTTTTTTCAATTTCCTCTCCTAAACCATGAACGAGGTGCTATATTTGTCCTCCAAGCTATGGATCAAGGTTAGTTTTTGTTTATTTTTGTCTTTCTTTCCCGTTTGTTCAATTTGTTTTACATTTTGAATTTAATTTCATTAATTTTGATTAGGTTTTTTCATTTTTTGTTTCAAAAACCAAATTCTTCTAATCCAGAATAAGAACAATGAAATGCACCTCCTGAAAACCCACAAGAATAATCAAATACACCTCCTGAAAACACACAAGAACAACCCCCAATTCCTCCTTTTGATCGCACACCCGAAACACGGGAGAAATTAATTAATCAGTTAGGACAAAATACGTCTAAAATCAATAGACTGATTGTTAAATTGAAAACTTCTGAACTTGAGCATCATCAATCCCTCGCCACTAGCCTAGAAACATTAGCTAGTGGTGCCATAGTTGTTTCCACACAAATTACCAAATGGGGAAGCTTTAGGGATAGGTGTCGTCAATTCGAAGCCGATGGGCTATCATACGATTGAGTAAAAAACAAAAATATTACTAAACAACAAATATGTGCCCTTTTCGTTGATCCCAAAACTGGTCAGTCATTACCTCTTAATGAAAAGAGGTTTCCCATACATTGGTGTACCAATGTGCAGATGAAGAATCTTTTTTGGCAGAGGTGGTGGATGGTCTTTGATGATCCACCTTGTAATAATTATGAGGTGCCATTATATTTTTTGAGAAAAGTATATTGTGAGTTTGTGCTCAATGTGCACCCAAACTATTTTGACATGAGAGAGTTCCATGGTAGAGGTGGTGGCTCTGCCCAAGATAGACTTGGAGCCCATAGGTGATTACCCATGGAGAGTCATCGCCCCCTAGCACCCAAACCCAAGGTGCATCAGGTTGTCCCAGTAGAGCTGAAAGATTTGATGGAGCTACAGACTCTTCAGGCAGCCACAACATTGACTGGTACCATCATCCAGCATGGGACGTCATTATTACACCCTATTGTATTGGATGATGAGCCATTAGGTGGCGACAGAGAGCCCATCCAGCATATGTGTATCAGTTGCTCAGAGATATGCTTAGGGATAGATGATGCAGCCGGTGCAAATGGATCCTCATCTCATATGTGCACGATTTGTGGGAGTAGATGTCAGGCCCGCACGACTGAGGATTTCACACTGATAGATGAGTTGATGGACATGGTGTTTGCCCATGAGCCACAGACACAGGTGTGTTGATTTGATTTCATAGCATTTTATTTATCAGTCACTTTAAATTTGTAATTACATAAATGAATTTTCATTTATACATCGATTTAAATTGAGACAAATAATATGCATTTCAGGATGCAGCAGCGGTATCCCATACTCCTCCCCTAGTTACTATAGCTGCAACTTTGATGCCTGAGGTAGAAATTTTGTAACATATTAAAATAGAATAGTGCACTTTGAATTCAAAAAAATACAAGATATACTAACTATCTTTAATGCTTGGTCCAATTTCTGGTTTGTAGGTGTTGATAGGGGATGAAATGTCCTAGATTGATGACATCATGCTCTCAGCGATCGATTTTGGCCTACAAGGCTATACGGTATCGTATTTTGTACAACCCTTTTTATGTATTTTTTTGATGGAATATGCAAGTCATTTCATTTTAGATTTTTAAAATTATGCTTAATTTATTATTTGTACTAATATCTCATGTTAATTTTGTTTTTTTAGGGTACCCCCTCTGCGTCTAGGGCTCATCCTAAGAAAAAGAATTCCTCAAAGATGCCAAAACATGGGAAGAAGGTAATTGAACACATTTTTAGTTGTACAATTGTTTGAAAATGTTGAAATCAAGTATCAGTTGGGGTTTGTAGATTGATTAGTGTTTTTTGTCTATTTTACATGTACAGCGGCCATTGAGCTATGTGGATTTGTTGAATGCACCTGATTCACCCATGGATCAAGAGAGGGCAGAGGTATGTATCTCTACTTTATTTTCTTGATTTCATGATTATATGCATGCGTACATGTGAACTTGTGATATATTATAATCTTATAATTTTTTCATATAGGAAATATCCATACCTATTTCATCAATGGCGAACCCTCCTCCATGCATTGGAGAAGCATCTTAGGATCCGGTACACTTTTGTTTGATATGTAAAATTAATTGTTTTTAACCTTCAATACTTATCATTATATTAATTGTATTTAATCCTTGAACATTTTTTGTATAGGTAATAGAGACAGTTTCTACATCGATGGTGAGCCATCCTCAGTCCATTGGAGAAGCATCTCAGGCACAGGTACGTCATTGTTCTCTATATTATAGCTTTTAAGTGTTTTTGATATCTTTATGTTAGTACATTGTATTAATTGTACATTTAATCTACAATAGACCCCTTCGTGATACGGCTATAACGTGAATCCATTTAAGTATGTCTTCAAGAAAACTCCTAAGAGTGACAAGGAGAGGAGAGCGAAGAAATTAGCTCCTAGAGCAACCGATGAGGTAATCTGCATTTCAATTGCAAAGGAATTAAAGTTAAATGCATAGTTATGTTGTTAATTGTGAACTATTTTCTACAAAATAATTCTAACTTGGCTTTTGAATTGTGGTTTTGCAGCCATCTACAGAGCGGTGTACTGCATCGAAGAGGCTTGATTTTGATGATCCACCACAAGTTTAGGATCATATAGTGTTAGTTTTGGTCATAGAATGACCAATACATGTAGATATATTCTACATTTTTATTGTATATCGATTTGGACATGGCATATGCCACATTTTTGTAATACTTGAATTGACTTGGCAGACATGCCTTTTTTTTATATATATAAATATCGATATTCGATCCAATAAATGTGTATTGAATTCATTATTTTGTATTCGTTGTATTTTGTGGTTGTCCTTTAATAAATTTAAATGAATATTTGCATATGTAATCAACAATATGAATATAAACAACAAAAATATATTATATAAAACATTGCAATCGTGGAATATGATTTGAGAAATTTTCTAAAATGTTGAATTAACCCTACAAAACTCCTTGTATTCAGTTCATTATTGTGGATTCATTGTATTTGGTGGCTACCTTTTTATAAATTTAAATGAATATTTGCATATGTAATCAATAATATGAATATAAACAACAAAAATCGACAATATGAATATAAACAACAATATGTGTTTGGTGCGAGAGCACCCTCATGCTTGCAATGGTCAAATTTTGTTCATCGTGTGCACAAATTGAAAATGCAAGCGTGTCTAGGTGGGCAGGTTTATGCTAGGCATGCCTCTGTCATGCATCCCAAAGCATCGGAACGTCGAGAGTCATACCATACCGATGCGATCTCTCAAGTGCCCTGAGTACAAAAAAAGTCAAAATTTGACGGACTGTTTCTTCAAATCCAGGAAACATATGGTCGATCCATTTGAATCTGTGGGGTCATGTGAGGCTCCTCTACAATGGCCTATCTTGGTTTTTGATGAGTCGGAGCCATTTTCAATTGGTAGCATTTTTTCGCCTACTGCAAAAACCGTCAGTTGCATGCAATGCAAAGTTGTCAGATTGGCTAGAATTGATTTGGTTCATCATGTGCACAAAACGACATCATGAACGTGTTCGAGTGGGCAAGTTTATGCTAGGCATGCCCCTGTCATGCATCCCAAAGTGCCAGAACGTCGAGAGTCATACCATATCAGTGCGATCTCTCAAGTGCCCTGAGTCCAAAAAATTGTCAAAATTTGACGGACTGTTTCTTCAAATCTAGGACACATATGGTCAATCTATTTGAACTCATGGGGTCATGTGAGGCTCCTCTACAATGGCCTGTCTCAATTTTTGACGAGTCGAAGCCATTTTCAATTGGTAGCATTTTTTTGCCTAATGCAAAAACCGTTAGTTGCATGCAATGCAAAGTTGTCAGATTGGCTAGAATTGATTCGGTTTGTCGTGTGCACAAACCAATGTCACGAGCATGTCTGGGTGGGTAGGTTTACACTAGGCATACCCCTATCATGCATCCCAAAGCACCAAAACGTTGAGAGTCATACCGTACCAGTGCAATCTCTCAAGTGCCCTGAGTCCAAAAAAATGTCAAATTTTGACGGACTGTTTCTTCAAATCTAGGACACATATGGTCTATCCATTTAAACCTATGGGGTTGTGTGAGGCTCCTCTATAATGGCCTGTCTCATTTTTTGACGAGTCGGAGCCATTTTCAATTGGTAGCATTTTTTTGCCTGTTGCAAAAACCGTCAGTTGCATGCAATGCAAAGTTGCAAGATTGGATAGAATTGATTTGGTTCATCATGTGCACAAATCGACATCGTGAGCACATCCAATTGGGCAGGTTTACAATAGGAATGCTCCTATTGTGCATCCCAAAGCGTCGGAACGTCGAGAGTCATACCATACCGGTGCGATCTCTCAAGTGCCCTGAGTCCAAAAAATTGTCAAAATTTGACGAACTGTCTCTTCAAATCTAGGATACATATGGTCAATCCGTTTAAACCCGTGGGGTCGTGTGAGGCTCCTCTACAATGTCTTATCTCAGTTTTTGACGAGTGAGATCCATTTTCAATTGGTAGCATTTTTTCGCCTGCTGCAAAAACTGTCAGTTGCATGCAATGCAAAGTTGTCAGATTGGCTAGAATTGATTCAGTTCGTCGTGTGCACAAACCGACATCACGAGCGCGTCTAGGTGGGAATTTTTATGCTAGGCATGCCCCTATCATGCATCCCAAAGCATCGAAACGTCGAGAGTCATATCGTACCGGTGTGATCTCTCAAGTGCCCTGAGTCCAAAAAATTGTCAAAATTTGACGGACTATTTCTTCAAATCCAGGACACATATGGTTGATATATTTGAGCCTGTGGGGTCACATGAGGCTTATCTACAATGGTTTGTCTCGGTTTTTTACGAGTCGGAGCCATTTTCAATTGGTAGCATTTTTTTGCCTGCTGCAAAAACCGTCAGTTGCATGCAATGCAAAGTTGCCAAATTGGCTAGAATTGATTCGGTTCATCTTGTGCACAAACTGACGTTGCGAGCACATCCATGTGGGCAGGTTTATGCTAGGCATGCCCCTATTGTGCATCCCAAAGCATCGAAACGTCGAGAGTCATACTGTACCGATGCGATCTCTCAAGTGCCCTGAGTCCAAAAAATTATCAAAATTTCACGAATTGTTTCTTCAAATCCAAGACACATATGGTCAATCTGTTTGAACTCGTGGGGTCATGTGAGGCTCCTCTACAATGGCCTATCTCATTTTTTGATGAGTCGGAGCCATTTTCAATTGGTAGCATTTTTTGCCTATTGCAAAAACCGTCAGTTGCATGCAATGCAAAGTTGCTGGATTGGCTAGAATTGATTTGGTTCATCATGTGCACAAACCAATGTCACGAGCACGTCCAAGTGGGCATGTTTACGCTAGGCATGCCCCTGTCATGCATCCCAAAGTTTCAGAACATCGAGAGTCATACCGTACCGACACAATGTAGAAGTTGCTTGACAACTTTTTTGACAATTTTTTTGATTGACAACAATGACAATTTTTGCTCAAATTGTATCTAGTCTCAATCTATGACCCGATAATGACTCAAATAATTCACCATGATTATACAAGAATCAAGAATGCTCATGATTGACCAGGGACACATCACATATACTCAAAACATAGTCACAAAACATTCACACACAAAATAGTCACAAAACATTGTCACATATTATTCAAAAATTGCCTCTAAATATGGTCAAATCAGCTCTTGGCATATTGATTATACAAAAAAATATCTAACAAATCATCTCATGGGCTTTTATACAAAATTTGGCATTACAATATGTGTGATTCAACTCATCGCCATTTTAATATACAAATCATCTCATGGGCTTTTATACAAAATTTGGCATTACAATATGTGTGATTCAGCTCATCGCCATTTGAATATACAAAATTTGGCATGTACATATGTACAAATCAGCTCATTGCCATTTAAATATACAAAATTATGCCCCTAAACATGTAAAAATCAGCTCATGGGCATTTATATATACAAAAAATGAATATAGAACAATTCGTCGACGATTTATACAAAATTCTCAAAATCATTCTACTCTGAACCATAGAATCAATCAAGTGAGCCTTCAGGATCGGCTCTAACCCATATTGTGTCAAGTATTGCCTCGTGGTTAGATTCACGAACTTTCCATAAAATATTGTTATGAGGTCTACCACGATACTTCATCAAATGAATATTTGTTGCAACAAAAAGGTTAGAGAAATGAAGAATATGTCTATGTGTTTCAAAGTCCTCGAACAACCAAACATCAAAATTCTTGATAGGGTATCTCTGAAGCCATGTTCCTGTCGCGATAACAGACCCTATTGGGTACTCAATACCCTCTCCGTCAATGATTTTGGTTGTCAATTTTCTTTTAGACTCAACACAATGACACAAATAGTAATATGTTCCTTCTTCATTGTTCTCTTCTGCAACAACTGCATACACATGACCTGCATTTTATAAAGTGTTAATTAATACCAAAAATAAAGTATGATGTACAACAAAATGAACCAAAAAGAATACTTGCAAAAAAATTAACTCAAAAAATCACCTGAATCCACTAGGTCGGATACATGGTCAAAATCCACTGATGTTTCCATCTGGCTCAATTGTAGTGCTTTGGGAATTTGATATGAATTAATGGGAACCAACGGTCTACAAGACCATTTGTCAACCCACTCTTGTGATTCACATTCATCCCACAAACAATACATGCATGAAGAGCAAAAACATACCATCTATCTTGTTTAAATTACCATTGAACTTGAATTTGAACTCATAAATGAGTGCATATCACTCGATCCTGCAACTGTACAACAATCTAGATAGTTTTCAATGTTAGATTCAGTGATCAACCAAAAATATCTACGAACCATTGACATACCTGGATTACCTGGACCCATCGTAGACTTACACCATCGCACAATTGTTTCTGCATCTATCAACTCAGCACCACCTTCGTACTTCAACTCTTCCCTAGCTAGGGCTCTTTTCACACATGCTCTTGCACCATCGTGCTCTCCCTTACCATGTCTAGCCTCAGTGAAATTCCAAAAATGTTGTACACCGCTTGTCATATGCATCCTTGTCAAGCAATAAAACATCCTTGCATTCTTGAATTGTGCGGTGCAATTATCTTACCATATTAAGTGTCGGTTGTATCATATGTTCCTTTCCCTTAAACTATCATAGAAAACTTTAAAGCATCCTTGTACAAACTCCGATGAATGAATACGATCATCACTTATGTAGAAGTGATACTCTCTTACAACCTTTCTATCTTCCTCTGTGCTATCATCTGCATGCATGAATGCTATGTGTACAAAAATAGAAACTTGTGTAGAGTGATAATACATGGATTTCACTTCATTTTGAGGTTGTAGTGTATAATTTTCAAGGAAATCAACGATAGAGACAATGGTGCCAAGAGGAAATATGTCCTTACATGACTTGAATTGCTCATCTAACCATCAAGCTCTATGTGTATGCATTATGTACTCATAAACTAGTTTCTCTTGAAACATTTTCATAAATTGAGCTACACATATATCATTTTTCACTAGCTCGCATCTCTTCAAATCTTTTCCATCTTTAACTCCATATGTGACTGTCTTGTATTTTTTGAAAGAAACTAGTTTCGTACCAATTTCATGTGTGCTCTCCAAATGTACACATCTTGGTAAATGTTGCAAACCACCACATATAGCACAAGAACCTTCCAAACAAGGCATCTTATAATAAATGTAACCATCATGTCTATTACATAGCACACTTGAAATAAATTCTCTTACTGACTTAGGAGGTGCTAGTATATTACATTCCTGCAAAACATCGTTAGTGTGCAAAGTAGAACAAATATGACGAAAAATATCATAATACATGGAAAATTCAATATGCATCCTACAACAACACATGGTGCGTACATGATTAATCTTAATATAAAAAGGTTTTGCCATTTCAAAAAATCTTTGAGATTCTTATTTGAGGAAACTTTTGAAGGAATCTTTCATAAAATTTAGTTTGATTCATATCCAAATAGTGTTTGGCATGTGGCTAATGATTTGTAGACCCAATTCGCCTTCTAACAACATCTCTTTGGTTGGGCGAAACTCTTGTGTTGTCATGCCAAAAAATTTCAATTAATGTTTTTAGTGCGTCAACAACAACCTTGTCTTTACGTGGTAGTCTACTTGAGAATGCCCAAAGAGAATTATTGTTAGGTTCCTCTATTTTTTCCCGCCTCTTCAATGCTTTACTTAATGTTGTTCTACTAATGTTTAATGACTTACTTGTTTTGCTTATCAAACAATCATTTTTTATTTTCTTGCTCATTATGGTTGATGTAATGACACATCGAGTAGCATTAGAATCTTTAGTACGTGATTTTGAACCAATAGCTTGATATGCATCAAATAGATTTCTCACAATAGTTCTTTCACTGTTACTTTCAGATGATCTTAGGCCTAGAATTTTCAATGTCTCTCTAAAATTCAAAATTTTAATCATTTGAACAATTAATTGACATCTTGCGGTTTGATTTAAGTTATTAAAATAGTTTTGCCATATTCTTTTAACCATTCTCCTACAAGTTTTTTCATTCATTTTATTGGGCATTGACTTCAATATATTCTCATCAATGTCAATTAGATAATTTGGTTTCCTACGAATGATTCTAGGAGGTGTTAACATCAGTGCATTATGTACATTCAATTCGTCAAGTAGAGAAGGTGTAATACGTTCATCATTTAATTGATTATTCAATGCAGTACCTTCTTCAATTGCATTAGGTTCAAACGGTAAATCAAATGTCTCTTCTTCAATTGCATTAGGTGCATTATATTCATTTGGTAAATCAAATTGAGATGTTGAGGATG